>NC_142504.1:96749412-97078579 GCF_057876585.1 Rhinolophus sinicus
GCCGCCAGTTTCCAGGGATCTGTGTCCTTCATGAGTCATTTCCGATTCTGTGTGTCTTACCACATCTGATTAAAACCAACCCCGGGTACATTTTAAAACATTTTCCCTCCTGTGCCCACTCCCCATGGACCTACCAATTGTCTCAGGAACCCCTGAGGGGATGAGGCCACTTCCCTAAGGGAAGGTCTGTAAATCACCCACACACTGAGCTCAGCACACAGTGGGGCTCATGACAAGGGCACGCCCCCTCTAGCTGCCCTTTCCAAGGGCAGATCACAATTTCCAGATGACAGAAAGGAAGAGATGAGAAACCTGAGATGTGCTCCTTTTGTCTGAACACCCACCTGCAAGGTTTTAGGCCAGTCGGTTTTTACACACCTCTGCTTCTGATACCCTGAAGCACACTCTGGAAGGGGGATGTCTAAATCACGTGGGAGTCTCCCTTTGACTGAAACCAGCAAAAAACATTGATCATGGGACCCTTTTCCCACTGAGCAGGGCATCAGACTGGAGTTCCTCAGAAATACTGGGAAATGCTGGACAGATCATTAAGTTCCTTAAAGGACAGCTATGAATTTTCTCTCCTTACCACTGCCACAGTCCCCGTGCCAGGGCCAGGCGACCTGCAGCTGTTCAGGGTCACCTGGCTCTGGACTCGTTCAGAAGCTGGCTGGTCTTGGGCGTGGTACAGAGAGGAGCCCTTTCAAGGTCCTTCTGGTTTGATCACGACTGGGGAAGTGAGCAGCTCCCAGGAGCTGGGTGTTATCAAAAAACTACTGTAACTGTAGCTCTTACTCCGAGGTCCACTGAAGGGCTGAAGGGAACTCATGAGCCCTGTGAATCACAGGCAAAATCCCATGTCTATCCACCCATGTGCGTATCTTGGGGACAATCTGAAGCTTCCATCAACTTCCCAAAGGGGTCTGTGGTTCCCCAAAAAAGGCAAATACTCAGTTAACCAGAAGGTACAAAACAGGCCCATTTTACAGAGCCGAGTCCCTCTGTTTAGTTGGAGGGGGAAATCGTTCTCAAACAGGGCAAGCCTCACCTACAGAGGGAATATGCGACTGGTGGGGGGAGGCGTGATTGCAGGAAAAGTCGTACTGGATAGTGGCTATCCAGCACGTGGATTTGGGAAGCAGACGGGGACTTGAGCCTCAGACTCAGTTCAGATACTCCTTGACTATGGGACTGGCTTAGCAGCTGCAAAGAGCGGGAAGGTGCCCCTCCTCCCATCCTGACCTGTCCTTCTGGCTTTCCCAAATCTCCCACAGCAGCTTTCACATCTCAAGCTCACGTGACACTGGAGGAGAGATGTCATTACACAGAGGTGGCCTGGCTTACCCACTGCTTCCCTCCCCCCCTTCCTGCAACCCACAGGCCCCTAGAACAGCCCCCTGTGCTGCCAATGCCTCAAACGCCTGCCTGCCAGAAACACAGCTATGGTAACACTGCAGGCCGGGGTCCCAAGTTTGACTGTTACCGGTGTCAGGGCCTCACTCTCTGTGCCTCCAATGCCTGTGTCATACACTGGACCAGGGTTGGGGCCTGCACACCTGGCTCCATCCCTGATGTGCAATGTAACCTCGGATAAGTCATTTAATCCCTCTGAGACTCAGCTGCTTTATCTGTGAGACGGATATAATAACCTGTGCCCTGCAGATCTCAAAGGTTGTCAGAAAGAACAAATGAGATAATACGTGCCAAATATTTTATAAATTGCTTTACAAATGCACAGATCATCTCTAAAGGCGAAGGGTTGATCTCAGGCACTTATCTCCTTTCTCCCAAGACACCATTAATATTCCAGAAGAAGAATAAATAAGGTATAAACCTACCAGATGAACAGAATAATGGGAGTGGGTGCGGGTCTCAGGGGAAGAGAGATTTCAACAAGTGTGCGGAAGGAGAAGGGGTGACATAGCAGGGATGGCATAGCCCAGAGATAGAACCAATTTGCATGGAAAATTTTAAAGGGCCGTGGAGGGAAGGGAAGCAACGCGGTGTTAAAAGGAGGATTAGTTGTGAGTCCCTATCCAGAACCATCAAGCCCACCCCACAGCAGCCAAATATTTAATGTCCAATGAGGGGAGAGGGATTGAATCAGACTGTCAGTTCCTGCCTAAAAATAATTTATGATTCGTAGTGAAAAGATCTGGGCATTCTAGCAGCAAAAGGGCCAGCAGCATCTTGAACACCCAAGCACAAGGAAAGCCTGCTCTCAGACTCGAGTTCCTATCAGCTTTGTATTGTTTAATCTTAAATATGAATAGATAACCAAGGATCACCTGGTCACCCTGCAGGAAACAGACCAAGAGAAACCATCAGATAAAATGACCACAGAGAATTTATCCCACAAAATCCAAACCACTAATTCTAAAAGACAGGTGCATGCCTATGTTCACTGCAGCACTATTTACAAGAGCCAAGATGTGGAAGCAACCTAAGCGTCCCTTCATAGACGAATGGATGAAAATGGGTATGTACTCATATATACAATGGACTATTACTCGGCCATAAAGAGAATGAAATCTTACCATTTGTGACAATGTAGATGGACTTAGAGGGTGTTATGCTAAGTGAAATAAGGCAGACAGAATAAGATAAAGACCATATGGTCTCACTTATGTGGAATCTAAAAACCAAAATAAATGAACGAACAAAATAGAAACAAACTCATAGATACAGAAAACAAATCAGTGGTTGCCAGATTGGGGCGGGGGGGGGGGGGAGATGAGTGAAAAGGCGAAAGGGATTAAGAATCACAAATTGCCAGTTATTAAAATAGCCACGGGCATGTAAAGTACAGCATAGGTAATATAATCAGTAAAATTATAATAACTATGTAAGGTGTCAGATGGGCACTAGCCTTATCAGGATGATCACTTCATAAGGTATAAAATGTCAAATCACTATATTGTACACCTGAAACTAATATTTTATGTCAACTATAATAGAAAATAAATTTTAGAAAAAAGAACATTTGGGACTTTTTTGGTACGTTATGATTATGGGTATTATTTCTTCTATTTCTTGCTTTCATTATTTTTCTTATACTGTTTTTTGTCATAAACGTATTCAAAATATAAGCCTGTACAGCTAATTAAACTATTTCATATTAATCACCATTTGTATCTACAAACTAAATACACAAATAAGTAAATACTGGTTAAAGAAATGACCACAGAGAGAACTATTGGAGGAACAAACTATAACTTAAAAATATTCTACTGAGTGTCCTCAGAGATGTTCAAGAATCATGATGTCCTTAAAACAATAACCGACTGCGCTGAGAACAAAGAAGGAGCTCTTGAGAAACAGTTCATTAGAGGAGCTGGAAGATAATAAAGCCAAGGAATTTTCTCAAAGGAAAAAGAGACAGCAAAAGACGACATTAAAATATATCAGTCTTAGAGGAGCTACGAAGAAAATCCAGTATACAACCCAGAGGAACTAGAAAGAGGCAGCAGAGGAGGAAATGTAAAGAGATTTAAGTGAAAGTTCAAGACTTTGGACATGAGCCCCAGGCGAAGAGGTCCCCAGGGGTGTGAAGCCTGAGGCACACAATCGGGACATTTCAGAACAGTCATGATCTGAAAAGACTCAAGAGAGAAGACAGGTCACCGCCAAAGGAACAATTAGTGTCCTGCTCATAGCGTCCTCGATTCCAGAAGGTCGTCAGTATTCTGGGGGAAAATGACTTTCACCTAAAATACCGACCCCACCAAACCAACAATCGAGTGTAAAGGAAGAATGAAATCATTTAGACATAGAAGGACCCCAAACTTTACCTCCCACCCACCATTTTGGGGGAGTTGACTTGAAGACGGATGGAAGCAAACTGTAGGAGGAAACCAAGAAGCAAGCAGCGATGGGTTCTAGGCCAAGGTGAGTCTGACCTAAAGGCAGAGAAGGAAGTCCCCGGACAATGACATGTGACCCATCAGGAAGGCAGCCTAGCCAGTTTGGAGCGAGAGGATGAAGGGAAACCCTGGGGGAATGCCTGATTGATGCAGAGTTGGGAAAAAAATAAATAGGGCATAACAGAGTTAAAGAGTTGAAGGGAGAGAAGATGACTACGATCTCCAGGAAAAAAGGGGGGTGGGGAACGTACAAGAAAGGAGATGGAATCACTGTTGTCTGATCTTCAAACATCAGAGTTAACCGAGAGAGAAAACCCAAAAAGGACTTGCTATGGTTACAAATAGAATGTATGTTATCAGCCTTGACATTTTAAAAGTAAACTCATGGATGACTGAAGCCAGAGGCTGCAACTAAAAAGTAGGGGTCATTTTAACAACCTCATCTTACAAAGTACAGGATCAAGAGGTACTGTCAATATTTGGTAGAACAAGAAATAGGTTACTTGGGCAATCTATAGATAGGAGAGCTAAAAATAGCAATACCCTTCAACAGGGAAAAGTGGGGAGGGGGTTGGGGGAGGGGTAAGGGAGCTGAGTGCTCCCCCACGAAGCAGGACATCAGTGAGCACAGCGCAAACGTCTTCAGTCAGGAAACAGCAGCAGGCATGTAGTACTTAGAGGTATGGAGGTAATTACCAGGACAAACAGCAAGAGGTGGAAGGAACGGTGCTGTAGGAGAAGGTGTGGGACAGGACACTGTCGCTTTTTACTATTACAAGCTTTTACATTCTACTTGATTTGTTTCCCCTTTCCTTCCATGGCCTCCCCTCTTTCCACCCAGGTCTCGTCCACTCCTCCATCCACTCATCCACTTAACAAATGCGTCTTGAGCCCATGCAGGGTAAGACTCCATGACTCAGAGGTACCTGGGAACAAAGCAGCCGCCCACCCTGGAGAGCCCTGCCCGGCCCTGGCCCCCAGCCTCTCTCCTGTCTCAGTACAGGGCTCAGCCAGGGTTCCCCACCCCAGAAACATGGGGAAGGGGCAGCAGGAGAGGCCAGTGGGGTGAGGTGAGACCACCTGGGTGCGAGCACAGGCAGCAGCTGGTTTAAAAATAAAGAGGCTCTAGAATGACTAAGTGCAAACATAATTTTTGTCAGTATTAGCGACAATGTGTTTTCATAACAAATCAGCATAGAGCAATTCTTCATGCATCTGACACTGTCAGGGAAGGAGGCCTTGTCCATGTGGGAATTTTCCAGCTGACTGACTTTTACCATTGATTGGAGCAATGCTGGATCACAGACAGTCGTTCCCAGATGAATCACACACGTCCCTGTCTCCTCAGACAGAACGCCAGCTGACATTCATGTGCCTGAAGGGCCGTGCAGTGCACCCGTCCTGCCCCCTCTGTTCATAGATGGGGATTTAACCTTTTCCCGATGACTCAGGGCCTCCACCAGGAGCGCCGCTCACCACTCTAGGCTGGAGCACAGCAAAGCCGGCAGATAGCCAGGTGGTGTCAGAACTACTCGGATCAGAGGCTGGCTCTCTGATTTCAGCCCTGGAGGGCCCACTGACTCCAAAAAGGGGGCACTGGCCTTTCTGCCCCCCGCCCCCCGCATGCCACCAGGCTCACACGCAGATGCCCCATGACCAGCCCTGGCCTCTCCTCTCCTCTTAGACCCCAAGACTCCCCGGGTGTGGGGACCAAAGAGAGGGCAACTGCCATGGAAGAGACAGGGGCGTGCAAGGCCCAGAGGGCACCAGCTGGGATGGCGGCTCAGTTCAGGAGACCAGAGTGGGTGTCCCAAAGGCAGAGATGAGAATTAGAGCCAAACATGCAGAGGACCAAATGCCACCAACATGAGTCCACGACAAGGCACAAAGGGCAGGCACAGATCACAGGGAAATATGAGGTTCCCTATCACACCCCATGTTTGTGATGTAGGCTTGAAACAAAGGGCCCAGGTCATGTCCAATTTGGTCCCTAAATGGAAGGTGTGATAGGCACTGTTAGTAGGAGCTGAATTGTGTCTCCCTCAAAATTTGTATGTTGAAGCCCTAACCGCCAATATCTTAACATATAACGACATTTGGAGATAAGGTCTTTTAAAAGGCAGTTAAGTTAAAATAACATTACTAGGGTGGGCCCTAATCCACTGTGACTGATGTCCTTATAAGAGGAGATTAGGACACAGGTACACAGAGGGAAGACCCTGTGAGGACACAGATGGAAGGCGGCCATCAAAATGGCAAAGAGAGAGGCCTCAGAAGAAACCGTCTCTGTCAACACCTTGACCTCAGACATCTAGCCTCTGGAATGCTGAGAAAATAAAGTTCGGTTGTTTAAGCCACCCAGTCTGTGGTACTTTGTTATAGGAACCCTAGCAAACCAACACAGGGACCCATACTAAAATATAGACAACATATGGGTAGAGAGGTGGGAAGTGACATAGAAGGAGGCTCAATTTATGGGGTCTCTCAGATCTTCCTGTGCAGACCTTGAAGTAATCGTGAAGAAACTGTCTGCATTTTATAATTAAAAATGTAATTATTTACCCTTTGAAAACTCTAAGGTGAGCTCTCTGTGAGAGTGCTCTGGCTTTCCACAGTATAATGTTTCAGGGCCTGAGATCTTCGAATTCTGAGAAAAGATAAAGGTTCTCTTCTTATGAGCTTATGGATTTGGCTCCTGACTGAGGTCCGGGCAGCTATCTTGGTCACTAAATCCCAGCTCCTCGGTGGCGTGCATTCAGCACCAATTACATCATAGCCCCACCACCTCCTGCGTAAAACACTTTCCATGGGTTCCCAGTGCCCTCAGATAAAGATAAAATCTAAATCAGGCTCTGCCCTACAAGGTTCCTCTAGTGACACAGCTTCCATTTCCCCTCTCATGCTGCCATTCAAGCTGCCCTGACCCTTCCGGGCCTGGGACACAGTGGGATCCTTTCTGGCACAGGGTCCTTCTGTCCTCCTTAACTCCTATTACCCTTCAGAGCAGAGAGCCAATGTCGCTTCCTCAGAGCAGCCTTGCCTGACAACCCCTCCCTGCCCCAGCCCAGAGTAAGTTCCCTGTATCCCCTTGTCTCCCAGGGTAATCGGTTCCCCCCGCCCCCTCCCCACCCTGGGCTGTGAGCTCCATGAGGGCAGGTACCACTGTGTGTCCTCAGCCCAGGGCTGGATAGGATTGACAGGAGGGCGAGCTGCCTCAAGTGTTTATCTCCAGAGCGGGAACACAGCCCCTCGGTTGGTACAGGGGCCATAAACAATGCAGCTAATCCCAGCTGCACGTTTGGTCTTATCTTGGAACTTTCCTGCAGCTACTAAGCTTATGAAGCCTGAATGACAGCCAGAAAAGCTGTTGCTGTTGCTGGTGGTGGTTCTAGAGGGAGAGAAAGGGGAAGGAGGAGGCACATGAACATTTATTGAGCACCTATTATGTGTGTTACTATGTATGTGGACTGCTATGTATGTGGACATGTTATTTCAGCTCGTCTTTATGGCAACCCCTAAAAGCTAGGTACAAGGTCCCCATTTGTGTAGGTAAGGAAAGGCTCGGAGAGATTAATTCATTTGTATGAAGATGCAAAGCTGGTAAGGTGCAGCATTGGCTTTGGATCCCAGCTCTGCCTGACCTCAAGGCCCAGGCTCTTTCTATGACCCACACGGCCTGGAAATCATGGCAGATGGCTCAAGGAGCAATGGCTCCTGCCCGTGGGGCATGGACAGCGTCCTGGTGGTCATGTCAGGGGCCCATGAGTCCTCACAAATGCCCAATACTGCCTGACTGTGAATGAACTGTATTTCTTCCACATCTAGATATAACTATTTTCAAATAAATATACATCCTGTCATGAGTAACACAACCCAAATTCCTCTAAATGGGTTTACTGAATTCATGGCAGTCCTAGGAGGGAGGGAAAATTGTGGTACACACACACACACACACACACACACACACACACGTTCAGCATGGAATGTGCTTTTCCTCCCACAGGATCTAAAAGAGCCGTAGGTGACATACTGTTCATTGGGAAGAGGAGAGCACAGTTCTTTTGCCATATACGTAGAAGAAGAGAAAAAGTAAAGACTATCCACACGTAGGTGCCGTGTTTTGCACAGACTTTCTGGAAGGAGGGACGAGGATACATGGGTTGTCTCTGAGGAGAACTGGGGGGCTGTGTGTGGGGACTTCTCACTGCATACCTTTTGTACCTGTTGAATGTTGTGTCATTTAAATACCCAAAACAATACAAAACGTCAATGAATATATAGTTTTTTAAAGGTGGTAGCAAGAAGGCAACGTGCACCCCTCGGCACAAAGGACTGAATTTCAGGTCAGACGCGCCCGTGCCCTCTTCAATTTCTACACACAAGGAGCACGGTGATGATAATCGCAGAGACTGGTAATTGAGCCGGGGACTCAAAGGCCCGAGTCACCACAGGTGACCTTGCACACTTTGGGTTTTTTTCATAAAACACACACCATCATCCCTGCGTGCCGCTGGCCAGGGCTTTCCCACTGCCAGGGTCCTGGGAAGCAGACTTAGTTCTTGCTCTGTCGGGCCCCACCACGGTTCCTGCTTCCTTCTGCCCCGTCCCCACCCCGCCCTCCACCTTGCCCCTCCCCCACACGCAGCGTGCCCCCACCACCCACCCCGGTCACACTCACATGGACAGCACCTTCACTTCCAAGATTTCGTGCCTCAGCTCCAGGCATCTTGTGGAGTTGTATTCCAAAGGGCCCTCGTAAAATTCAAAGTACCTGGAAACCAACAGGGACAGAGGTTACCATGCAGAGAAGCAGGCCTGACTGTTGGGGGCCTCTCTGGGCTCTTATTGGGGAGGGTGGGGGGCTATCCTGGTCAAACAAATAGAGCAAACCAGCCCCACCCAGCAGATGACCTGGGGGGCGGCTCCAGGACCACTGAGGCCTCCAGCTCGATCACTGGGTGGGTGATTACACACAGCAACCCCAACACCCCGGGAGCGTCGGCATTTCCGGGAGTGTGACCCCATTTCAGCACATCATGGCATTCAGAAGCAGCTCCGGTTCTACGTTGGTGCGAAGGAGAGGAAAAGGAGGTGGGTGCTCTGTGCACTCTCTCACTCTGGCTCTTCCTGGGATCAGTTATTGCAGGAGGCAGCTCTGGGAGTCGGCAGTGAGGCTGCTGCCTTCGGCTGGTCCTGCCCTTTTCCTGCCCCTTTTATCTCCTCTTGGGAAAGTTACACAACGACAGCCACACGCATAGCTGAGATCTACTGCTTTTCCCAATGTACTAGCATTTCCATTTCTATCAGCTCACTTGATCCTTAGGCCCACGCTGTGACTAGGTGAGACTGACATTTCTTTCTCCCCATTTGGCAGCTGGGAAAACTGAGGTAAACAGGTGGAACTCTGGGTCCCACTGCAGAGGGGGCCCAAACATCAGCTGGCTCCAGGCATGTCAGAGCCACCTCAGTGTCCCTTCTGCAGCTTCATACAGAATGACAATACGAATTTCAGCCAGTGCTTGCCGAGCTCTTACCACGGGCCAAGTGTGGGGCCCAGCACTTGACATGGAGGAATTCATGTTTCATCTTTGTAACTAGTCTATGAGGAAAGTGGTCATCATAAGCATCAGAACGGGCTCCGGGAGTTAACTCACTTGCCCAGAATCATGTCATTAGAAGGTGGCAGAGCTGGAACATGACCTTGCACGCTGAGTCAAGGCTGCTCTTGTCCATTCACCTACAAGGACAGCTGGTGTCCCCTGGAAAGGGCCCTCTGGTCTCCCAGACAAGGAGACGTTTAAGGCCTCCCTTTTTCGTACCTGACAGTTCGTACTACCCCAGGGAAGGAAGAGCATCTGCTAGACGGGGGGGGGGGGGTGAATGCGGTAGTTCACTGCTGGGCGCTGCCACAGAGGCAGTGTGGGGCCTCCAAGGGCAGAAGCCAGTACACCCTCTCCCCATGTCCTGTCTTTCTGGAGGTTGTTCAGAAGAGGCTGGGGCATATTCAGCTGGGAGAGTTGAACCCCTTGACAGTCTCAACACCACGGAATCAAGACGCCTACAGGGTCAAGCCACATGAAACGTGGGGTCAGTGGTCACACAATAGGTGGCCTTGGAGAATCAGAAGTGGAAGTGGCGCCTCAGGGCTCCTCCTGGGCCCTGCAAGGCATGAGCAAGGATTTAAAGTAAAGTCGTCCCTCGAACATTTCCCAGACACCCTCCCAACATGCGGCAGTAGTTATTTCACATGTATTCTCACATGTCTAACTTACAAACTAAGGTATGTGCTGCTTTAGAAATACTAAGTCATTTTATCCCGTGTTTTATTACTTCTTTTAAAAATATTTGTATTTTAAATAACTTTAAAAATATTTGTTTTTTAAATAACTTTCCAAATAATTTCATATTTAATACTCTAAAAAATATTATATTTATAAATCTCTGTTCTTCATAATTGTAATAATAAAATTTATAGTTAATTTTTTAAGTATTACAATTATATATTTAAGTAATTTAAAATAATATTTTAAAAGATGGAAACATTTTATACAACAAATTGGTTCGTATTTACAAAATAAGTTGGTTCCTTGTTCTACTGTCATAAAAGAATTGAAGCAAAGTTAATAAAAATGAGGCACTGGAGATCCCCAAAATATCATACTTTTTTTCTCTGCTTCTCTTGTGTTTTGAAACTCTTTTCTCTGTCATTTTCAACTGGCAAACTCATATTGACCTTTCAGTACTCAGCTCGAATGCCCCTTCTTCTGGGAAGCTTTCTTTGACCCCCACCTCCAAGGTCCCTCTGTACACTGTTTCTTAAATTAAAGCAAATTATCATATTAAAATAGTCTATTTATGGGGCGGCTGGATGGCTCAGTTGGTTAGAGCATGAGCTCTCAACAACAAGGTTGCCAGTTCGAGTCCCACATGGGCCAGTGAACTCCCCACAACTGAATTGAAAACAATGGCTTGAGCTTGGAGCTGAGCCACCTGTGGGCAGCCGGTTGGCTTGTGGTTAGTGTGCGGTGCTCATAACACCAAGGTCGCCAGCTCAATTCCCACATGGACCAGTGAGCTGTGCCCTCCACAACTAGATTGAAAATGACTTGACTTGGAGCTGAACTGCGCCCTCCACCAGATTGAAAAACAACAACTTGACATGGAGTTGATGGGTCCTGGAAAAACACATCGTTCAACAATTAAAAAAAAAGTCTGTTTATATATCCATTTCCCCTTCCAAACTAAGAGAATCTCAAACATAGGGACTCTGTTTTTGTTATCTCTGTACCTTCTGTACTACAGAGGCAGGAAAGCTACAAAATGACATTTTCCAGACTCCCTTGCAGCTAGGGTTTTGGATGCAGTTTAGGTTCAACCAATCAGAAGACTGATTCAGAGCGGTGTTCCAGGAGAATGATAAGGCTCCAAGCATTGTTTTCGGGGTGCTGAATGTGGCAGAGGTGGCAGGGCTCTTGGAAACTGCAGTGGTGGCAACACCTTCCTGATTATATCAGAGGCAGCAGCTTTCATGGTGGCCCCATTTCACGATGCAGTTAGGGAGGCCTTTTTGGAAGCTCAGCCTGGTGTCTTTCTTCAGCCTTTCTAATGATTCTGAGCTAGCCGTACCCTTAATAAATCCCTTTCTGTTTGAACTAGTTAAAATAGATTCTGTTATCTGCAACTCCAGGGGTCAGCCTGGGGCCACAAATAAAGTCCATGACCTTGGCTCTAACTCATGTCCTTTTCCAGTCACACCACAGTAAGTGAGGTCTGGCATCTTATCACAAAGATCATCATTTGCAATGAAAGCCAGTGGCACTAAGCCTTTTGGAATCCACTAAGTCATCTGAAGCCATGGTCTCAGGCTGCTACCAGCAAAGCTCCAGATTCAAATGATGCAGGAGATAATTATAAGGAGACTTTCCCTAGAGTGCTCAGTGAGTTGGGAGACTTGTGGACACATCTTGGCTCTGCCTCTAAACCAGCTGTGTAACTTTAGGTAAATCCCTTCCTGTCTCTGGGCCTCTGCTTTCTCCTCCTTAAAATAATCTGTTTGAACTCGGTGATATTTAAAGCACTACCCAGCACTAAAATTCAGGACCAAGGTTCCCTCAGTTTCCCACTCACTAACCAAGCCAGAACAATACTATGAATTAATGATATACAAACAGGAGGAAGTTGAAACTGAGCAGCCCCTTCCTTCAATCAGCCAGCCCCTCCATTGCCTTCACAAGGCCCTCCCTGCCTTACCTCCACCAGCCTCCACCCCATTTCCCTTTCTCCTGAATCCCCAACATCACTCATATACAGAACTAGGCAGTACAATGATCCCAAATGGTCTTGTGCCATGTGTTTCATGGCTGTCGGGGGAGAGGCTTTAGAAACAGGGTTCACATCCCTTCTCTGCTTCTCACTGGCCACCCAAGGCCCATCACTTTTCTGAACCTTAGTTTCCTCATTTTAAAATCAACATAAAAAAATGCAGCATATGTGTAACAGAGCTAAGATAAGATGTTGATGAGAATTTCAGGAAAAGCACTAGCACAGTGCCTGGCACACAGGAAACACCCAAGAAATATTAATTCCCTTTCTGGCCCTTTTTCCTGCCATTAAAAGGCAAGAGCAGATGGAGGACACCCCGGGAGTCAGAGACTTGCTTACGGGCCCTCAGCTGGTTGATGGCAGGGCTGAGTCAGGTGTGAATAACTCAGGAAGTTTCTCCACAGGCTGGATCTTCCGTGTGCTGTCATTAGTAAACCTCTCCCCCACCTCTGCTTGGATAAAGCCCACGCTGAGTTCTCAGTGGACGTGGGGATGTCCTCGATCACCCATGTCTGCTGTAGACTCCATGGATTAACTATGCTTTTCTGACCTTTGACATCTGGGGCCTTGCTGACCCTGAAGAGATGGCCCCTCCCAGGGCTAGCCTAGAGATTCCTAGAGTAAGGGACACCTCACTCACTGGCCTGCGAGCACAGCTTTCCACGCAAACTAATACAGAGCTCATACCTCACCCCCACCAACTCCTCTCACACTCAAAGCTGCTGTCCCAGGTGCCCTGAAAACACTCCAGGTGGTACCTAAGTCAGTCATCAAAACTGTTCCATGCCTGGTTCTAAAACCTCAGTTTACCCATCTGGAAAATGAAGCTAATAGCCCTTGCTTCCTTCTCCATCCTACCTGGGCTTTACTTTTGGGGGACTATACTGCTCCATCACGGTCTCTAAAGATGACTGATTTGAGGAAATAAAATGGCGAGAAGCACTGCCACACTGGGTCACCCTCGATTCTGCTTCTGACAGGATGCCCAAGGACTGCATTCTGGAGGAAGCCATGGAAATCCCTGTTTGGTCTGGATATATGAGTAGACCATTCGGCAGACATCAAACATGATGCTTACATTTCTGTGTGTGTGTAATAACATAGGAAGAGGCTCACATGATAATATCGAGTGGAAAATGCAAGTTACAAAACTATGATCTCCGAAAAGAATTACCTATACATATGTGAATGCACAGGAAAAGAAAAGGTCTATAACAAAATATTAATAATGGGTTTCTCCAGGGATTGGGATTATGAGTGATTTTTGAAATACTTTTCTGTATTTTTACAAACTTTCTGTAATGGGGTTATGACTCTTTCATTATTGTAAATCACTAATAAAGACCCTTTATTTTAAATCCTAGATCTCCCTTGAAATTGCTCCAGCGTCCCCTTAACCTACTAGAAGGCAGAGAGAAGCAGTTTCTCCAACCTTCTTAACTCCATTAGCCTCTCAAGGTGAGTTAGTTACTGTCTCTTCTTTCAATTCTGGAAAGACGATCTCTATCCAGCTCAAAGGGGAGGGGACTCTGGCATCACATTCGGGCATCTCACTGGTATAAATAGTCCCAGCCAGTTAGATAGGAGCCCAGCTCATCTCAGATGTCACTTGGCTTCCGGCCGCCAAGTCCTATGCTGGTGCCAGCAACATCCGTCCTGCCCCCTGTGCTGTGCCCCCAGAAACTGTGGTGGGCAGCGCTGGGCAGTCCTGACGGCCTGATCAGAATGTGATGGCCTCCACTGAGGAGACAAATGCAGATGGCAAAGAACAAAGGTAATCCCGGTGGTCCTGAACACTGGTTCCCTGCCCCCCACCCAGACTTGGGCTCCAGCTTTACAGGCTGAAGAGGCCTCATTTTAGCAGACCCAGGGGCCAGTGGACAGAGTCTGGCTTTGTCATTCTTGCCGGCCGTTGCCCACAAGCCCGCCCCACAGAGGGCTCCCCTGATCAGAAGCCTGATCACCCCTCCAGAGCTTCTTTAGAACCATGGAGTCTTCCTTGGGGGCCCCAGTAACTACTGGCTGGTACGGGATGAGGCCCATGCATTCAACCTTCTATGTATCACTCTCTTCCTCCCCAGACACGGATGTTGTTCAAGAGAACAGGAGCCCAGGGCGGTTGCTGTATTGTTCATGCCTGTAAGCCCTCCACCAGCCCCAGCTCAGAAATCTAACCCCCTGGGCTCCTATCAAGTCTGGTACAGTCTCAGAGAACCAAAGAGTAGTTCATTTATTCCACATTGGGCAGGAAACCAGTGTAGGTATGGCACCTCCGAGCAAATTAGGGAAAAGCACCTCTGTCTGCAGATGAACAAAGCCATATGCCAGGCACATGGCTTGTCAAGTGAGAGTGAGCTGGATTGCAGCCCCACTTGTCCCCTTGGCTGGGTATTTTTGTGCAGTGCCCAACCCGTACAACTGTATGTGGCAGCCTGATACTGGACTCTTTGACTTTCTCTCATTTAATCCTCCCAACAACCTGATAAGACAGGCATTATTTTCACATTTTGTATTCAAGCCTCAGACTGTAAGAGGTAAAGTAACTTGCCCACTGTCATTCAGCTAGTAAACGGTGACGCTACAAAGGGAACCTCAGGCTTCCAAGAGCCCAGAACCCACGTTCTGCCTCTGACAAGCCACGGTCAGGTCACTGGGGTTTTCTCAGTGAGCAGCCCCCTTCCGCTCCCAAGGCCCACAGCCCTCAGTGAGCTCAGTGCTATTTCTAGAGCCAGAACAGCTGCTGAGTGGAGACAGCACGCTACGCGCCGGAGCAAACACACAGAAATCAGAGTCTGAAAATTGCAGCCTGACAACTCACAGGACTGGAGTGTCTGTCTTCCCAAATAGGTAGAGAGAGATAAGCAGGGCTTGGCTGTTAACCACAGGTTGCAGCTGCCAGGAGGAGACATGCCTGGACCACGGCCCTTTCTGGGCCAGGGTTTCCTCATCTGTCCACCGGAATCCCCTGAGCTCGTTTAAGATACCAGAACTAAAAGTTAAACAGCCTGAGGTCCTAAGTGCCACCTGTGATAGTCTTATGATTAATCTGCTCCTGGTGTGGACCTCACCGCGTGTTGTTCTGGCATGGGGAGGGGGTGGTTGGGGTCAAGGGCAAAGCCTGATACCAATATTCCTCCTTCCCCCAACCAGCAGTTGGGCAGGGCGCCAGACCACATGTCTAGCCCATTCCCTGGAAGAACACAGATATGGCAACCTTGTTTTCTGGGCCAGACCAGGGAGCCCTGAAAAGCTCCTCTTGTAAGATCCAGCTCACCAGCCGGGAGCCCCCACGTGCCTAAACTCGCTCTGATCAGCCTTCCACACACATATTGTCCCGCTGCTCCTGGGGGCCTTCACCCCCGTCCCTCCAGGTGCCCACACTAAGAGCTGTGACCTAGTGGCCTCCTCCTCGTTCATCTCCCTCCCAGTCTTGTCACCTTGACTTCCTTAGCAGGTCTCCTCCCCATCCAGTGCGAGGGACCTGAAAGGGTTTTCTTTCTCACCTGAATTAGTCTCTCTGTCTGGACTACTCTTCCTCGCAGTGTCTTCCCAGTTCCTACAGCCCAGCACTCAGCTGCCTTTGGCAGCCTTCCCTGCCCTTCCTCGTGGCCATTGATGAATGGGATGAGAGCTGTGCGTGGCTGGCTACATGGGATGGCAAATTGGGCAGCCTTGGGTGCCTTACCTTCCGAGTACTGCGCACTGATTATCAGGGGGATGCCTGGTTCTCCCGGACCAACCCGCCCCCTTTTTCTTTCCAGTCTCCATTTCTTTCCATCACATTCCTTTCAGTGGCTTCCTGCCTTTGTTAAGCGACAGGTATAATATTCTTGAAGATGGTCTAAGAGGCAGATGAAGATGAAGATGGAGAGGAGGGAGGATGCATGATGGCCGGAAGGGAGTCACAGGCAGTTTGGGGAGCTGACATGAGGTGAGGAAGGGGTGAGGCCCAGACAGGCACCCGGGATCATCTGACCTGGAAAGGCAGCCCCGAGAGGGAGCGTCTCCTGCCCCTGTGAGTCAGGGGCAAAGCTGGGGCCAGGCTCTACCTGGGAGGTCCCCTCAGGGGACCCCCCCACCCCCACCCCAAGTGAATGAGCAAGTGGAGTTTTACAGATGAAGAAAGTGAGGCACAGAATGGTTCACGTAAATGGTTATTTGCCCAAGAGATTCCATTCTGACTCAACTAACGGCCACAAAGCTTAGGGGGCCAAGGGAGCTCATGGAATGACACCACCTGAGGAAGTCAAGGCACCCAGAGCCCCGCCTCCAGAGACAGCCTCCTCTGTCTGTCAACCCAGAGAGGCCCAGTCAGGCGTGTGGGGGGACAGGGGGAAGCTGTGTCATCTGTGTTTTATTTTTCCAGTACCCAGCCCTGAACACTGCCAAACCTGATCCTTCCAGTTCTTCCCAGCTGGATGGAGCCCAAGAGCTCGGTCCCTTTATTTACACATTTATTTTTGTCCTTTTCCATAGAAGTGAAAATTGACCAGAAAGCCTTACGCTAAGCCAGCCTACACCCACAATGTGCAGACCCACTGCTGCCAGGCCCCCAACAGTTGTCAGCACCCCTGGAAGTCCGCCATGGAAAATTCTTTCCATGGGGGTAACCTTGCCACCAAGGGCTCCTTTGTGAAATGCAGAAAGGCCAGGAGCAGGTGGAAGGAAGCATTTGTCAGGGATGACCGTCAGGCAAGCACTAAGCACAGAGACTGGGGCATGAGGGTGACACACAGAAGGTACAAAGTGGGAAAGAGATAGGAGACAAGCACTAACGACAACAGTCATTATAGGGAGGGAATATGCACAGTTACCTACGTAAATCAACCTGGCCATTTTATTACGGTCTGATTGCCAGGAGGTGAGGGCAGGACGAGGTGGTGTGAGAGGACTTGGGAAGAAATGCCGAGGAGGCCAGCCCGACCCTGCTGACCTGTCCGCAGCCCATCAGTGCTGGGACCCCAGAGTCACCCTGGATGGTAGATGTCTCACCTCCACCACCACCCCCACCTGGAGGTGGTGACTCAGTTTCATCATCTATAAATGGGTGCAATGACGGTAGCCAGCCCAAAGGTTGGAGGGTGTAGATTAAATGCAGTAAGACGCCTGGCACACAAACAGCCCCCAATAGCACTTCGCCACAGGCGTTGCCTGTCGAGTCCAAGCCACGTCTCGCCCCTCCGTGGAATCACTTCTCACTTCTACACTGAGCTCTCGGAGCATTCACCATCTGGACCACACAATTTATTACCGAATGATACATTGTCTTGAAACAATTAGGGAACAATTCAATACAACAGAATAAAGCACTGAATTAAATTCCATCAAGTTCCTTCCAGCTCTGAAATGACAATTCCAAACCCCATGTTGTGCAGGGCACGCTAGATATACACACAGATCTCAACCCAGAGACGTGGGCTCTGGGCTAGGACCTCAACATCAGCTTGGGGCTTGCTTTTTTCTCCTGTGGCTTGTGCTACCCTCCCACTAGGAAGCCTCTGCACCCCAACCTGAAGCCCAGTTGCACAGGGAGAATGCTGTCCCAGGAACAGGCAGCTTGGCCAGCTCTGCTCTAGACCTCAGCGAGCTGTGTCCCCTGAGGTATCTTTGCACACCCCCTTTTACCACCCCAGACCAGAGCAGGAAGGCCAAGGCTACCAGAGGCTGGGAGAAGGGGCCAATGAGGCCAGGGTCCCTGTGGGATGTACCTGGAGTTAGAGGGTCCAGACAGCCCTGCATGCACAGGGGTCCAGCCCGGTTGTCCAGGGCAGGAGGCTCCTCAGGATTTGGGGGAATACCTGAGCAAACACGGAAGGCTGTACCTGCACTGGCCAGAGAGTTCTGTGCGTGTAATGATAGACATAGCCCTCCGGGCAGACACATCTTACAGAACGTAGACCTAAAGGTGCTATCTGGGAAGGCTTCTGGGAGGAGGTGGCATAGGAGGTGGATATTGGCAGGACAAGGATTTATCTAGATGGGGAGCAGGGCGCAGTTGGCTGAAGCTGAGCGAAGACCTTTGTGCTGCAGCTACGGGCCAGGCTAAGAGTCAGCACCTGGGGGCTTCTGCCTCAGCTGCCCTCAACCCCCCATCCTTTCCCTGTGATGCCCTGAGGTAGCAGGTGCAATGCTGCCCACCCTGCAGGACCAGGACCACCAAGGGCACTGCCGCCTCCCCTGTCCTCTGAGGGGTCATTAGGCAGGCAGGCAGTTGGCCCGGCTGGAGGGGGCAAAGCACTGAGCCGGCTGGGGCCGAGAGTGCCCTTCCTCTCCTCTTCTCCCCTTCCCATCCCCCTTCTCAGAATTGTGAAGCTGTGTGGGGAGTGTTTGGGAGGGTTTCTCAGTCACTTATTGCAGAAGTATATAATCTGCCTTCGTTGCTTTCTCTCTCCTTCATCTACACGCCCTCCCCCCCACTTTCAGTCTCCCTTTTCCCACACTGCCACCCAGAACTCTCAGACCACCCCACTACCTGCTCTTCTCAAGAGAAAATGCTCTGATCATTCCAAACTGTGAATGGGTTTATGATTCCAAAGTGTCCCCTTTCTGGGGATTAACTTTTAAAGACAGTGTCGGGGGGGAAAAGGTTTAATCCAAAGGAACAGATCTCTAAGTGACGGAGAATTCAGGGACACTGACATTGGAGCTTGCTTTCTTACCAATAGCCTTTACTATGTCGCTGCTTAATTCCTTCTTTTATTCAAGTAACATTTATTGAGCACCTACTGCATGGCAGGTGCCATACTGGCTACTGAGAATTCAAAGATGGGGACGTACAATTGCTGTCTAGTGGGGAAACAGAAACACATCATTTGAACATGGTGAGAACTGCCTTCAAAGACCTTCCTGCTTCTTCAAAGCACCCACTTAAATCGACATATTTGCTGATTAAAAATTATTCCTATCTGCTCGTTCAAGCAGTTCCCTTAAGGATGCTTATTGGGCCACACTTTTAGACCTAGACCTGACATTACTAAAGCTATATGCCAGTGTGTATTTTATAACTCACACACTTTCCAGTTCAGCCTGGACTTCCCCTAGCTCACATCCAATGAGAAGTCCTGACCACGGCCTCCCCGAGCACTGTCTGGCCTAGATTTTCTTTGTGATCGGTTTGGCATTTTCCGGACGCATCTTTGTGATCGGTTTGGCATTTTGGACTGCTTCTTCTCCTTGTGGCTCCTGGGTGAGGATACGATTTATGAGTCATTTGCTTTTTCTGCCCCTCTTTATCCTCTGCTTAAATACATGGTACCTTCTGACTTCCCTTCCATCTCCGTTAATAATGACTGATAACAGGTGGTACCACACCTCACACACCACACAACTATAAAGAGCAAAATATGGCAGGTGTTGAATTATTCAGTAGGTGAATAATACCACCCGCTCATCACACAATCCAGGCACGAAAAGTGTGCACTGGGATGATGTATTTCACTCTGCAGAGCACTTTCTATGGCATCCTACTTCCGTCCTTCTCCAAGTCCTGCAAAGCTGCTGCCAGAAGCTGTCCTGCCCATTCTGAGGAAGGCAGACGCCACTCCTATGCCAAGGTTAAAAATTCCCGGACAAACGGGTCAGGTCTAATTCCATTAACCATTGTCTCCCACATATTGTGGTTTCTCACATATATGGGTACTGTTGGGGTCAACCCAAAATTGAGATCTGAATTTGAAATTGTCCCCGAAAAACTTGGGATGTGTGGTCATCATATTTCTAAGGGAGTTCTCAGTGAAATGGTGGCTCTCCAGAGGGAAATCAACACAGTGTCTTAATTCCAAAACCAAACTGACACTGTGTCAGTGTCACAGCGTCTCTGACCCTGATAGAGCCCAGCTGAGAGGGAAGAGGAGGCTGGCCCAGCCACTGAGAGAAGAAGAGAAAATAAAGGGGAGGGAGATGAGACAGGGAGTAGGAAAGAAAGGAAGTGGAGGAGAGAGGCAGGAAATAGGGCTAGAGAAAAAAAGTGGACCAAGAAAGGATGGCAGGAAGAAAGGGAGAGGAGAGACTAGGTGAGGTGAGAGAGGCAGAGAAATTAGAGACAACATTGTGGAAAGAGGGAGGAAGAGCAGAGCTGATGGCAGTAGGAAAAGTCAGAAGAAGAACTCTCACAGTGATCTCAGCCACTGCCCAGGGACGTCTGTCCAGAAATGGCCTCCCAGAAGCCACCTTACTCAGTGGATTAGCATTTTTCTAGTCAAATTCTCTTGATCCCTTCGCAGAGCCCTTCCCAGGGAGGCAGACACTTGCTGACTTATCTAGACTGCGCCCCATTGGGGTAGGAGGGTCACAGCACCAGGCACAACTCTGGATGCCTCACTGTACCTGGGTGACAGCCTAGGGGCGAGCAGCTGGTCCGGGCTCCCAGCACACATTTGTGGAAAGAACTGAGCTCCTAAAAGGCCAGAATAAGACCCTAATCCCGGTCACTGGCCTGCAGCCCCACGCCCTCAGGTCTGTCTGTAGGCACCTCCCCAACTGACTTTGGATGCTGGAGCCATATCTTTTCTTTTCCAAAGTATTGAACAAAATCACATATCAGGGGTCCCTGAAAAACACATTATTTCTCCTCTGCACGAACAATGTAATGTTCTGGTGTCAAAACGAACAGTAACAAAAACGCAGGCCTCTTTCCCAGGGAAACAGAGCTGCGAGTTAGCACATACTTAGAAATGCAAAGTTAAGGAACTAAACAACTTAATCAGCCCCTGGAAACCCTTAGCTGGCACATTCCAGCCATGCCCGGCTCCAGCAGAGAAAGCCCTGTTCAAAAAAATTCCCTGCAATGCGCCCCCTGCGATGAGTGCATCCCACTCATTTTCATTCATCCAACATCTAGGTACTGAACTCCTACTCCCAGATATACAGAGCGCCCTTAACCACCAATTTTAGCTCCAACGTTACAGCAGATCAACAAGAAATACCACGTGATGGTCTGAATGTGGATCTCAGTGCCCTCTGGATGGAACCGGTGCTTCCCAGCCAAGCTCAGCCTCACCGGCGGGCAGAGTAGGGACTGCTTACACAGTGGGATTTCAGAGGAGCAGGGAGGCCACGGCTGACACCCGCCCCTCATGCCACCTACATGCCCTTGCAGGCTTATGTCCAAAATCCTTGCAGCTGGGAGAGAGCTGATACCCCCACCTCAAATGGAGGCTTGAAACCCAGGTCACCCCCCCACCCCCCCAACCACTTCCCCAACAGAAAGGGGCCAGTGAGTCCCAACTTTGCTCTGGATGGTCCTAGGCCTCACCCCTCATGTCAAAGACAAGCCAGGATCCTAAAACGCAGTGAGCTTTGAGCCACTGTGATGAGCCAGCTTCTTCCTGGAGGGCGGCTCTGGGGATACGCCATGGGGCAGGGGCCCATGGGATTAGCCCAGGACACACTTCCCCCTCCCTGGTCATTCACCGGGGTCTGTACCTGGAGCTGGAGTCACTGCCGCTCTGCACTGCTGGATCGTCCGTGACATTAAAGAGCCCCGTCCAATTGGCCAGCTGGTCGCCATTCTGCCAACCAAACTGGAGGCCTCTGGCAAAAGAACGAGGCAGTCGGTACTCATGCTGATGATCTGGGTTAAGCCTGTCTACCAGAGAGCCACATTCTGTCCTTGTGTCGAGTGACACATCCCATCGATCATGCACTTCGTGGGGACGGGGGTGATAACCAACCATGAGGAGGAGGAGAATAAACCCTAACGTGCTCTCTGCTCATCTACATCCATTCCCTTGTTGCACCTTTACCAGCAGAGCTGAGGTTACACATTGTACACACAGGGAAACGGAGGCTGAGCCAGACCAAGGTTGCAGAGCTCCCCTACCTCCGGTGGCATGGCCCTCAGCTCCCACCTCTGGAGACTTACACCAGAAGAGCTCTCTCTTGCCAACACTGTGCTATTCTCAGAGGCCAGACACTGCAAAGCTTTTAATGAAATCTAGTTTTCCAACACTTGTCCTGGTTTAAGATGATGGACTCAACTCACACGGTTATCTCCGCTCCCACCTCTAACCTGGCTGACGTGACAGCAAAGGAATAAATAAGGACATGGGCTTGGAGACAGGGATGGGAGGGGGCTAGCGACAACATTTGGGAAGATGAAAAGCAAGAGGGTAAGTGCCTTAGACCAGAGAGAATGGAATCCTGACTGTCTATAAGAAGCAAATCCATTTGCGATACACAACTCAGAAAGTGAGAGATGGTCACACAATGCCTTCAGTTTCATCTTCACTCTCCTTGGACCATTTAGACTGGAACACACCCTGGCTAACACACCCAATGAAAATCCAACCGTACATTAATATTTCATGTTCCCACAAAGTGCTTCATTTCCACCAGGAAGCAAAGTCAAGCGTCTGGGACCAGACAGAGAATGAGTGAACAAGAGGCAGCAGGAACTGCCTCCTCTTTATGTCCTGCCTGCCAGGGTAGGTGCCCTGAGCTCTAGCCCACTGTGGCCATATGGGAAGGTAGGTCCCTACAACAAAATGCCGCTCTGTTCATTTTTTCCAAGAGATGCTGGAAATCTAGATTTTTAATTTCCCCAATTTGAAATGCTGATCATTAATTCAAACTTGAAACATTGTGCAGACCAAATACCCCATGCTGCAGGCCGACAGCAGCCTGGGGACCGCCATTACCACCTCCCAACTCAAATCAGCTTGCTGGTTCCTGACCGCAGTCCTATGAGGGAGACAGAGTGGGCCTCATCTATCACAGCTGAGGAAACTGAGGCAGAGTGGGAAGTGACCTCTCAGCCAGCTGGTGGCAACTCAAGGCCTGGAACCCAGGAGTCCTGACTCCTAGTTCCGTCCTCTTGCCACCAAAGTTCTGGCTCCTGTCCCAGGTGTCATTTGCACACAGCACACCTTGGGGTCTTCCAGCTGCCGGCGGGTCAGCCACCCTCAGCCTTCTGCCTCATGCACAAATAGACACGCTCACCATTGCAAAAGGCACCCACAGAGGAAGCCCAGGTGAGCGCATTCAGGAGCTCTGCCTGTAACCACCCCTTTCCTTCCCACTCAACAAAGCACATAATAGGAATGCAAATGACTGTGCTATTATTACAAGGATAACCTTGAGTCGGCTCCATTTGAAAAACATAATAAAAGAAGAAAATCATTCACAAAACATCAGTACTTAACTTTCCTGGGGGGATAATCTATTGCATTCTTCATTTGTATTCTCACACCCCCATTCCAAGAAGGTAGCTTGGCTTCCCCCCCCTCTTATTTAGGGTAACGTGGGTTGGATGAGGGCTGAAAGAAATTGTGCTGCACCATCCTGGAGGGAGGTGAGAGGGCCTTCGGGTCTTAGGAGGTGTGGGGTGGAAGTGGAGAGACCACCACGGCTGAGCAGAAAATTCCTCAGGTCCAGGAAGCCTGCTCTGCTATGGCGGTTTGGGGTTCCTCTCCCACATCTCCCTCTAAATGAAAAGCAGGGCCTCAGAAAGAGCGCCACTTAGGGCACCTCAGAAGACTGGACCTAGAGCTAGACGCCTCCAGAGAGCAGTGAACGGATTGGCTGAGGCCCGGGGTGGCCTGGGGTGTCTTCCCAATCTTTGTTCAGCCCTCTCGACTTTCACATGAGCCTGGGGGGCGGGGGTGGAAGGAAGACGCCCCCATAGTGATAGACCAAATTTCCCACCAGCTGGTGGATAAGGTTTAGTCTTTTTCTTAATCAAAAGAAAATTGAGGCAATGAGCCATTTCTTTCACACCGAACTTGTGAAATAAAATGTATCAACATTCTTCTATTATTAATCAGCAAATCACTTGCATTGTACCTCACAGCTGACTGAGGATACCTTTCCTTTATTCATTCATGCTATTTTTATTTTATTACATATGTATACGTATCAAATATTTATTTCATTATATTATCCTATATTTACTGAATGGCCATGCCAGGCTGGGAGCTGGGATTCAACAGTGAAAAACTAACAAAGGTCCTGCCCCAATGACAATTTCTACTGGAGGGAGACAGATATATCAACCATAAACTAATCTCTGACACAATGTGTAATGGGTCAGATGGTGGGAAATGCTGTGGTAAAAAAATAAAGGGAGTCGAGGGAGATAAAGGGTTTGAGGTGAGTTCGGGGTGCTATTCCACACAGAGTGGTCTTCACCCTGAGAAGGTGACATCGAGCAGGACAGAAACTGGGTGACAAGGGAGCAGATGGATCCTGGGGAAGAACGTTCCAGAAGAGAACTAGTTTCTGCAATGCCTGGGGCATGAGTGCCATGGCTTGTTCTGGGGCTGGCGAGCTGGTCCGTGCAGCTGGAACTGAAGGAGCCAGGGGCAGGCAGCACAGGCAGCGCCACCTTCCTGTGGTCCCTCAAAGCCATCTAGGAGGGAGCTGGGCCCAGTGTCGTCTTATGAGGAGCAAAGAACTCAGCTGGAGCACCACGAAAGTCTGTGAGGGCCTTCCCTGGGGTGCCCAGATTGCCCTCCTCCACCTCCCACAGTCCCCTGCGCTCCCCAGGTCCACATAAGGAGCTGGGCGTATGGTCAGGAGAGGCCTGCCAGAGAAGGTGCTAGGACCTTCCCACCCAGGTCAGAGCGGAAATGCCTGCCAGCTGGGAAGCCGTTCAGAGGGATGAATGGGCATAATTATCAGGTTCCACGTTCTCCCTCGCCTGTCCTTGTTCCTGACTCACTAGTGACTCATGTTATTTATCTGTGAAGCACCGGAAGGTAACATAGCTCCCAAAAGAACCTCAAGGGGAAAGGGAAGTGGGTTCATTCCCCAAGGATTGCCTGTGGGGCCTTCATCTGGGGCAACAGAAAAGATGCTGGAGGTGGGAGCATCCTGAGAGAGGAGAAGAATGGGGGGGGGGGTGTTCCCCAAGCTGGCCCTCCATGCTCTGCACCCCCAGAGGGGAAAGGAGGAGACTGGCGGAGCAAGTGGCAGCCTACAGGTGGCAGAGGGCTGGCCTCCCCGAGAACCACCAGGCCCGGGGCCTGGGCTGCCAGGGAGCGGATGGAGCCCTCCTGAATTCTAAGGCTGTCCATGGTTCTGCAGGAGGCCTCCGGCTAAGAAGCGGCTGGGGCAGGACCCAGGGGGAGTTCAAGTGCTAGCAGTGTTAAGACAGGGGTGGGGAGGCTACACAGCCCTGGGAGGGGTCCAGAGAGAGCAATCAGACAAGCTCCAGACACAGCTGAGGGACCACCTCACTGCCCCCAGCCACTGCACCACAGAGGAGCCCAGACTCCACCCCCACCCCAGGCCAACCTCCAAACAGTCCTGCCTCCAGACCTCCAGGCCTGCCCGACCTCCCCTGGGGGCCAGACCTCCCTGAGTAGCCCCCCGAGGCCATCCAATAATGTCTGGCTACTCTTTGTGAAATATTTGGTCAGTATCAATTTCCAGGAGGAAAGCACACACCAGCCTGCAAAGGGGAACACACACGAGCCTCCCAGCTCTCCTCTGGCACTCAGGCCCTGAACTGCATGTCCCGTAAGGTCCCACCTGGCTACTCACCACCCTGATTGCTGTCTCTTCTGAAACCTACAAGATTGATAGTCTATGCCACACAATTACAAATTTATTTTACACTGTCTTATGTATTTTTTCATGTTTGTCTCTTTCCGTGTTCTGGAAGTTCCTTAAGGACATGTATCACAGCTAATAATTCTTTAGAAACACCCCCTCACCCCCAGCACAAAGCTGAATGGGTGTTTAATGGGTGCTCGTTGATTGTTAGGAAAAACGTGTTGGGATTTCCTTTGTGTGCATCCATTCATTCAACAGTTAATGTCAGGCACCGTGCTAGGTCCTGGGAATCCAGAGATGAATAAAACATCTCTTACAAGGGTCTTACAAGCTATGTGACCTTATACAAGTTACTCATCCTCTCTGAATATTAAGTGAGAATGATTGTATCTGTTGAATGTTGAACAGGACTGTCGTGGGGACTAAGTGAAGTAATCCTCATTCAGTATTATCTACTTAGATCAGAACCTGGCGCATTAAATCTTAATGAATGTTAATCATTAATACTATTGCCTGATGAATCTCACCTGTGTGTGGTGGGGGCACGGTCCCTACACACAGGGGTAAGAGCTAAATTGAAGAATTACTGGGTGAGAGGTTATTAGATGAGAAGTAAGTGGGCTTGGATAGCTCAAAGAAGAGAGGCTAGATCCTCTAAGAGGTAAAAATTTCCCAAAAGTACAAATGTCAAAAAGGACTAGAGAAAGAGAGATGGGCAAGGGAGCAGAGAGAGAGGGCAGCACTGTGTCCCTGACAGACATTTGGGGAAGCGACAGGAAGCTAATATCCACCACCGAGTGCAGGCTGGGCACTTAGCAGGCCAGGGCCAGGACTAGAGTGAAGCAAACAGGGCGCCCAGGGCACACCATTGAGGGCAGCCCCACTCTCAGGCTTGTGCGAGTGCAGGGCAGACACCTGAGAGGGGGCCTCCTGAAATTCTGTCCCCAGGGTGCCTTGCTTGCCATACCCTAGTGCCGGCCCTGCAGCAGGTACTCAGTAAAAACTTGCTCTGCCCAGCAAAACCTGAGTTGTTCTGCCAGCATGGGACACATCCCAGGGGACAGTCAGTTCAGCTCCTTCCTCTGTGGGGCACCCTGCACCTCCATCCCCCGCCCCCACTAGGCACCCTCTCCTTGCAGACCTACCCCTTGCATAGATCCTTAGGTCCCATGGTCCCCATCCCCGGGGCTGCGCCTGTTTCTCAGGTCACTCAAACAGGAGGGTTTGTCCCTAGGTGGGGTGAGGTGGGCAGAGTTGGCTCAGCGAGGAGCACTTCGAATATACACCTCAGATACAGCACAAAGTCAGGCTGTACTTTTCCTTGACCCAGTTTTTCATCCTCAAGTCTCAGGCCTGCACCAGCCACTTGCAGGCAGCCCAGATCTGCGCCCTCGAGGTGCAGGAGACAAGAAGGCTGCGGGGAAGACAGCATATAGGACAGTCCTCTCCACAGAAGGCAGGACAAAATAGGCCCCGCCTCAGCTCCTGGCCGCTGTGCGGTGACACACAAAGCAACAGGACAGCTGAGCAGAATGTACTGAGTACAGACAGCACAGGCACTGTGAATTCAGAGCAGGGGGAGAACACTGGGCTGAGAATGGAAGGAAAAGCCCGATTTGGACTGGCAGGGAGACAGGTGGGAAGGCACGGCCGCGGGCACACAGGTGGGTAAAGGCACAGCACCAGGACAGACGTGATGTGTGTAAAAGGAGCCATGGTCTCCTGAAGAGCGGGGCTTCAGATACAGACTGATCACAGGGGGTGAGACTTCTGTTTGAGGAGGGAGTAAGGGAGGGAGACATTCAAGGACTTCCAGTCCTGGCAAAACGGCAGACTGAAAAATCCTCTGTGGCGTGCGCCCCTTCAGGAGTGAAGGATTTCTTCCTCACCTGTTGGGGTGCCAAGAGCCGGCAGCCCCCCAGCTCTCAGTGTCCTCTGGGAATTGCCTCATGAGAGGAGATTCAAGTTGGCCAAGATTACGCCCTCTTCCAGAAGGAGCCCACATCTTACGACTGAAAATTTGACCCAGAGGTATAAAGGCCTGGCCTCCTCACCCCTGAGGCAACTCTCCAGGCCTCCCTAGGACTTCACATGAGGCCTCCCTAGGACTTCACATGAGGCCTCCCTAGGACTTCACATGAGGCCTCCCTAGGACTTCCTGGAGCTCAGGGCCTCCTTCTGCTCAGTCTTCCTTCTTCTCCCTTCTTCAGGTGTTGATCCCAAGAACACATCTAAATAAAGATGGTGCAGCCTAGTCTCTAGCTTAGAGTCTGCTTTCTAGGAAACCCACTCGGCAACATCTCCCACTAAAAAAACACTAAAATAACCATTAAAATATGTATAAAATGTCTTCTTAAATGAATGAATAATCTGGTAAGGAAAGAAGGAGTAGATGAGTTGTAAAGCCAGCAGCTGCCCCAGGGGCATCTGCCAATCTCCATAATTCACACCCCCCTTGTAATGGTGATATTATTATAACAAGCAAATACTAACCAAATGGAAGCTGCCTCACTGTATGACATTAGCCCAAATGAACTTGAAGGCTCAAAGTGTACCAGAAATAAACAAAGTCACTACATTATAATAAAAGATTCATTCACTGGGAAGATGATACATGTAAACTAGCATGCATCTAATAACATCACCACTTCAATATGCGGAAGGCAAAAGTAGAGAAGGAGAAATTGACAAATCTGTTAGCATGGAGGAAGATTTCATCACACATCTTTTAGAAATTGAATGATCAAGCAGAACGGAAAGAAATCAAGAGGGATACAGAAGATTAAAAAACACAAAACCACTTGATTGAATAGATGTGTAAAAATAGTGCACCTAATAATGAGAGAATCACATTTTTTTCAAGTACACCCATAATACTTAGAAAAAACCCACCTCCTACTAGACCACAAAGCAAATCTCAACACATTTCAAGGAGTCAGCATCATAAATATTATGTTCTCCAATCACCATGCATTTGAATAAAAAATTCAAAAAAACATAAAGTAAAAGAAGAAAGTATTTGGAAATTTTAAAGCATTTCAAATTTATGAGTGAAAAAAAATAAATCATGATAGAAATTAGAAAATACCTGGAATTCACAATAATGTAAATACTTCCGGTAGTTACTAACTGTATGACCCTGAACAAATTACTTAACCGCATGTGCCTCAGTTTCCTCATCTATAAAATGAGAACAGGAACAGTAACTTGTTAGGATTCAGTATGGTAATATACAAAGCACTCGAACAACGGCCTGGAGCACAGTAAATGCCAATACAATTCTGAGTCCTTATCATCATTATCACCCCAGAGAAGTATTTAGAGGAAATTTTATAGTCTTAAAAGTTTACATGAGAAAATAATAAAGACTAGAAATTAAAGAGATAAGCATCCAAATTAAGAAGCTAGAAAAAGAACCTGGTTCAGGGTCAGGATAGCCTCCATGCAGAACTAACCAAAGGTCAGGCCAAGTGGTACAGTGTGGGTAGGGTCACATGTGGTTCCAAGAGAGAGGAGGTGGTGCCACATCTCTGCACGTTCGCTGCTGCCTTCTTTAGTTCTTCCTCTCCACCTATCCAAACCTTATCCTTCCTTTAAAGGCCCACTCAGGTCCACCTCCTCCAGGAAGTCTTCCCTAACTACTTCAGTCCAGGAGTGCCTCCCCCCACAGACATTTTAACACTTACTTTGAAACTATCTCATTTGTGGCCATTTTGTTCCCCCAAACAGACTTCAAGCCCCAGGACACCATTTGGGGCGCAGCTGTCCTTGCCTAGGGACATCGGGGGCGGGGTGGGAGGGTGGCAGTAACCAAAAGAGGAGGTAGGCCCAATGAGCTCCTGAAAGCCAGGAGGTTCCCTGAAAATGTCCTTTCAAGCAGCACCATGCAGAGCTCATCCTCTGCCTTCAACCAGGGATGGCCAGGAGCAGTGGCTTGGCTGGAAGCAAATGTCCCAGACAAGGACCCAGCAGCAATCCTCATTCTCCCACCATCATGTGCAGCCCAGACTGGGGGGCACAAATGACTGATGTGGAACCCAAAGGATGAAAAGGGAACAACTGTGTTTATTATTTGGAAGTTTAGAGAAGAGATGGGATGTTTATATAGCTAGAGAAGCATTTTGTTTTCTATGGGGGGGAGCGGCAGTGAAAGTAGGGAGACACTGGCAGCCAAGAAAAAAACCTACAGCAGAAAGGAGAGGTGGGCTCTTTCCCGAAGAGCCTCTGATATGGGCGTTATCTACCCTATGGCAGTGCTCTCCCCAGGCCCTGAAACCAAGCAGAGTAACCCGAAGCGTTTCCTCTCACCCTGCAGAGAGGGCAGAAGGAAACGGTTGGCATTCAGTGTATCTTCCGCACACACAGGGACTGAGGCTGGGCCCTCCTGCTCTTTCTCTTAATGAAGTTGGCGGGTGGATGGGGTGGGGTGGGAGCAGAGTTCAACAAGGGGAGGGCTAACTTCTGCTGGAGCTCTGACCTTCTGAGTAAGAATGAGAAACAACTGCTTGTTTCAGGTTGTGAGTTTCACAGATCCAGAGTTTACTGCTTTATAAGTTCATTATCCCTGTCGCATCGTCCCAGCCCACCATCACACCCACCTAACTGACGCTCTGGGGTGAAAAATATGCTTTTCCTCCCAAGGGCCCCCACAAAAGTTCAGGACTCGAGAGATAATCCAACCAAATCTAGAATGCCATGGAACCAAACGGCCAGGGCACTCTAGATTTGGGGGACACCGCTCTGACCCCTGTCGCCGCTCCTGGCATTCAAATGGATTTATCATCAGCTTAGCCACTAGGAATTCTAGCTTGTCCCCATTTTTCACAACAGAACAAAGTTGTCAGCCCCTCTGGCCGGCGCTGGGCAGGCTCTCATTTCTGGCTGGGAGGAGAGAGGCACTTTGGAGCGCCACCGTGACCCAAACCTAACGCGGCTGTGCTGGGGCTAAGTGCAAAACCCACGGTCACTCACCCTGGGGGCGCCCGAGGAGTGGGGGATGCTGCGGACGCCACCTACGGCTTGCCCACGCGTTTCGCGCACCCCCACCCGCACTCGGACTTTCTCACCTTTTGATGTAGTTTCGGCCATATAAGATCTGTTGCAGCAAGGTCACCAAGGCGAAGGCGCAGATGAAGATGAAGAGCAAAGTTCGGTTCCCCAACAAATCCCGGTTCGCCGAGGGATCCGCGTAGCGCATCCTGGCGGCCGCTCGCGCGCGGCGGGGCACGGCGGACGCTTGGCGCCGGGAGTCCCAGCAATCACGCGCAGGGCTCCGGTAGCCCGGGGGTCGCACGATCGACCAGGCGCCTCTTGGAGCGGTTGGGCGAGTGGGGACTTCTCGGGGCAAAGTTTCTGGATGCCGCGGCCGGAGCAGGGGACATCCGAGCGTCGCCGGCGCCGGAGCGGCGGGCAGGGCAGGGCTGGCCGCAGGGAGCTCAGCCGCAGTCCGGGGCCTTCCCTCCCGCTGTCTTTACCTCCGGGCTCTAGTGCCCGGCATCCGCCGATTTCCCTGCGGAGGGGCGACGCCAAGTGCCCCAAACCCGGGGCAGCCCCTCCCGCGGAGGTGGCGGCCAATCGCGAGCGGGGCCCTGGCGCGGTGCGCCCAAGAGCGCCGCGCACCGCCCCCTCCGGTCGCGCTCGGGTCCGCGGTTCCCCAGCGCGGTGCCCTGCCCGGGCGGGCCACGTCCGATCCCCGCGCCCGCAGCGACAGAGCGCGAAGGTTGGCCTTCAGTTCTGCAGATGGGAGGTGGGGGACAAAATACCCGGACAGTCTGGCTAATGACAGGCGGGCGGTGGAGAGGAGGGTGGAATGGAAAACGCCAGGTTTAAATAGTGGAATTTACAAAGGCGGCAGGAAAGGGAAGCCGCTGCTGCGGAGCTGTGCTTGCTGGAGGGTGGGTATTCGCATGCGGTGCGCAGGGCACTGAGTCACCGCGGTGGCCGCGTCCTCACGCTCTCCGGGAGATCTCTCCGGAGAATGCGAAGCAAGGTCAGCCGGGCAGCCCTTCAAGGACAGCGCGAGCGCGGCTCCGCATGCTGATGGCGCCAGGCGCCCAACTCCTGCGGGGAGGAAATTCAGGGGCTCTCCGTCCCTGCCACAGGCCTCCTCTCCCTCCCCAACTGCAGCTCCCGGCTGTTCGTCAAAGACCTTGTTGTCACCCAGACACTGGGACCTTGTCTCATCCTTGGAACCACTCGTAAATCTTAGGTCAGGCAGCTGGCCGCCTTCGGGTACCACAGTCCCCGAAAGCTTTAGTAAGTCACTAAGTCTAGAAAGGTTTGTGTTTCAAGAGTGCACACCAAGGAAAATAAACACAGAAATGCAATGCCAAAATCGTGCCTCTTCAGAAATCCTAACCCCTCAAGGCACTACTCTTCTCCCTCCCCCCCTTCCCAGCCCGCACACCAAGCGACAGCCCTGTCATCCTGACACCACAGTCTCTGGCGCTGGGGTGTCACGTGCCTGTGGCGATCACTACTGAGCCTTCGCTGGATGATTCTAGGGCGCCCCTTCCCAGGACCCTCCAGCCACTGGGGGGAGATTCTGGAGTCAGGGCAGAGATTCGACTGGGAACTTGAAGGAAAGGCGAATAGTGGTAAAAAAAAAAAAAAGAACTTTGATGGGAAAGTGCCCAGACTCCAAAACGCTGCCCTTGGCATTTAATAGTTTCCTCTTTGAACTAGAAAGATTAAAAAGAAATGCACGCTTACATCTCATGATTAGGGTGCCACCGATAACTTGGAATTCTTGTGAATTCACAAGGTGGAAATGGACCCTGTGCTATAGATACAGAGTTTATGTATCAAATAAGTATTACCCGTGAGGGTCGCAGATAGTATTTTTAACCAATTAAAGAAATAACAAACATCTAAACAGCCCATTATTATAATAAACCTGATACTTGTTTGGTGCCTTACACATCAAAAAGTACTTGCTCTTGCGTATGTATTAATGAATCAGCACCCCCTAGCCTCTGGCTAACCCATTTGACCGTGGAAAGGATCAAAGCTTTAGTTGCCCAAAGTAACTCACCTACGAAGAAGTCTTTGGAGTCTTGTGGCTCTTTCTCCCATCCAGTCAGAGGGGGCTTCACGGGAGCGTGACCAGTGCCTACTCCACACCCTTGGCTTCATGTTCCACGCTTGCTGTCTTCCACTTCATAATTTTTGAACAAGGAGGCCCTGCACTTCACATTGCACTGGGCCACACACATTATGTGGCAGGTCCTGCCCACAGCTCCAAGTTGACAGAGTTCCAACGGTTCACCTAGTTGGCCCTCACCTGCAGAGTTCATGAGGTACCATCATCATCACGCCAGGCAAGGTGCTTTTGCTTCGTTTCTTTTCCTGCTTATTCTCCACCCCCATCAGGTACCCACTCTGATAGCTGTCTTTGGATGCATACTTCCTTGGAAAAAAAACAAACCTATTTTAAAGTAATAAATGCAGAATATTCTAAAAATGTACAGCTTGCTGAGTTTCCACGAGCTGAACACACCCATGTAACCAGCACACAGATCAAGAAACAAAAACACTGTCAGCCCCCAGGACCGCCTCCTGTCCCTTTCCAGCTCCTCTGTACTCAAGCGTGGTTAAACTCTTTGACTTCCAACACCAAAGAGAGTGCTTCCTGTTCTTGTGCTTTATACAAGCGGAATCGTACGTTATGTATTCTTCCGTGTCTGAATTCTTCTGCTCACCATCGATGGTGAGACTCATCCATGTTGCTCTGCTTGGTAGACAGAGTTATAAGATGGCCCCCATTGATTCCATTATCCTCTCTTAATACACACACTTTCTTCCAGTTATTCAACTGAACATTAATTGAGGGGCTGCTGGAAAGGGATTTTGCAGATGTAATCATTAAAGCCCAAGTCAGTTGGCTTTGAGATAGGGAGATGGTTCTCAAGGGACCTGATCACATGAGCCTTTAAAAGGGGCTGGGCTCTTTCTAGCAAAAGAGATTTGAAGTAGGAGAGGGCCTGACACGAGGGAAGTTCTTCACTGTTGCCTTGGAAGACAGAGGGGTCCACATGGCAAGAGATGCAGATGGCCTCTGGGCGCTGAGATTGGCCCCTGGCTGACAGCCAGCAAGGAAATGACAGCCAGTCCTCCAATCACAGAAAAGACTCTGAATTCTGCCAACAACCGGAATGAACTTGGAAGAAGATCCTGAGCTCCAGACCCCTGCATCTTAACTTCAGCCTGTGAGGCCCTCAGCACAGAACCCAGCTATATCGTGTGCAGATTTAAGACCTACACAACTGCAAGCTGGTAAGTGTGTGTTGTTTTAAGCCCTAAAAATTGTGGACCTTTGTTTCATAGTGATAGAAAGTGAATGTTTGTGTGTTAGAGGTTACTTGATATTACTGCTATATCGTATACCGCTGTTGGACTGCACGTAACGGATGGATTCATTCTACTGTTGATCGACCCCGGGTAGTTGCTGCCATAAACCTTCCAGTATGTGTCTTTTGGTGAATACGTGCATGTATATCTGCTGGGTATCAGTACAGTGGTACCTCGGTTTTCAAACGTCTCCGTTGACAAACAATTCGGTTTACGAACGCCGTAAATTTTATGGATCTATGGTATCATTAGATAGTACAATTCATGCTAAATTTGCCGTTTTAGGGGTTGATTTTAAAGGTCTGGAACGGATTAATCCATTTTGCATTACTTTCTATGGGGAAACCGTGCCTCGGTTTTCGAACGTTTCAGAACCCGAACGGTCTTCCAGAACAAATTATGTTCGAAAACCGAGGTACTGCTATATTTAGAAGTGAAATTGCTGGGCCATAGAGGGTACGTATGTTCCTTTTTAGTGACTACTGCCAAACAGTTTCCCAAATGGGTAAATTATTTTTTTCATGGGTATTTTATTCAGACTTGCCATGGCCTAATAAGGAACTGGTTCCCACTCTCGCTGACACTAACATTAACTGGCTAATCTAATAGCAAAAAGCCCACCAACCCAAGAGCCGAAGTAGTTGAGAAGTAACAGCTTTAAGCCCTGGTACTGACTCTCCCCAATGGCCAGGCCATCTGCATGAGTTAGCGGTGAAGAAGCCCGAGGCTGACATTAGCCACACTTAGAACTTGGTGGCAGTATTCTGTGTGTGTGTGGGGTGGGGGGGTTTGCATTACTTGCTACTCTGTCGATGATCAGCATTGGCCAGTGCCCCTCTGCAGACACTGCTCTTCTAATCCTGATGGGGTTTTAAATCTGACTGTCTTCACAGCCAGGCAAGGAAGCATCTTTCACACACGCACAAACACACATATCTGTGTGGGAATCAGACCCAGAAGACCTTGCAACACGGAGGTCTGCGGTCCTTGTTGTGTCTATTAATATGGATGTGGGTTCCATTTTAAGCCGAATGTATATTCTAATGGTAGAATTGCAGCAAACACTCAAAAAGCCTTGCAAACAAAAGAGTAAACACATGGATAGTTGATCACGATGCCAGAGTCAGCGAGCACCATTTTTACATCCTAATTGCCAGGAATGGGGACAGCTGCGTCATTGTTTCAAACACACACTCGCACACAATTCAGCCGAGAACAAATGTCAACACGGGCAAAATCTACCAAATGACTGATAACTGATGGGCACGGCTCATGCTGGGAGCATCGTCTCCAATATAAAATGGGGGAAAAAAATCCTTGTTAACAAAGATCTTAGAGGTTTCTACTGGTTTAAGAAAGCCAGGTTTTGTATCAGATGGCACAAGTGCAACCTGCCAGATTATGTAAGTGACGTGCCACCCATGTGTTCAAGGAGTTTGAGAGAAGTACGTGCTGTTCTTGTGCCTCTTTATATTTGTGTTACAAGGCAGGCGTCAAGGGGCTGATTCCTGGTTGGGGGGCACTCGGCCTGTGAGGAGGGGGTCTTGCAGCCACTGAGTTGAAATGCCCATCGATGACCTCGTAATCCAGAGAGGCAGATTCGCCCTGGCATGGTCAACTGCAGAACCCTGGGCTCTGCTGCATCAGTCCTATTTTCAATAAGTTATTATTACAGAATAGAATTATAAATTACCCCTCTTGTCCAGTTCCCTTATGAAGTACAAACTCTGTTCTAACTAACGTATGAAATAATCTTGAACATGGAAATGAAGTTACCTTTAGGCCTTCCTGTCTCCAACCTGAGGAACAACCTCCTCTGTCTTAGCTCTACCTCCCAGGTATTCCTCTCCTGCATTTGCCCCAATTTATCCAGTTTGTTTCAAAGGATAGAGACATTAATAATAATAATAATAATCCATAATGGTTCATGCATCCAATGCATTGCAGTGCAGAAAGATTCACTTCCACTGCAGGTATGTCACACTTCCGCAGGTAGCCAGAAACAGTGACACTATTTATAATAAGGTCACTCAACACCTATTTAGATGACATGGTGGCCAAAATGGCCCTGGACTCTCCTTTGCTCACCTTAAAGGCCGAGCCCTGAGGTAGAAACACCTTTGAAGAAAAGCACTGATGAATTCAGTCGAGAAAATGCTTTATTTTCCAATCCGGTGCCGGCCCCTAGATATGTTCTGATGGTGGGCTGTGTAATGCTAGAATTTCAAAGAATGCCCTGTAAACATAGCTGCTCTGAAATGTTTAATGTTCCTTGGGCACCTGAGAAGAGAAAGGGGATGAGTGTCCCACTGTGGTCGTCCACTTCTGACGCTCAGTGCTGATGCCATGACCAGAGCGAGGCATGCGTCATTTCACCACCGCCCTAGGTCCAAGTGAAAGCAGCAGGCATTTGGTAGACTGGCGGGAGCGCCAACCATGTGCCAGGTATTGCGTGACATGACAAGGACATGAGGATCAGCAAGTCACAGTCGGTGCCCTAAAAAAAGAGTTTGCAGCATGGTGAAGACAGCAGACAGACATTCCCTATAGTAGGATAAATATGCTTTTAACCCAAATTGGGGGTGGCAGGGGTGGGGAGGTTGGCAGCGGGTGGAATGGCAGGGAGGCATCCAAAGCAGGCAGATTTGACCTGAATTGTGACAGGTAAGGTCAGTCAGCCAGGCAAAGGAGTGGGATGAAGTGTGCTGGGCAGAGGGAGAATGTGGGCAAAGGCTGGCAGTGGGAGATGTGGCACAGTCTGCTCAGTGTGGCTGCAGAGAGGAGGCAGGGTGGGTGGGAAGGAGCGGGAGCACTGAGAGTTGGGATTTTATCCATGGAACCACTGCAAGATTTGACATAGGGAAATGATGCGATCAGATCTGCATTTTAGGTAAAGCAGTATGTGGGCCGGTGGAGAACAGTTTGAGGAAGAAATGCCCGAAAAGGCAAGGGTGTGACAGCTTAGCTTTCTTTTCACTGACAGCATCAGACCCCTCCCACTGCCACAGCCCCCGTCACACACTCCATTGATGTCTCATTATTGTACCAACTTGAGAATGAATGCTCTGCCTCCTTCCAGGGGAGCAGGCAAGGAGAGGCAGAGGATCGTGGCCTTATGGAAGCTGGCACCGTATTACGTGCATCATCATCCAATGCATTTGATAGTCATAGAAATCAGTTAAGCATGGTCACCCAGGGATGGTCCACTGAGCACTGGTACATCCTCAGAGCTTGTCTCTGGCACACTCTTTTGGCCACTTTCTGGGGTTCCCTCTGCTGCACAGGTTCCTGGTGCAAAAACACTCTCTTCCCCCTCCCTTTTAAAATCCTGCTCTTGGGAAAGGTTCTGATGGCTTTCATTTAAATCCCAGTGTTCCTGATGGAGACAAATTTAACTGGAAGTGTCATCTGTGCCCGTAGTAAAGGTGGTGTCCCATGAGAAGTGCACGCAGAGCACTGTAAAGAAACCTACATCACCTTAACTCCATCCTCAAATGTGTCCCATGCACTCTAGTGGGGAGTGGTTTTCTGGAGCAATACCTACCTATCTGATGTTATAGTAGGAATTCGTGGAGACAGAATTTGTCTTAAAGAAAATTTCTGGTCATCCAATGATGTCAATACTTACATGTGAAAAACAATAGGATTGGTGTCTTCTGCCTGGCCACAGTGTAGTCACCAATATGGCAGCCTAGCCTTCCTATGTTGTGGGTTTGCCCAGGTTGTCATTACTTCCAGGGCGAGTAGACAGTGCTATACCCCAGGGGTCAGCAAGCTCTTTCGGAAAGGGCCAGAGAGTAAATGCTGCAGGTTTTGTGAGCCAAACTCTGCAGGTTTTGTTGCATATAAATCTGCTATTGCAGTGTAGAAGTACAAGTAATGCAGAAACGAATGGGCATGACCGGAGTTGGCACATGGGCTGTAGTTTGCTGCCCCTGACCCAAACCATGTGATATGCAGAGCCCTGTGCAAAAAGTCCTAAACCATTGACCAAGGAGTCACTGTAAAAGTCATTCCCATGTTCAGGAGTTATGTCTACAAAGGCGGGATAAATTATTACGTTAACCCTTATCCACCATCAATGTGTTCGCACAGACTCATTTATCCTTGAGATGTAGCCTAGAGGTGACAGGGTAACATTTCCATGTATAAAGTACCCTCTAACTTTACCCAGCTGTCTCATAAATACACGCCCCTAGTCACCAGGGGCCACTGAGCATGAATATGGGTTCTGTTCCTTGTGTCCTGAATTCTTACATCCTGAAGGTCAGTGTCAATTAAGATCTTTTGACTAAAGTAACTGGAACCGTCGAGAAATTTATTATCCCATATATTAGAAAAAGGTGGGGTGGGCTCTACAATTGGCTACTCAGTGTTTTTAGAATGCAGGTTCTTTCCATCTTCTGCTCTGCCATCTAAAGTACAGACTCCTACAACCTAAACACCCATCAACAGCCGATTGGATAAAGAAGAGGCTGTGCACATATACAATGGACTATGACTCAGTCATAAAAAAAAGAATGAAATCTTACCATTTGCAACATGGATGAACCTAAAGGGCATTATGCTAAGTGAAATAAGTCAGACAGAGAAAGACAAATGCCGTATGACTTCACTTACATGTGGAATCTAAAGAACAAAATGAACAAAGACAAGTAGATACAGAGAACAAATTGAAGGTTGCCAAATGGGAGGGGAGTTGGGGAGCAGGGTGAAAAAGTGAAGGGATTAAGGAGTACAAATTAGCAGTTACAAAACAGCCATGGGGATGTAAAGTACAGCTTAGGGAATTAGCCAATAACATTGTAATAACTATGTATGGTGTCAGGTGGGTACAAGGCCCATCAGGGAGATTACTTCGTAAAACCACTATGCTTTATACGTAAAGCTACTATAATATTGAATGTCAACTGTAATTGAAATTTTTTTTTAAAAAAAATGTATACACAAAAACAGAAAAAATAAAGCATAGGCTTCTAACAGCCCTAGTGGCGTAGTCAGTCTCATAATCTGAAGGTTCTGAGTTAAAGTTTAGGCTTCTTCCTAAGAATGCTGTCCTCATGTCCTGTGATGGCTTCGAGCAGTGAGGGGGGGGGAAGGGAAGGGAAGAGAAGAGAAGAGGGGAGAAAAGAGAGAGAAGGAGAGAGGGGGAGGAAGGGAGGGGAGGGGAGAGAAGGGAGAGAGACTCTCCTCCAACCTGGGGGTCACTGGAGGGATGCCGGGTACTGACTGCTTTATACCTGGGTCCCTGCAGCACGACCAGAGGATGGTATTATCATAGTTGCCTCAATCTAGTAAGAGCCCTCCTCACTGGGGTCAGTTCCAGAAACCACATTGCTACTGCACAGAGGGAGACAGGATGGATGCCGGAGACTCAACCACCATGTCCACCGCATCGAGAGCAGCACTTTCCTCACCTGTGTCCTCCTTTTAACGGAACACTGTCGCTGGGGCTCAGTTGTGTTTGATGACAGAGAAATGGGAGAGTGGTGATACATGCCCTTTCAACAGCCCAGACACATTTCAGAACCATGTTCAGCTGCACCGGTGGCCATGTCTCCTGCCCATCCCTCCAAACACACACACACACACACACACACACACACACACACACACACACACACACTTACCGGTGCTGGCACTTAGTTCGTATGACTGTAATAGCCAAGCTCATTAAGAAGCCAGGCACAGGTCAACCAACTTACAAGTGTGGAAACAGATGATGTTTATTGTCTGAGCGCCTCAGTGTTTGGCTGCCAAGGCTGTGACAGGCTGGAGAAAGTGGCTGACAGTGTCCTGGAGTGTGGGAGGTGCTGTAGGACGGCGGGAAAGATCTCAGCACCGGAGTCGGGAGGAGACATGCTTTAGGTCACAGCTTTGGGAGCTCTGGAAAGACCTTCTCTCACCCACTGGTGTCCTCACATGTAAACTGGAAAATATGAAACCTGTCACTCAACGTACAAGTTTGTGAAGATCACATGTGAAAACATAAGAGCACTTTGTAAACTGTAAAGCTGTACGAGTCTAAGATAAACAGCATTATTTACTACGGCCTGAGAGAGAGGGAGAGATTTCACAAACGGGGAGTCTCAACAAATCGGTGACGGTGGCCAGGCGTCCTCTGTGGCTTCCCTCTGACCCCCATCAGCCCTTGACCTCTCCAAGTGCTAGGATGACTCTCCAGCATCCCCACTGGAACCCAGGCCAGGATCTGCCCTCTTCACCCTCCTCCCACCACAAGTTACCTGCCTTGGGTCTCACTGTCTCATCTCCATCATACATGTCTGAAGCTGACCTTCAGGAAATCTGAAGGTTAATTGTCTCAAGGTTAACTGTTAGTTGGAAGCTAACTGAAGGAAGTACGAAAGAGCATGTCCTAAGAGTCAAAAACCTAAATTCTAGGTCTGGCTCTGCCACTAACTGGCCATCTGAATTCAGGCTCAATTAAGCTATTGGCAACCTTGGACTTTTAGCCTATAAAAGAGAGCTGTGGTTTTTAAAACTTTCCCAGCATTGAAACCCTGGCTTCAAAGCACAAGGATGCCCTGTGTCCTCCATCCTCCCCTTATGTCCCTTCTTAGCTAAACGGCAGCCCCTGGGCACCATCCTAGCATGTGAGGGCTCGCGGGAGCATAGTTTGGAAACCACTGGGCTGATTCCCCAAGGTTCCATTCATCTTTGAAATCCTGTCTCTACTTCTAAGATAAATGACTTCATGCTAATGTGAGGTAATATAATCTAGTACTCCTCCCTAGAATCATTTGTATCTGAGGAAGAATTCTCCAAGCTGTATAATCTTATGAAGTAATGCATAAAGATGGAATTTCAGGCACCATGTACGTGGAAGAGGTAGTTAGGAGACTCCCTGGATCCTCTAAAATCATTCTACTTGGGTTATCCTTTCAACTTTCATATAGGACCTGCTACTGTCAGGAAGTGGTGAATGGCATTTTTCCGGGTGCTGAGTGACCTCTTGGCTTCCCAACGTGGGGCCTGTCAAAGGGTGGGCTCCCATCAGGTCCTTGGTTAACCATGAGGCCCCAGGACAAGGACAGGCCACTGTGTCTTTCATGGGGAGCATATGAATTAGAATTAGGTTCAGCTCTGAGGGACACAGATCCCTAAATGGCAAGATTTAATAAAAATGCACTTTTTTTTTTTTCTCTGTCATATGACATTCAAAGGGAAGCAATCCCAGGCTAGAGGAGTAGTTCTATTCAAACATGTCTTTGAAGATCTGGGCTCCTTCCAGCTCATTACTTTAATATCCCGAGGATGTAGCTCTGGTCCTCGTGGTCTAATGTAGACACGACAGCGCCAGCCATCACCTCTAAGGTCCAGTTAACAAGATAGAGGAAGAGATAAAGAAAGGTGGGTCTTTCTCCCTTTAAGAACATTCCCCGAAGTCTCACCTATCTCTTCTGCTCACATCTCATTGGCTAACCTGAGTCATGTAGTCAACCTAGATTCAAGGGAAGCTGAAGAAAATAGTCTTCTAGCTGCGCAGAAGGAAGGAGGACCAATGACCGACAGCGGCTGCCACGTCAGGAGCTCGTCAGCCACAGGCAGGGTGAGCAGTTCTGTACGCTGGCCCAGATCCTTGAGGATTTTACCTGGGTATCTTCAGATTCTTCAACGTAAATATTTGAAATTTATTTAGTTTTTTTCAACTATAGTTGACATTCGATATATTTTTTTTTAATTTTATTGGGGACTACTGGGGGCAGTGTGTTTCTCCAGGGCCCATCAGCACAAATCACTGTCCTTCAATCTTAGTTGCAGGGGGTGCAGCTCACCATCCCATGCGGAAATTGAACTGGCAATCTTGTTAAAAGCTCGCGCTCTAACCAACTGAGCCATCCGGCTGCCCCTCGATATTATTTTATATTAATTTTAGGAGTACAGCATAGTGGTCAGACATTTATATAATTTAAGCAGTGATCCCCCATTAGTCTAATACCAACCTGGCAATAGCTATTACAATATTATTGACTATATTCTCCATGCTGTTTTGTAACTACCAATTTGTATTTTTTTAATCCCTTCACCTTTTTTACTCCCAAACTCCGGCAACCATCAGTTTGTTCTCTGTATCTACGAGTCCGTTTCTGAAATGTAACTTTTAATGTCATTTGAATAGATGTGGATGAGAGCTGCATAAGCAATAGTATGAACATGAACTTTAAAAATACATTTGGACTCAAGAACTATATGCTACAAAGTTCCTATTTTCTTTTTAACCTTTAAAAAAAAGTGTAACATATGTACAGAAAAGTGCACAAATCATGGTATACAGCTCCATGAATTATCACAAAGTGAAGACACCCATGTAACTACCACTAAGAAAAAGAAAGAGGGAGGGAGGGAGGGAGGGAGGGAGGGAGCAAGGGAAGAGAAGGGGGCGGGGAGAGAGACAGAGAGCCCCAGCCCCCAGAACCCACCTTGGGCACCTCCCTATCTAATGTGCCATCTGAATCCTTTCCTTTTCTCCACTTCTCTTCACAACTCTGTCCTAGCCCTGTTTCCTCTTCTGCTCACCTCATTTCCAGGCCTCCCAGATACCCCAGGGGGGTGGGATGGTCATTTTTGAGACTGTTTTGCCTTCTGGCACAGAGGAAATAGCGTGAGCTTTGGAGCCAGACTTACCAAGATGGAGACCCCAGCTCCTCTGCTCCCCAGCTCTGTGAATCCGGGCGACAGAAGGCACCTCTCCAATGCCCACCCAAGCACTGTCCTGAGGGTCAGACCTGCTGGTTCTCGCACTTCCCACACAACCTGCAGCAGGCTCCATACGTGCTGGCCCACGTGACAGTCAGTGTGTTTCCATTTTAATTCTCTTGCTTGGGCCTTTTTAAAGCCTTGTGAGGCAACATTCAGTCTTTTCATATCACAGATTGACACGGATGCCCACCGAGGCAAAATGACTTGTTGAACATCACACAGCACGTCAGCGGCAGAGCGCAGACTGGACCCTGAGCTCTGAGCTGGGCCCCGACACAATCGGGAGCTGCACCCTCCTTCCCAGAGGCGCTGTGACGGGGAGGGAATTCAGACCTGCCTACAGCCCGTAGTCATCCAGATGCGTTTGGCCCAGGGGTCCCTGGTTCTTTAACAGATTCACTGTCATTTCCTAAACAGACACACAGATGCCAACCTTATGACACTTGCTAATAAAAACAACTCCCTCAGCAGGATTGGGTTCCAATCGTGCCTAATAATAACTGCAGACCTGGAGGAGTAAATACCTGGTCATGCAAAGGGTGGGTGGGACCCTCCAGGACGATACAACGTGGAGTGGGCAGAGCCAAGTCAGCGTCCGCAGCCAGGGCAGGGCAGAGCCTGGAGCTGGCAAACAGGGTACCTGGCAGCATGAGGGCAGCGAACCAAAGTGGGGCCCCATCCTGCCTGTGTTGGCAAAGCTGGGGCAGTTCATGCCACCATCCAGCAAATACTACTGAATGATGCCCCGGGCACAGGCGCTGGGTGATACATGGGCCTGTGTGGTGTGGGGGCTCAGAGGAAAACTCCTCCCCCTTCCCAAGATGTTCAGACAGTGACTTAGCAGGGGTCGGTTCTTTCCTTCTATTAGACACATCAGACTGATGAGCTAGTAACCTGAGGAGAGGGGGCCTCGGGGCGTGTCCACGTGACGTCCAGAGGACAGGGCGAGAGCCTTCCCTGAGAGGCGGTGTGGCCGAGCTCTGTGGTTTCTCTTTGTCCATTGCGGAGGCCTCTCCCGTCCTCTGTCCTCCTCCTCTCGTCCTGCTCTGTCATTTCTCCTTCCCTTCTGCACGAGGCTCTGAAATCCCAAGCTCCACAGTACTGAGTGGTCACTGCGGGCAAAGTGTTAGTTCACGTCAGCGTCACAGTCCTGCGAGGTCGGAGCTAGTACTATGCCCAGACCAGTGAGAACATCGAGGCACAAAGGGTTAAGGAACGTGTCTGAGGTGGAAATGCCGTGTTTCCCTGAAAATAAGACCTAGCCGGACAATCAGCTGTATGTGTCTTTTGTGCAAAAATTAATATAAGACCTGGTATCATACTATTATATATAAGATATGATATATGACATATAAGACCCGGTCTTATTTTACTATAAGACCTAATACTAATAATTTTTACTAAAAATTATTTAATATTAATTTTTCCTCCAAAAGACACATTAGATCTGATTGTCCGGCTAGGTCTTATTTTGGGGGAAACACGGTGGGAGGAACCCAGACCACCGGGTTCTAGAGCCCACCCTTCTGCTTCAGGTGAAATCTAACTCACGCTGCGGGGTGCTGGTTCCCCAGACTCCTGTATTGTCTTCCGAGGCTCAGAACCCCAGGGCCCAGGGTAGGGTTGGGGTGCTCCTGGGTGGGCAGAGCTCAGCTCCTTCATACCCTTTCAAGGCTCCTGTCACAACTGTCCCACCCTTTCCTCGCCCTGGTCTGTACACTCATCGCCTGGTACTGTGGCGCCCTGCCTTCCCCTCCACCTCGTCTCCTGCCACCATGCTGGGGGGGTTAGATGTCCATCCAGAAGATGCAGCCACCGGCCACCTCCCAGGCTGTCACCCCTGTGCTTGCCTGCTTCTCCCAGTGGTCCCCAGTACGATGCAAGAGGGGATACGGCTAAGGGCGTGGGCTCTGCAGTCATGTTGTCTCGGTTCTAAGGCCAACCCAGCCAGTTACCAGTTTTGTCCCCTCAGATAAGTTCCTTGACTTCTCTGAGCCTCTGTTTCTTTATTTATGAAATAGGCTAATAAAAGAAACTACCTTCCAGGGTTACTGTGAGGAGCGAGATTAGGCCGGTTACTTAAAAGGGAGCTGACTGTCTAGGAAGAGCTTAGGAAATGTTAGCACTTGCTAAGCCCACATCTTGTCAAGCAAACTCCGAAACCGTAAATCAGAAATTCTGCTTTCTAACCACAACTCCCTGTTTTCCTTTTTTTTTTTTTTTTTTTTTTGGAGGAATTCCATTTATTGTGAATGCATTTTCACAATATATATTTATTGCAGTCATCAATTATCAGTGAAAAATATCAAGTGTTTATAAAATTTTTAAGAATGGCAGACTCACAGAACACACGTTACCTTGCAGTTTTACCTCTTAAGGATGAACAAAGAGAATTGTAATCAAACAAGTAAACAGGAATTTATTTTTCAACAAGATTCAATCCAAACTGAACAAAATTCTACCCTAAAACTTATTCCATGCAAATATTGGAATAAAAGTCAGGATCAACATATTCTCAACTTTAGACTTTCTAGGAAAAAAAAAAGTAATAGTGATCAGGAGAAGCTCTTGATCAAAAGTACAACAAAGCAATGTTATGTGGCCACGGGCCTTGATTCAAACTTTGATCCATTTCACTCCAACGATGGGCGTCAATGCTAAGTCAGGCACTACATGTGGATCTAGTTCATCTTATCATAGACTTACATCTACTCTGTCATGGGTCAGTGACACGTGCAGTCCTGGTGGCTTTCCTTCCTTTTGCCCGGCTGTGCGAACAGCTAGAGAACGCAACGACTCTTGACTGATTTTTGAGGAAGATAGACTTAGCAAGGCAGTGGTCGCTTCTCCTGCCAGCCCTGCTCTTCCAGGGGACACTACAGATGAGAAAAGACTCACGGGAGGCTCCCTCACGGTGGTGGGAATTGAGACTAAGACAATTTTGGTTCAATCAAATGAGGTATTAGTTCCTGTTTTCCATTCTTAAAGGTCTTCTGCTCCAACCAGCCTACCCTCCCGTGTCAGCACCCCAAGGGAGGGAGCCCCCATTCTACCAGCTACCTCTTGGCTTCGCGTCCATTCCTACTTTGTTAACACGCCCTTGATCAATCACGTTACTGACATTCCTATAATTACCTACAATTTCCCCATACTTGGTCTGTGCCTATTAGGATTAGGTTCAATGGCAGGTAATAGAAACCCCAAAATAACAATCCTTAAAATCATTAGGGTTTATTTCTCACATAAAAAAATCCATAGTTAGCCCAGAGGTGGCATGGTGGCTCTAAGTGCAGCAGGGACCCAAGCTCCTCTTCTCCGGCTGTTCACTCATGTTTAGCACATTGTTTCATAGTCCAAGATGGCTGTCTGAGCTCCAGCTATTGTGTCTACATTCCAGACAGCGTGATGGAGGAAGGAAGAGAAGGGAAGAACAAAAGGGAGAGTCCCAGCAGTCTATCCTCCTATGTGGGGCCTTCCCATCCAACACCTTTTCTTACATCTCACCAGCCAGAATCCTGTCACTTAGCCACACCTTCACTGCTCACTTCCTGTCCCCAATGAAAGGGAGAAACGGGGAGGATGGCCCTACCGCTCGCTGTACCGGCCGGGCCCATCCACAGCCAGTGACGACTCTGCCATCCACCTCCACTGCCAGGCTGTCCCACTGCTGGAGAAAATAACAGAACCATGCTGACAGGCACCTCTGCAGACTCATGGCTTCCAGCCACTGGACCCCCATACTCCCAGACAGGCCCTTCTCCTCCCTCTTGCACTGCGCATGGCACTTATTCCAACTATTCAATCACTTTCCTGCAACACTCTTCCCACCCTTGTTCCTGGCAGAAGGTCTCATCTTCCATCCTTCCTCTCATCTGTCTATAGACTCTCCTTTCACTCCTCGGAAGCCGCTCCAGCTCCAACCAGGAGGCGACTGCCACCCTGGCAAGAGCAGGCCTTCTCGGTCCCCTGAATCCCACAATAAATCTTAGCACAGAGCTGAGCACACACCAACAGAAATAAACTGATGAGCGCTAAGGCACTAATAGCTAACAGTTTCATCTATACACTCTCCCGCCATGGTTTGTTTTATGCTTCACTCCAAAGGAGGCACCTAGGGGGACGGCGGAGGACCCTAGGCAGGCTGACTAGCGGCTGCTTTAGGGACAATGGACCTCCCCCCCCACACCCGCAGCTGATGGGCCTTCGAACAGAGCGCACTTCCCCTGAAGAAAGCTCAGAATCATTTGGCTCCATCAGCCCTACCTGCCTCTGACACTTAACGCCAGTCCCCAGGCTCAGTCGCTACTGGCAGAGCCCCTGGGCACACCATCTGCTTCCAAAAGGAATGCCAGTATTTCCCTATGTTAAGGGGAAGGTATCTGTACTCTTACAAAAATGTCCCCTTTGCATTCCTGGATACTTGGGAGGAACAGTCTGGGGCAGATGGCCCTGGGTTTGGGGACTGGTGGAGATAGGCCACCCCATTCTCCAATTAAAGGAGTGGAAGTGGGAGAAGGGCTGGCATTCAAAGCGCCCCAACCCCCCCTGCACAGAGCTGGTTGGTGGGGGCTCCCTCTAGTTCTGAGCCCCCGCAGCACCCACCTTCCTCTGCTCCCATCAGGGCTAATGAGCGCCTGGGTCAGGAAATCGCTCAGTCGCTAAGGGGTTCCTACTTAGTGTGAAAAGTCTGACTTAGAGGCTGCTATAAAAAGGAGCAAAAATAACAGATGTGCCTCTTCGTCAGTCTTTATGTTCCCTGTTTCCTTTATCACACACATCTTGCAAGAGCTACTCATTTTCACATTTTCCTCAGTCACTTCCTCCCTCCAACGTGAATTACTTAAAATAACAGCCACCCTCTGGGTCAGCCTCACAGCCACGCAGAGCAGGCAGCTGCTCGGGATAAGGACTGCGCCCAGGAGAGGCCTCAGGTGACCCTTTCCCCCATCGCAGTCCCACAGACTCTCCAGCTGGGCAGCACCACGGCCCCTCCTTCTGCAGCCAAACGTGGCGCTGAGTAAGAGGCCTGGGGGGCTCGCCTCCCACCTCCCACGGTGGAGGCTGGGATGGCACTGGAAACTCTCCCGAGGACAAGATTGGTTAGGAGAGCAAGAGAGAACACAGGCCATCTGCATGGAAAGAGCATCTGAGCAGAGCTGGGACCTGGGTTCTGGTCCAATATATGCTATCGGCATGCTGTGTGGCCGTGGGCAAGTTGCTTCCCTCCTCTGGGCCTCTGCTAAGGGCATGCGAGGGCCCTTCCTGTGTTTGATCGTGCCTCCCAGATCTCTGCACTCTCCATCCCTCACCAAGTAGGCTTGCCAACCTCTCAGTTAGCTGTCTATTTGTGTCATGCCTGGTCTCATGTAATAGACTCTGGACGGTTCTCCCAGCCTCCCCTCGGCCCCTACAGTCCGTTCTGCACACTGCCACCAGACGCTGATCTCATGGCCTTTTGAAACCTATCAGTCACTCTCCATGGCCTGCAGCTCCTTAGCAAGGATTATTACTGTCTTACTCTACCTCTTTCCATAGCTCCCAGCTTCATTCACAAATATTTACTAAGCACCTGCTACGTGCCAAGCACTGTTCTAGGAGCTCAGAATACAGCAATCAGCCTTCAAGACTCAGGTCAATCGTCACCTCCCCTGAAATGCCTTCCCTCGCTCCACTCCCTCATGCCCACCTGCAGGGTGAGCTCATTGCTTCCTGCCATGTGTGCAAGCTGCTATACACGACCAGATTGTGAGATAGCTGAGAACAGGAACCTTTCCCTCCTTCATTGCTCTATCAGGGAAGATACATGTTCAGTCAATGTTTGCTGGGTGTGATGCTTAATTTTGTGTCAATTTGGCTAGGCCACAGTACCCAGATATTTGGTCAAACATTATTCTAGATGGTTCAATGAAGGGATTTTTAAAGATGCGATTAACATTTAAATCAGTAGACTTTGAGTAAAGCAGATTCCTCTCCCTGATGTGGGTGGGCCTCATCCAATCAGTTGAAGGCCCTAAGAGAAAAAGACTGACCTCCCCGAGGAAGCGGGACTTCTGCTTCCAGATTGCGTTTGGACTTGAGCTACAAGTCCCTGGGTCTGCAGCCTGCTGGCCTACCTGCAGATTTTGAGCTCAGCAACCCCCACAATCACCAGAGCCAATTCCGTAAATTCTTTCTCTAGACACACACACACACACACACACACATCCCTTAGCCCAGTCAAGCTGACACACAAAATTAACCATCACATTTACATACAGTAAGATTTACCCTTTTAGTTATACAGTTCTATGAGATTTAACAAAGGCAGAGTTGTATGATCACCATGAAAATTAAAATAAAGAACATTTCTCCAAATTCCAAATGACCCTCTGTAGTCAATTCTTCCTGCCATCCCCATGCCCTGGCAACTACGGATCTGCTTTCTATCCCTCCAGTTTTGCCCTTTGCAGAATGTCACATAAATGGCATTATATATTACACAATTTTTGAGTCTAGTTTCTTTTATTTAACTATACGTTTGAGATTCATCCATATTATTGGGGATATCAGCAGCATTTCCTTTTTATTGCAGAGATGTATCACAGTTTATACCTAGGAGTGGGATTGCTGGATCATGTTGTATGTTTAACATTCTAATAAACTCCCAAACTGTTTTCCAAAGTGGCTGTACCATTTTGCATTCCCCCCAACAATGCATGAGAGTTGAACTTTCCAGAACTGGTACTGTCATTTTTTTTTTCTTTTCTGGCTGTTCTGATGGGCATATAATGATGTCTCACTGTAGTTTTAACTTGCATTTGCCTAATGACTAATGATGTTGAGCATCTTTTTATGCAATCGTTTATCATCCATATTTATTCTTTAGTGAAGTTTCTATTCAAAAACTTTGCCCATTTAATGAGTTGTTTGTTTTCTTATTCTTGGAGATATATATATATATATATATATATACATACATATATACACACACACACACACACACACACACACACACAGATATATTGAATTTTTTTTCTGGATGTGGATATGTCTTTTGCAAATATTTTCTCCCAGTCTGTAACTCATCTTTTCATTTTTTCAACCATGTGTTTTAAAAAATACATTGAGCTTTGATGAAGCTCAGTGTGGTTTTTGTTTTGTATTGTTTTGATTTTAGAAAATGTTTATGGTGTTGATCCTAGAAATCTTTGCCTAACGCAAGATCAAAAAGATGTTTTCCGTCTTCTTCTGTAAGTTTCACAGTTTTAGGTATTTCATTTAAGTCTATGATTAATTTTTTCTTAACCAATGATTCCTTTATTTAGAGACAACTAACAATTGATAGTTGACATATTTCTATGAGGTTTTTAAGCTGATGAAATTTCAACTGTTTGCTTGTGCCCACTGCATTAATAAAAGGACTTTCTTTTTCAGAGCAGCTTCAGGATCACAGCAAAATTGAACAGAAAGCACAAAGAGTTCCCATATGGCCCCAGCCCACCCTAACCTAATGCACAACCTCCCCTCAAAATCAACACCCCCATGAGAGTTATACATGTGTTACACTCAACGAACCTGCACTGACGCGTCACGGTCGCCCCAAATCCATAGTGCACATTAGGGACCGCTCTTGGTGTACATTCTATGACAAACGTGTACCCCCCACTACAGTGTCATACACAATAGTTCACTGCCCACAACAGTTCCTGTGCTCGGCCTATTCATCCCTCCCTTCCCCCGACCCATGGCAACCACTGACCTTTTTATTGTCTTCATAGTTTTGCCTTTTCCAGGATGTCAGATAATTGCAATCATACAATGCGTGGCCTTTTCAGGTTGGTTTCTGTCACTTAGTAATATGCATCTAAGTTTCCTCCATGTCTTTTCATGGCTCATGTCAGTTTAATGCTGCTTAGTACCCCATTGTGTGGATGGACCACACTTTAGTTACCCATCACCTACTGAAGAGCATCTTAGTGGGTTCCCATGTTTGTCCATTATGAATAAAGCTGCTCTTAACATCATGCGCAGGTTTCTGTGTGGACATACGTTTTCAGCTCCTTTGGGTAAATATCAAGGAGTGCGATTGCTGGATCACTTGGTAAAGGTATGTTTAATTTCGTAAGAAACCAAATGTGTCTTCCCAAGCGGCTATATCAGCAACGAGTAAGAGCTCCTGCGGCTCCACGTCCTCGCCAGTATTTGGTGTTGTCTGTGTTCTGGATTCTGGCCATTCCTATATGTTACTTTAAGTTGCATAGTGACATAATGTCATTAAATTCCATAATGACAAATGATGCTGAGAATCTTTTCATAGACTTATTTGCCATCTTATTTGTATATCTTCTTTGGTGAGGTGTCTGTTCAGGCCTTTGGCCCATTTTTTAAATTGAGTTGTCTGTTTTCTTACTGTTCAATTTTAAGAATTCTTTGTATATTTAGAATAACAATCCTTTATCAGATTTGTCGTTTGCAAATATGTTTTCCCAGTCTGTGTCTTGTCTTCTCGTTTTCTTGACAGTATCTTTTGAGAAGCAGAGGTTCTTAATTTTAACGAAATCTAGTTTATCAGTTATTTCATGGATTATGCCTTTGGTGTTGTATGTAAAAAGCCATCATGATACCCAAGGCCAGATGTTCACCTATTATCTTCTAATGAATTTATCATTCACTTCTATCTTTGTGAGCTTGTTGCTTTTTCGCTAAGAAATCATAAAAACCTTGAAGGAAGCATCCTTTAAAAAAAAAAAAAAAGAAATCTCCGTATTGCCCACAACACTTTGCATAACAGTAGATGGTCAATACAATGATGGCTGAACAGGGGAGTTTACTCACAAATACAAATGAAGCTTCCGTGATCAGAGGCTACACCACATCTTTCTGGCCCCAACTCACATCAGCCCGAAGTTCTCACTGGACACACTCCGATAGAAACATAATGCCCACAAGAGACCACTACAAACCTGTGAAGTCCCCAGGTCTTCTGTATGCCTCCCCTCCCTTTGCTATGACCTTGACCCCCGCAGGGTCTCCATGGTTTCTCATTCTCTTGCTTGATAGCTGTCCAAAGAAGAAGGGATTCATACATGCTTAGAGTAAAGCGTATTCACACTAATGCTTGCCAGCTTCTTTTATGTCATGAAAGGATTTTTCTCTTGTAAAAGAAACGAGGGGCATTCATGAGTAGATGAAGAGGGTCTTCAGGAGATCTTGCTCTGAAATGCCATGCCATGCCCAACATGGTTCCTGAGGGAGTATGAAAGAAGGTCTGGGTATGGCCCCGGGGAATTGTGGGTGGGAGGGAGGGTGTGTGTGTGTGTGAGAGAGAGAGAGAGAGAGACAGAGAGAGAGAGGAGAAATGAGAGACATCAGGTAAGAGAATACTATTAATAGTCAATAGAGTGTTTACAGCGTGAGAAAACTTTTAATTTTAGTTGTCAATATAAAAATAATTGTAATTGCAGTTATTTAGAAGAATAGCTTGCCATTTCTAGCAAATTATCACGCAGAATAATAAGTACATGAGTGAGTGATTTTCAGACCCTTCTTCAAAACCATAGGTTTCTATGGTGACACTTTTAGACAGGCTCAGCACCCACCACATTTCACCTGGGCCACTCCGCTTCATCTACTTAGAAGATTTAATTGGAAAGAAAACAATTTCTCTGAAGATGAAGAAAAGAGAATAGGGGCCAGGGCCAAGGAGGGAAAGAATTTGCAAACCATGGACATGCAAGGTTAAATGTAGGTGAGCTAAACTTGTGACTGTGATTAAACCTTTTCCCCCAACTCTGAAACAGCAGCACAGTAAGACAGAAATAGCTTGACCAAATATTAAAACTCATCGTAGAGCCTCAGTCATTAAAACAGTACGGTCGTGACACTTGAATGGAATAGATTACTAATGCAACAGAATAGAAAGTACAGAAATAAACCAAAACATGTACCGCAATTTGGGAAACAATGAATGTGGCTTGTAAAAGAAAAGCAGACGCTCTGCATTGTGAGCTGCTCCCAGACAGGGAGGCAAATGAAAAACGCCCAAATTCTTGGAAAAGGTAGGCTCTGAATGGGGACCTTAATCTCTCTCCTACCAGTGGTTTTGGGCCTGCCTGAGCCAAAATAAAATACAGCACTCGCTATAATTGGGTGTTCCTTTCTAAATTCAGGTAATTTGGGGCAGCTCGACAGCAGGCTGAGTTCCCGCTTCATTAAGCCTCTGTTCACCAAAAAGCTCTTCAAAGCCCCCTCCCCTCCTGCCTCGGGCTCCACGTCCCTCCCATGGGGGGCCAGCTGTTCCAGGCAAAGAAGTGGAGGATCTTCAGAGGCCAGAGGCCCTGCCTAACCCTCACCCAGGCCAAGGCTCAGGTAGACATTACAGCAGAAAGCAGCTCTCTGTGGCTTCCGCTCCACCCGGCTCCCAGCCCCTGAATTCTGATGGGCCCGGGCTGCCGGTGTTTCAAATGTGCAGCTAAGGGTGAGAAAGGCCACTTTAAATCGTACGGTATCTTTCCACAAACTTTGGTAAATCATTCAACATGATACGTGAGTGAATAAGAGAATATAAGTAAAAGTGCCTTCAAGCTACAGTGCTGCCTAAATGTGACCCATATTCAGGGTGGTGACAGCAGGGTGGATGTGACGAGGTCTCCATCTCTGGGGACACTCACATTTGTGCTGGGAAGTAGGGTGAGGCCTCCTGTCGCAAATGTGGATTTCAGGTTGAATTATTTTGTCCATGTTATTTTTCTAATAGCTTTAGTGCTGCAAAATACATACTTGTAAGTTGTCACCGTTCTCTCATGGGTATTCTTAGGTGAGCAGGGTTCATGAGCAAAGCAGCATCCCTGCTGCCCAGCCTGAGTCTGAGGCTTGTTACTTCCTCTGTTTCCCTCCCCACAACCCTCTCTCCCCAGAAGTTACAGGGAGACAGTTGGGAATGGCCACCCATTCTATTTCTGTATCCTAATGTAGCCAACTTTGTAGTATGTTGCCGTTTTCTACACGTTGTATTTAACTTATTAGTTTAAACCTGGTTTATTTTATTATAAAATATAAGCACTTTGCATTTCTTTTTATTCATTAGTTCATGTATCAGTGTTTTTAATTTTATTCTTTACCCATTAAATACCATTAGTCCAATTCTACACTGAATTTCATGTGTCAATCTTGCTTACTAAATGATTTTGGCAAAACACTACATATCCTAAATGAAGTAGGAATTTAGATTTGAATTTTATAAAATTAATTCTCTTAGTAATAAGGAAATTTCCTGAGTTATAGCTAAATTGGAAGATTTGGGCTCCAGGGACGAGGGGCCTCAAGGACAAAGCTTCACTGACCTGCTATGGACTGAATGTTTGTATTCCCCACATCGCCCCCCCCCCCCCCGCCCCAAAATTCATATGTTGAATTGTAATGCCCAAAGTGATGGTATTGGGAGGTGGGGCCTTTGGGAGATGATTGGATCAAGAGGGTGGGGCCCTCAGGAATGGGATCAGAGCCCCTAGGAGGAGTGAAAAGACCAGAGCTCTTCCTTTTCACTACATGGGGATACTGGACCATGACATTCAAGAAACAGAGGCACCAGGACCCTTTTAAAGGCCGTGGGAAGAGCCCTAGTAAACAGTTCACCTGGTCATGTGTACGTGTGTTTGCAAAAATTTGCAAATAATGCAATATATGCAATTATAAACGCATTTTATGATTTTTTAAAATGGGGATTGTGAAAAATAGAATGTATCAGAATTCCTGTGTTTTTTAAGCACAAACCTGTAGTGGTACTACAAACAGTGGGTGCGTCTGTTGGTGAAGTTGCAGGCTTTATGTAGCCCAACTGTCAGCAGTAAATAAATTCTGATCAACTTTCCTAGAAAACTGAATTCACGGTTTGTTCTCTCTATAGAAAATATTATAAAATAGGGAAGAGCATGTGATGAATATATAAAGTCGAAGGAATAGGTCATTTTATCTTTTGTAGAATGGTGCTGCATTTGATTTTCTCGCATGTGAAGGTCAATTTCCTAATGGGAGGGTTATGGCTATATTATTTGAATTTTATATTAACATAGTATGCAGTTCAGCTAAATGCACAGAAATATAATTCACTATTGGTAAACACGTCAATACTCTGACAGTGTCGATATGATGAGTTTGTTTTTTCAGAAAGCATATTCTCAAAGGTAGCATTTTTCAAAGTAAAATACGAGACTTAAAAATGTTATCACTCTATCATACTTCCTAACATTGTTAGGAATGTGAATGTTTTTATGACAATAATTCTGAATGAAATAAAATTAGAGACAGTGTTATATCATCTCATTTCTCTGTCAAACTTTGAATCACTACATTCCAGGAGAAAAATTTGAAACATAAAAAAAAAAAAAAAAAAAGTTTAGTGACTTCCTTCCACCCAAGAAGGATCTGGATTTATCCTTCTGCCTGCAACAATCAAAATATCCAAAAACTATATGAAACAATTGCTTCTAAGATACTGATCATCAGGCAACAAAGAACAGTGGTCCGAGAGAGGGGAGACAAAGGAGACGAGCCCTGCAATTCTCCCAGCTCACTGCCTTGAGAATTTCCAAGCTACAGAACAGAGGAGAATCCAGGCAGAGCCCAGCAGACCCCTCAGATTGAGAAGATGGAGCTGAGAGTCCAGAGACCAAGGTGGTGAGAATTTTCAGGATGGAATACCAGAGATTAGGAGCTAAATAGAGAGGAAACCCCAGAATCCTAGAGAGGGACGCCCTCAGGAACCCATCACAATGGTCATCAAGAAAAGCATGTGAGGAAATTATCTGAGGTTGGGGGAAGAACCATCCAAAAGAATGAGAGGGAAAAATGCCTAGCATTCACCCGGGGCCAGGAATAGTGCCTATTCCCAAGAGCCAGAGTATAAAACCTCCTAACTCACAGACATTGGGTACAATCACCGGAAATGTTCTGCCTCAGAGGTGAGGAACAATTGGCTAGAGAGAAAGCCCTATTCTGGAGGTACCTAACACATCATAAGCAAGACCTGAAAGGAGCAAATGTTTCCAAGTAACATAGCTGCATCCTAGAACAATGCTCAATTATATTCATGGGAATACAAATATATCCCACAGCTGGTAAGGTGAAATTCACATATCTCGCACACAAAGATTGCCAGGTATACCAAGAAACAGGGAAATGCTACCCATAATAAGGAGAAATGTCAATCAATCAGAACCCAGCCAGAACTGTCCCAGATGTTAGAATTCGCCAATAAAGATGGTTATAGAGTTTTTATAACTTTTTTCTGTTTGTTCAAAAAATCAAATGGCAATTTGGAAGATACTAAAAACAGACCCCAAGTGAACTTCTAGAGATGAAAAATATACTGAATGAAATTACCAGACGATTAGTCCTGCTGTATTTAAATGTTAATGAAATCCTATATGCTTTTAAGACACATAAGGAAAAAGCATTTCTTGACACTTTTATATATGTGTGTGTGTGTGTGTGTGTGTGTGTGTGTGTGTGTATAGTGTGTATATTGAGACATAATGTAACATATATTTCTTACTATGGTCACAATTGAAAGTTTAGAATCACTAATGTAGGGCCTTGTAGGTCATGGTAAAAACATTGGATTTTACCCTTAATGAGCAAGGAAAACATTGCAGAGTTTTGAGCAGAGCAGTTACATGATCTGATCTGTGTTTTAAGAAGACAAACTTGTTGCTGTGAGAAATAGCCATAGGGAGGCAGGGACGGAAGCAACAATCCATGTTTCCTACAGTTACAATAGTCCAAGAGAAGACACATATGGCAGGCTGACTCCCCATGCAGCCAAACCATGTAATAACCTGCTAAGATGGAATGAGTTTCTCCTCAAGAATGAAAAATCGGGGCTTCTATATCCCTAACATATGAATGACAGAGACAGCGACTCAGCTGAGAAAATATGTAGTTTCTCCAAATCATTACATAAATCATCAAGAAACCAGTATTAGTTCATAATCTGCACATTTTGAAAAATCAAAGTTCACTTCAAACTTTATCTTTTAAAACGAAGTAATAAATTCACACAGTTCTAAATACATAGATGCGAAAAGGTGGACGTGAACAAAACAGCTGCTCCTCTTCTCCCAGCCACTCAGCATTATCGTTACATCTACCATGTGAAGAGAATGGTTCACCCCTCATGAGTCATTCTCTACTTTTTGCTAGAGGTGGGTGAATTTTGAGATGCACTTGAAAGACAAAAAAAGACTATTCCACAATGTCTGTGACGATGAGAGCACTGATGAAGGGGTATTTCTTTTAGCCTTGGTGGCAGGATGAGAATAATGGTAAAGCAACTTGAAAGATGCTTTCCTTGAGTCTGTCTTAAAGGATCAAGAGGCATTGCAAGGAAGGAAATGAAGACTGTACAGGCTTAAAGGAGGAACAAAATTAGTTAATACAATTCAGGGTTTCTTTGATCTCACTTTCCTTTCTAGCTCCTGGACTATTTTGCTGTTCAGCGGTAACTCACCTTGCTTTAGTGATGCAAAGATCATTACACACCACCTGTCCAACTTACAATACAAAGTTATCATGAGGTTCAGATGAAATAATGGATGTGGAAAACAGAACGCTGTATCATTTTTAAGTTAGAATGCTATTATTGCCACCTCTTCTACTACTAAAATAAAATGCCTTTAAGGACCTAAGCATACTGCTAGAGCTTTATTTTTTTAACTTAAGACATAGGTGGATGCTTTGAGTTGAGCTACGTTTAATGAGATAAAAGAGAAAGGATTGACTGCAATAAGGGAGGATGGGAGAAAAGGCTTGTGGACTCTCGTGTCCTGGGCAAGAGGAGGTACCCAGTGATGAAAAGAGTTTAGAACAGGAGCTAAGATAACCAAAGATAAATGTTGCCAAATTTGGCCCAGATGTGGCTCCACTGGGGAGGGAGAGTGGTGCTTTCTTTACTTCTCATCTAATTCATTTCAAGTATTAGACATGTCCAAGAAATAAAGCTATACACTGTTTGGGGGGAAATTGGCATTAAATATTATTATTGAAAATAAAATATGCTACTTCTGCTTCAGGCCAAGGTGAAATAACAGGAATCAGATTTACTCCTCTACCTGAAACAATGAACAACCAAAATATATGAAATAATAGTTCTCAAGACACTGGATATTTATTTGGCAGTTAAGGAAAGTGATCTTAGAGAAAAGGAAAAATAAACCAGATGAGCTCTGGGATTGACCCACCTTTCCTCATCAAGAGATTTTTAGATCACAGGTTAAGGAGTGGCAATGCAGGAAGAGGTCAACAGTGTCATTCCAAAGTTGGAGAGAGTCCAATCCAGCATGAAAAAAGCATGGAAACTCCTTTCATTCCCACCCTAACAATAAGAAAAACCTAAACAAACTGAAAACCAACAATTCTTCATAGATCCAACAGAGAACTAATATCACAGTACATACCACTGCCCCAAATATTGGAGAGATTCCATTAATATAGGATCTGGTCTTATTTTACTATAAGACCAGGTCTTATCAAACATAATATAAGACCAAGTCTTATATTAATTTTTGCTCCAAAAGCTGCATTAGAGCTGATTGTCCAGCGAGGTCTTATTTTCAGGGAAACATGGTACCTTACACTTTAGCATTAAAAGTCACTGCACTCTTCTCAAAGCTGTCAGCCATCACTGTCTTCACTTTCTCTCCTCCACCGTCCCATGAATCCCTCCAGCCAGGCCTCTGTTCTCACCACTCGCCTACAACTGCCTTTGTTGGAGTCCGCAGAGACTCCCACATCGCCAAGTCCAGGGGCCGGAACTTTCACGAGACTTTCTGTCCTTTTTCCCCTGAGAGGTACAGGAATATGATTTAAGAAACAATCAAAGCTCAGGCGGCTTGACTATTAATGAAATTTTGATATTAATGAATTGGCAGCAAATGGCGGGGGGGGGGGATGGAAAGCTAAAAATATAATTCTCTCTGGGAGAAATATAGACTATCTCCTTAATCATAATTTCAAATTTCTCTTTTTGTTTCAATGAGTGTATATGAATTTTGTATTCAGAAAAAACAAACAAACACATACACACTGTTCTCTAATGCTCCTTCCACCCCCATTATCAACATAGGGGCTACTGAAACTTAAAGAAGTTTGCAGAAAACAATGAAATGCCAATACAGATTAACAAAATCACCTCACACAACCTATTTGAGATTGACCACTAACTCTAAAATAGGTCTAGCCATTTGCAGGCGCTCATTCCTTAGCAAGTTCCATTAGCCAGTACGTGCTACATGGCCTTCTAATTGAGAAAACATAACACCCTGATATCTTAGTCAGTTTGTTTTAAATAACATTTTAGACAATAATCACTCTGGTCAACACCACAGAGAAAATTTGGGTTCTATCCCTACCCTTCGGCAAAGGACGAGCGGAAAGCCGAGACTTCCTCCCTCATCCATTTGTAGGAAGGTGCCTCTCCCCACTGTGTGTGGAGTCACACACAGCTGAGGGAGGAGCCGGGATTGTCACACCTGTCAGCGGGTAATGAGTCCCATCCTCACCCCCATGTCAGTGGAGACGATATGCCACCGTACCTGGACTTCCACCCCCACCTGGTGATAATGCAGCAGCCCTCCCCTTCATGCCGTGTTATCACAGGACATCTGGTGGAGAATCAAGACTTGCCCACCACCTGGAGGGAAGGAGGCCACCTTGCTCCACTTGGCATCCGTGAATGCCACGTGGGGAGCAATAACGCGGCACCCCTACCCCACAGCCAGGATGGTCTCAGCCTAGAAGACAGCCAGGACGCCTGCCTCTGCCCAGCAGGAAGGGGGTGCTCCTACCCCCCTGAGTGTCAATGTAAGCCAAGCAGGGAACCTGGATTTCTACCCACAGCTGGCAGTAGCGAGGTACTCCCCTTCCCCGACCAGGGCAAGGCCAGAGGAAGCCTGATAAAACAAAAGATTTATATAAATTCCAGTCTCACAATACCCCAAGTGTCCAAGATTTGATAAAAAACATCAATGGATTCCAATGAGATGACACAGATGTTAGAATCAGATCTGACAAGGATTTTAAAGGAGTCATCATAAAACGGCTTCAAAATAAGCCATTACAAACATGCTGAAACAACTGAAAAAAGTCTCAGCAAAGAAAAAGAGGGAGAAGAACCAGATGGAAATTCCAGGACTGAAAAATACAATAGAAAATCCCCTAAAATGAAAGCAGATGTCTATACAAATACTCATATACATATGCTCACAGCAGTATTATTCATAATAGTCAAAAGGTAGAAACAGCCCAGATGCCTACCACGTGGTGGATGGATAAACAAAGTGTTGTCTGTCCTTCCCTTGGGATATTAATTGGCCATAAAAAGGAACGAAATATTGATATATGGTAGGTAGTCCCTCTTTATCCAGAGTTTTGTTTTCCCCCATTTCAGTAACCTACAGTCAACCACAGTCCAAAAATATTACATGGAAAATTCCAGAAATAAACAATTCATAAGTTTTAAATTTCACACCATTCTAAGTAGTGTGATGAAATCTCACACCATCCCACTCCATCCTGCCCGGGATGTGAACCATCGCTTTGTCCACATAGCTGCACTGTATACACTACCTGCCTGTTGTCACATTATAGCCATCTCAGGGATCAGATAGACTGTCTTGGTATCGCAGTGCTTATGTTCAAGTAACCTTTATTGTACTTAATAATGGCCCAAAGCCATTCACATAACTTTTATTACAGTATATTGTTATAATTGCTCTATTATATTATTATTGTTAATCTCTTACTGTGCCTAATTTATAAATAAACTTTATCGTAGGTATGTATACTATGTATAGGAAAAAACAGTATATATAGGGTTTGGTACTATTGATGGTTTCTGGCATCCACTGGGTATCTTGGAACATTCCCTATGGATAAGGGGGGACCAGTGTAAGTTACGATGTAGATGAACCTTGCAAACATTAGGCTAACTGAAAGAACTCAGTCACGATAGGACACATATGAGTTTATATAAAATGCCCAGAATAGGCGAATATATAGACAGAAAGTTGATTAGTGGTTTGCCTAGCGCTTGGGCTGTGACAGATGGGGAAATTAGGGGTGGGCGATTGCTAATGGATATGGGGTTTCTTTGAGGGGTGAGGATAACGTTCTAAGTTAATTGTAGTGATGGTTGCACAACTCTATGACTGTACCAGAAACCAATGAACTGTACATATTGAAGGAGTGAATTGTATGATGTGTTATGGGCTGAATTGTGTCCCGCACAAAAAAAGATATGTTGGAGTCCTAGCCCCTAGTACCTCAGAACACGGCTTTATTTAGAGCTAGGGTCTTTACAGAGTAATCACGTTATAATGAGATTAAGCTGGGCCCTAATCCAGTATGACAAGTGTCCTTACAAAAAGGGGAAATCTGAACACAGACATGCACAGAGAGAAGACAATGTGAGGGGACGCAGGGCAAAGATGACATCTACCCTGTTTCCTCGAAAACAAGACCTAGCCGGACCATCAGCTCTAATGCGTCTTTTGGAGCAAAAATTAATATAAGGCCCGGTATTATATATTACATTACATTAACTATATTACACCCGGTTGTATTATATTATAATTATATATCATTATACCAGGTCTCATATAAGACCCGGTCTTATATTATAGTAAAATAAGGCCGGGTCTTATATTAATTTTTGCTCCAAAAGACGCATTCGAGCTGATTGTCCAGCTAGGTCTTACTTCCGGGGAAACACGGTGTGAGCCAAAGAGAGGCCTGGAGCGGATCCTTCCCTTAGAGCCCTTCGAAGGAACCAACTCTGCTCATACCTTGATTTCAGACTTGTAGCTTCCAGTTCACGAGAAAATACACTTCTGTTGTTTAAGTCACCCACTTCGCGGAACTTTCTTACAGCAGCCCCAGCAAACTAAAACAGTATGTAAATTATCTCTCAGTAAAGATGCTACCAAAAAATAAACGATATGCTGTCTACAAGAAACTCACGTCACATACAGTAACATAATTAGGGTGAAAGTAAAAGCTATTGTAGACATTTGCAACAGTGTGGTCAACAACAACAACAACCCCAGCCTTCCTGGAACCTACATTTTAGAGGAACGACTGGCAGTACCAAGAAATGTGGGTCAAGTGGCTGGAGAAAGGCAAGGTCACACAAACATCTACATTTCCAGGCAGAAACGAGAGAAAAGGCGCTCCTGAAGAAGACAGAAAAAGAACTGTTACGAAAACCAAGGAATGGAAGGAACTGGGTCAAATGCGGATGTGCAAGTTAGTGCAAGTCAAGTCCATGGAACTTGACAACTACGTGCACATTTTTACTTCAGCTAAGAATCATTTGAGGAGTGTGATTCCATCATGGCAACTACCTGCCAGCATCCCCAAGATGCTACCCCTGTCATTCTTCTGTTGCAGCTACTTGACAAAAACTCAGCCCTGAGAAAATCGGCTCTACCAGTGAGCACTGCTGAAGAAACGTCCCCCAGGTAAATGGATGCCACTGTGAGTCTCTAGTGTCCAACTCACTGCTGCTCTTTTCTAGTCCATCCTTGTTCCCTTTCTCTAGGGTCACTGTTTCAAACTCTCTGCTATCTTTGTGCTACCGCCATCCTCACCCCCTCCCCACTTCTGGAACTGGCCACATCACTTGGTCCTCAAAGACGTGAAAGCAAAACCGCTGGATGAAAACTTTCAACTCTTGCCACTCAAATGACCCACGTGCCGGTGCCCATATCCATCACTTCATCTGCCTCTGACAGGGATCCCAACTTCCCCCTCCTGCTCAGGAAACTCGGGGTGCCACTGATCCTGGCCAATCCTCCCACACCCCCCAAATTTTCACTCCCCCCACTCTGATTCCATGCCACCCTCCAATTAGCATTTAAACACGAGACTCAAGCTTTTCCCACGTTTAAAATAAATTCCCTCAACCACACACAGTTCTATTGCTACACCCTCACCCCTCATCACAGCCAGTCCGTTACCTGCCCACTTCATTACTTTGCAGTCTTCTTCCCACTGCAACCTGGATGCAATCTTCAGCATTTCACTGAATTTGTTCTTGATGAAATTACTAGCTATGGCTTGGTGAGGAAAGCCAAAGGAAGAGCTAGATTACCATAATTCTTAAGTTCTAAGATGCAGTCTCTCCTCCCCCACATTTTAATGGGTTACATCTTACATCCAATGGAACTGAAAGCAATGGGTCATAGTTTAACTTTTTATTAGGTTGGTGCAAAACTAATTGTGGCTTTTGCATTAACCTTTTAAACCACAATTACTTTTGCACCAACTTAATAAAGACGTCTTAGAATCAATCAGTTATAAATTCAATGAAATATGGTGTTTCTGAAGATTTTTTTTTTTTTTTTTTTAGATTTTATTGGGGAAGGGGAACAGGACTTTATTGGGGAATAGTGTGTACTTCCAGGCCTTTTTTCCAAGTCAAGTTGTCCTTTCAATCTTAGTTGTGGAGAGCACAGCTCAGCTCCAGGTCCAGTTGCTGTTTTCTAGTTGCAGGGGGCACAGCAACCTTGTGGTTGAGAGGACTCACTCCAACCAACTGAGCCATCCGGGAGCTCAGCGGCAGCTCAACTCAAGGTGCTGTGTTCAATCTTAGTTGCAGTGGGCGGAGCCCACCATCCCCTGCGGGACTTGAGGAGTTGAACCGGCAACCTTGTGGTTGAGAGCCCACTGGCCCATGTGGGAATTCAACCGGCAGCCTTCAGAGTTAGGAGCATGGAGCTCTAACCGCCTGAGCCACCGGGCCGGCTCCTGAAGATTTTTTTTAAATGGCTAATTTATTTTATAGTTTAGAATAGTTTGCTACATTATAGCAAATACTTTTAACTCCACTGACCACTCTCCCTGGAACCCTCTATTCTTTTGGCCTCTGTGATACCACTCCCGTTCTGATACACCTCCTGTCTCCGCTGTTTCTTCTCAATCTCGTGTTCCTTTTCTAGCCCTTTTCTACCTCACCAACTTGTCTGGGTGAGTTCTTGCACTTTCATGGTTTCAGTACCAACACCATGTTGTAGGATGACCCTGTAGCTCATCTAATGGCGTGTGGGCATGACGTCCAGAGACATCAAGTTAACTGATTCCTGTTCCAGTTCCAAAGAACTGAATCCAATAAGGACTTGGGTCAAGTTGATGACCTAGAGAGACTGAGGGTGATAAATCAGAATGGTTACCCCATGACCGTATTGTGTAACTCAGTGTAGGGTACCTGCCCTAGCCCAAGTATTCCTCAGTATATAGGTTACACGAAGAATTTCCCCAGCCTTATATAGAGAGTAGGCTGGGTCTACAAAGGGTCACAGGCTTTCAGGCTACTCGCATATTATCCCCACTGTGTACACTGCCCTACCAATCCCCCATTCCTGGCCCATGCTGCTATAAGATCTTGGAGTCTAGCAGTTTAGTGCACTGACTTCTTCCCAACTCCCCAGCACCTTTCATCTCTACCATCTGCCCCAAACATGTACCTCCTCTGTTTTCCTCTCTTGGTGAACATCTGCTACTCAGGTATTAAAATGATTTCCACAGTCAGCATAAGTCAGCAAATACAAAGTTCCCCGCCATTTTTTCATTCACAAATCTTTATTGAGCACCTACTATGCACCATACCTTGTCAGGCTCTGGGAAGCAAGTGAAATAAGGTATCACCCCTGCCCTCATGGAGCTTACAATCTAGTAAGGAAACAGACAGCACATAAATACATAAACACACAGGTTATAAGTGCCATGTAAAATATAAATAGAGCGATGTGATAAAGTTAGGAAACATCTTTTTAGACAGAATGATCAGGAGAGGCCTCTCTTGTGGTTAAAAGCTGTATTTGAAGCCTGGCTCCTCACTTATAAGCTGCATGACCTTAGGCAAGTAACTTACCCTCAGAATCTGTTTCCACATTTGTAAAAGAGATAATCATACCCAATTCAGCAAATGCTCACTACTGTTAATGATTATGAGAACTCTTCAATGCCTTCTCACTGCTTTACAAGGTCCTTCATGATTTCTTACATACTCACTATTCCTGAGCAAATATCCAGCTATTGTGAGCATGTTCAATCCTCTTTACTGGACAAACTTCCACCAACTCTTATTCCCTCTTGCATGCTACTTCTATGAAATCGGTTACCTGCATCTGTGTGCTACTGCAGAACCCTCTACTTCACCTTTTACGGTTGCATTTTAATCTATTAATAACCTACTCATCTGCATACTCTACTGAGTACAACTTTGGTGAAGGTAGGTTCCTATCCATCCTGTGTTCCAAGTGCCTGATACAATGTCTGGCACATAGTAGGATCTCAAATACTCGATGACAGACTTGTAAGCCAAAAACAGCTGTAGAAGTTGAAAGACATGGAGGAAAGAGGGGAAAGCCTGATGGAAGTTAGGTCATGATGACCGGTGAGCCAAAGGTCTATGTGGCTGAATTGGCCTTCAGGCCCACCTCATCCTGAGACGGAAATAAAGATGAAGGGGGGCGTAGATGCAGAGAAACCAGGCTGAAGTAACTAGATCTTCTCATTGAATTAGAAAGCAAAGTTACCCGCTGAGAAGTGTGTGGGTTCACAAAGGAGTGGTACTATTTGTAATAATTGATGAGAATGGGCAGAAGAACCATGCAATGCCAAGTCAAAGGACGGACAGGTGACTCAGGGAGGGATCCAAGCATATGTTCAAGGCTGTGAAGCAGCAGTCTAACTTGGACAAAAGTACAGACAAAACAAGGAGCAAAATAGCGCAAGTTTCAGGGGAAGAAAATGGTGGAGGTGAGAAAATGAAAAACCTCACAGGCTCAACTACTGGATGGACCATTCATAAGAACACTGAAGATACTGAGAATAATGATAGAATTAGAGATGGCAAGAACACCGTGAGTCAGGAAGTGAAGCCTTCAGAGAGTCAGTGATCAGATTACTTGGTAGAAGTAGCTGAGAGTATAACCTCTTGGCAAGGGCTGCAAAGGGGCAGATTTTGTCAGAGACCTTGGGAGAAATTTCAAAATTATCATAGAAGGGCAGCAATGACCACCTCTTGAGATATGTGAAATGTGAACACCGACCACATTGATGAAAGATAAAGAATACGGCAGGACTTCAGGTGACAGCCAAATTTGTTAGGGCAAGTCAGGGAAGAGAAAAATGAAAAGGTCTGAAATGCAGCCAAGCACGGTTTAGGGATGAGAGTGGGTGGGAGGGGAATTTCAAGTGACTAGAATATATACAGAATGGAGACAAGTGAAGGTGAAAAGCGAGGACAAAGGAAATGTGTAGTTCTTAAAAGACAAGAAAAACAAGGGTTTCATGGACACTTCCCTTCAGAAGTCTCATGCCTAACATAAAATTCATCATCGTCTCCCCTAAAAGACTCAGGCTTGAGAAATGGACTCGGCTCTCACTCCCATGCCCATTCAGACACTGAATCTGGAGTAACCCTTTTGAAATGGCTCCAGTACCCACTCCTTCCTCATTCCTGTGGACATCGTCTTCAATCGGTTCTAATTCTGTGTCCAGAGTCCCTTATTGGTCTCCTAAACAGCACACCTAATGAATGCCACTTCAGTTTAGTCAGAGGGCTTTTGAGTTAGGTCTACTTCAGACTCCCAAGTCCACTGTGAAACTGACCTACATCTGTTTCTTCATTTGTAAAATGGGGACAGTATCATTTTCCTTTGAAGGGCTATGGTAAGGAACGAGACACGTTTTTGTGAACTTCTTAGCACAATGCCCATTAGTAGGTAAGAATTCTTGATTTTTGACAACTTGATTATCAGCCCTTTGAAGTCTGGGACCAGATCGTTTATACTATTGTACGCCACACACTTACAAAACACACTAAATAAATATTTGTTGACTAGCTTGATGAAGGCCAAACTCTGAGGCACATTCTACTTTGTAACACAAAACTCTTCATTTAAAAGAGTTAAATGCTCAGAACTCAAAACAAAAGCTTTAACAGGCAATTTGGGAAATAATGAATGTGGTATGCCAATCAAGAATACACCGTAAGATTCTGAAAACAGCGATGTTTTTCTTTCCCCACAGCTGCCCTCAGAATACCAAGATCTGACTGAAAACATAGAAGAATACAAAGTGAAAAACAAAGCTTGCCCAGCTTTTGTTGCTGTTTTAGACTTATCACACTTCCAGTTTGTGTGGGACTGCCTGCCTTTGAGGAGCTCAGAAAGGCCAAAACAGAGCCTACAGTCAGAGGAAAAAGAGAACTGGCTACTCAGGGCTGGCCCTAGGCACAAATGGCTTATTTTTAGTCAAGATTTCTAACTAAGAATGAAAAATGCAGCCTGGCAATGGGCTACTTCACAGTGCAAGTAAAACTACGTGAAAAATCATTTGGCTAGCTGTATTATACAGGTGTTTCCGGAACATGTCAGATACATACCATGTTTCCCCAAAAGTAAGACCTAGCCGGACCATCAGCTGTAATGCGTCTTTTAGAGCAAAAATTAATATAAGACCCGGTCTTATTTTAATATAAGACCAGATAATTTATAACATTAATACCCGGTCTTACATAAGACCGGGTCTTGTATTAATTTTTGCTCCAAAAGACGCATTAGAGCTGAAGGTCTGGCTAGGTCTTATTTTCGGGGAAAGACGGTATATCTGATGAGACAGCCCAGGAAAATCACTGCCAATTACGTCCAAATCAGCAGGCTCACCAGGGTCAGAAGGGCAGAGGGTCATAGTGCATAAATGAGCATATCCACTTGGAAAGGTGACATGAATCAAGAACTATCTTTGACCCAGAAATTTACCTCTAGGAATTTTTCCTAAGGACATAATTTGTGCACAAAGACATTCAACTGTAACAGTATGAGATGCAATCTAAAATGTCCCAGGGGGAAAGGTGATATAAATCATGGCACATCCATACAGTGGAATAGCATGCAATAAATAAAGGTTGACATAGTTTTTAGTGACATGGAATAACGTCTGCAGATTGAGAAAAAGACCAAGATAAAAATTATACTGATAAATGAATGAAACTATGTAGCAACATGCACAAGAGACTGGCAAGAAATGCGCAAAAATATTAGTGCTTTTTTTCCCTCTACATAATAGAATTATAGGCAATTATTATTTTTCTTTATACTTTTCTGTTGTCTGAATTTTCCATAATGAGAATGTATTACTGGCATAAACAGAAACAAAAACATTATTGAATCAGGCAAGCATTAAAGAAGAATGGGCATTTTCACACAGCTTTGTTTCTGCTAGGAATTGGTGTGATTCCCAGCAACAATGACCAAAAAGGAAAAAAAAAAGAAAAAAAAAGCTTACAAACCAGTCATCTATTTGACAGTAGCATCAGGCTCTTAAAAAAGTAGAGAAATTCTTAGTCTTTTCCACAAGTTTCACCCTATATATGTAGAACTGTAGCAAAACGATGGTGAATCAGGTTGAATCATCAATCACGGATCTAAATGTCAACACCAAGCTCCTACACCACATGGATCCAGGGCCAATAAATAAAATGTCAAACCCAAGTTTAAATGGCACACTGCTCTACATTTTCCAAGACGAAAAACATTAGGAAAATAAAAGTGTTTACTGAAAAACAAAAACAACAGTTAAGTGGTGTTTTACCGAATGGGGGCTAGAGAGAAATGAACGGCATACTTAAACTAATGCTTTGTAAAAATCGGCTTTATTTAAAAAGACAAAATGTAACTAATTAGGACTTTATTGGCAAAAGAAAAACAGAAAAGTTAGTCACTAAATGACCAGTGTCCAGGATTGGTCTGAAGGTAGAATGTCTGAATGGTCTGAACCTCAAAGTCAGAACAGTCTGTTGAACACCACTTGAAATCCAACATCTTATCTTTCTTCAAATTCCTTAAGATTCTACCTTAGGGAAACTTGTTTTATACCAAGAGTCATAGATGACTTTATTTATACTCATGACCTCTAATCGTATTTTCATTCTAGCTTTCCTGAAACACATTATTAGATAAATGCCACATAATCTAAATTCACCTCTACTGTTTTATTTGGCCTTTATAATTATCCTAGGACAGATGCCAAATATTTATACCTTCTGTGCAGAAATGCAAGTAAAATCCTCGAATGGCTCACCTAAGGGTCAGAAAGTTTGTGAATGTAAGCAAATCTTAGTCGTGAAGCTATATTCAGCACCAATTTACACTGTCAGAAGTTACCAAAGCAAGAAAAGCCCTTAATATTCTATGTGAATCAAGGTAACAATATAGGGGGGCTAGGTGTCTGTAAGAGACCAGAACTAGAACTGCAGCTCCTTTCCTTAAACGAGGTGCTCCACATACATACTGGTTGGCTGACATCTAAGTAACAGCTAAGACAACCTCCTCTAGAACGCATTATACTGGGCTTGGTTAAGCAGAAATCGGGGCTAGTAAAATCAACTACTAAAAAGTCAGGGTCTCGGTAAAATTATTTAGTGACCATAGTAAAAAAGGGATCATGGCTTCATAACTATGCTGTTGTCATCAGGCCAAAGGCAGAAAGAAAAGTACTCACCTTCAAAGATACATACACAAAAACACCAATTTTAAGATTACAAACTTAAAAGTGCATTTAAAAAAATGTTAAGTCACCTGTATGAGATAAATTGGATAAATTTATGAGATAAATTTATATGTAATTTCAGTGTAAAGCACCAAAAACGAACACTAAAACTGTTCACATAAAATACCGAAAACAAATCACAACTATAAAAGCAGAGAGGTATCGGTTACAAGAACCAAGTAAATAAACTAATTTCTATTAATATTTTCATTTACCTTATAAAACTCTGTTGGTTAAATTGGGGAGTAGTCTCAGAATCTAAAAGGTAACAAAATGATAACAAATATACATCATTTCTTTATTAACAAATTATACCACACAAATCAGGTTACTTTTTCTGCTTACAGAGTTACAGAAATTGCATCTGTATTTGAAGCAGCAACATTAAAATCTTACTATGAAGAAATTCTATATCTGGACCAAAGGACTGTAACATGGATTGGAAATCTAACGACAAGAAGACTGGCAACTATGGTGCAACTACTGCAAGAAGTTTGTTTTCCACGTTCTTCCTAATAAGCCGCTCTCCAAAAAGGGACAATACATTAAGTGGATGATGCAGCCAAAGAAGGGATGATATAGAAAATCACATGAAATTAAATCAGTATAAGTTGCACAGAGGCCATGAAAACTTGAGCAGGTGTGAAAACCAAGCAGTGACAAGTCAGCTCGGTGGAGTTGCACCAACCCTGAAATAACACATCCCTATTCTAACTGAAATCGGAATCTTCATCGGGCACTTCAGCTTGAGAATCAGTCATTTAAAAAGGAGGTTTTATCTTTAAAGCAGATACAGGTTAGGGAGAGAAAGCTAAACATTGGGAAAGTATTAACTCCTTGAGAACTCAAAAATTAGGAAGCCAAATGAAGCAAAGGGAAAGATAAAATTTGGATGAAAATGTTTCTCTAAGGGTAAAACTCAGTTTCCTGAGGGATTTAAAATCAAACACATACAACGGTTTTCAAAGTGGGATTCAAGCCCATCTCCCAACCGTTACTTGTTTAAATTCAAACATTTCTGTTTTACCTTTTGTGGTTTCAGGAAAGATTTCCTTTTTAAAAAAGGGATGCCATCCCTATCAATTGTTTTTTCTTTGAGTTTGAAAATGATTGCTAGGAGACAGATTACACTGGTGAGAAATATGATCAGAGATCTAAAAGATATTTTCTTTGCCAGTGTTACTAGTCTAAAAAGTATCAACAAAGATTTGAATATTATTCTGTGAAGTAAATGAGCAAAAGAAGTTCTTAAGAGGAAATTAAACGCTATTCCCACCACCCCTAAATCTGTTCTGCCACTGCCTCCAAGCTCAGTATTTCTGGATAGTACGGACAAAATTCTAACAAACATCCCAGCCACACCTTACTCCAAAAACATTTCATTCTATGGCTGCATAGAATTTCTTTTTTTGAGAAGGCAATCCTCAAATTTATAGAAATCCCTAGAATGAGAACGTTCAATTACCAAAAATCACACACATTATATCAGGGCAGAATCTGCATAGTGCTCTTCAACATACCCACTAAAAAGAGCAGACAGATCTTAAAATTTCACTCTGCATTCCGTAGCGAACAGTATCAAAGTGTAAATGACAACCAGGGAAAAAATGCATTAACACAAAGGCCATTTTTCTTTGATGGAATCAGGAAGAAAAGTGGAACTGCAGAAGAGAAGTGGAACCCAAGCTTTGGCCACTTACCACGACCTCATTACTTCAACAAAATAGAACAAATCTCTGTGGAAAGGACGCATTCGGCAAACATCACTTCTTTCCATGTATTTTTCTTTCACATCAGGTTAAACAAAAGTTGCTGTCATTTTAGAATCATTAATTACATCTTTTTTAATTAGAAAAAAGTTTACTTGAACATTTACATAATTTTATTGCTGTTTATTACAACAAAAAAATTTTTCACTGATTTGTAGAATCCAACCAGTCACATACGAAATTGAAATCCATCTCCCAAGAAGACAGTGACAGCTGAATGCATCTGATGCTCGGAGCACAGAAAGAGTAAGAAAAATGCTGTGTGTCATTTGGTTCTTGCTGCAGTCATCTGTGTTCATTTCTCAGAAAGCAAAAGAATCCATTTGACATTTCAATAAATATCAAAGTAATTGTTACCAAAAAAGAGCTTCCACGGACCAGAGATCCAAGAAAAGAGCAGTTCTGATGAATGATTCCTAGAATTGAGTGAGTCCTCCTTTAGTCCAATGAGATGATGTCAGGAATGTTACTTCCACTGCTGGTAATGACCCCTGTCTCACTCCTGCTGCTGGTTGAACTAACATGAGCACTGCTCTCATGGGGGCTGGTGGTGGTGACAGACGTACTGCTTGCTGTTAAGGGTGAGGTGAGACTATCCAAAAACATAGGAGGACAGTACTGCTTGAAACAAACAATGATGCCGATGAGGAAAAGGCTACATTGATTTTTAAATAAAGAGACTAGAAACTGTTAGATATGCAAAAGTGAGAGCCACATTTTTAAATCCCAGGGGGATTTAAAATTTTCTCAAAACTTCACGTCTTTGGATGGAAGGTGGCATGAATTTAGTTATTTTACATTATTTAGTGAATGCAGCCTATTCTTAAGTCTCTCAAAACGTACAGAATTTGTTTGTTGACTAAACATATAGGTACAACTACAAAATGTCAACAATAACTGAAGTTATTTAATAGCAAATATTGGCCCCACAATTATGACTCCTACTTAACCTCAAAAAGAATTTGCTTGCTAAATGCATTTACACCAGGTTTAAATCACACTGCAATAGGCTAGTAAATACTTATTTTAAATGGTATTAAGCAGAAATGCTAATACAAAATTCAATAAGTCTCTCAAAGTTAAGTGTCCATCAGACCCTTGAGGAATAATGTTAAGACTGATCAGCTAAATGGTGGCTTTTGACCCCTTTGTACATATGTGTAACAATACTTGTGTAATTACAAGGACGTCATTCATTCTAAAATAGACTACATGGTAGCTAACTACCACGGGATGCTCAGAACAGAGAATTCTCTCGTGTAATCACAGAATTTTGAAATGAACCTTAAAGGAGATCTAGTCTAATATTTCTTATGACGCTTGCTTGACACCCCTCTCCAAGAGTTCCTATTTCGTTTCCTTACCATCTTGGTTGCTGATTCCTAAACAAATTCAAACCTCAGTTTAATACTCTAATATTGACCAAGAGGAGTAGAGAGAGACAAGAGGTAAAAGCTTTTTCACATATTTTTCACGTATTTTATGTGAGAAACAACTACAGTGACTTTAGTAAAATCAGTGAGGTCTACTATATACTACAAGAGATGTCCTAAGTCTGTCTTTAGAATGGTAGTGTGGAAGAAGATCTGTAAGGATACCTGACCAGTATTATCAATTCTATAGACGGCTATCACTAGAGATATTGTTATAGAACAAGAATTTGAAACTGAGGTTGTTTAGACTATATGATCTTCAAAAAGATATGGGAATGACAGCCCCAGATTTAGGTAGCTAGTCAGTGGATGAACAACTACAATTCAGGCTGCCTTTTAAAAAAGTAACTTCATATTTAGGATGGATAACTGTCTTGGTTTGCCAATAAAATGAACGCCATGCACAAGAGATTCAAGGGACATTAGTTAAGAGGGAGGAGAGTTTCTAAAGAACGTTGAACTCTCAGGTACTAAACTTCTTTAAAAGTCAATAAATTTCTAACTTTCCACTAAAATTGGGAACGAATTCAGAAAAAAGCCCAGAAATATACATTTTATTTTTACTTCCTCTGCGGCAGTTTTTGACTGCCTAGTAGTAAAAAAGCACTCTATTTCAATTATAAAATGAATGTTAGGTACTACAGCCCTGCTTTCAACAGGTTTGATGCCTTAAATTTTTATAATACTCAGGTTATGGCCATTTTACCTCTAACTGTATCCTTTATTATGTGTAATCAGCACATATCCACCCAAGGATAACAGATTTAGGGGGCAATATGGAGGAAAATTAGAACAAACCTAAAGATTCTAAAGAAAACTGAAGGTATAACCTCACGCTTTTACTGGCTTGTCAATAAGTCAGCCTGACACTTAGCATGCCCAACAGCACTATGAAATCAGAACCCTCTAGGTTCCAAGATCTTTGTTTTGTTTTGTTGTTTTAAAAGGATGGCTCACGTAAAAAAAAAATTAGTAATACTGTAAGCCTGAAGAATCCATTTCCTAAAAAAATAATATAGATACGTTTGCTATACAGAGAATCTACTCATGTCAAAGTCAACTCAGAGTGAGAAGAAATTCCTCCTTCTGTGCAAGCTCCCTTGGGCCCAAATTTCCAGTGTTGTTTGTGTGATTAGACTCTTCAAACAGAAGGCCGATACGAGACCTGTAGTTGACGGATTCTGACCAGCCTATGAAGTGGTGGTCCCGTTCTTCCTCTGAACTCCCTACTCCCAACATTTCTCAAACTCTCTCTCTTGTTCTGTCTCCCTTTCCCCTTTGGCTCTCCCAGGCCTTCCCCTCCTCTGTTCTGCTTCTGCCTGTCAGTCGAGCCCACACTCATTTGACTTCATGTTGGGCCTCTGGGATACCAGTTTCTTATTCCTGACAGAGAAAACAGGAATAATTGGTTTATAGCAACTTCAGATGGGGGCATGCCCAAAGTCTGCATCTGATTGCCTTCAAAACCAAGGAATAATCAAGGTAATCATTCAAGTCAGTGTAAGCAGCTTCAGCTGTTTCGTATGCACAGAACAAGTGTTTTATAATTATTTCTGTCAAGTTTTAACTTTGCCATCTAGCACGCTTCCTTTCATTTTAATGACTCAAATGCTTGTAAGAAATGCCAACTGATTACTAAACTAAATAAAATATAATTAAAAATTCAGGTAGAAAGGCCAAAATATCATAAACCGAAAAACAGTAACTTTATTCCTCCGAATAAAATTGTAAAATAGTCACAAAGCACCTCCTTTCCATCAATTTGAGTAACTGAGAGTTGACTGTCCTGATTTTATGCAACTGGTCATTTTTAGTTAGTATGACATAAGCAACAATCAAATACAAATTAGTTGCTTAAATTCAGGATACATACCTGGGGATCAACTGGAATAAGGGAAAGAAAATCCAAACCTAAAACAAAAATGCTTTGTTAATAGTTGTCTCATATTTTGGAGACAAGAATTATTTCCCAAAATCATTCTGTATTTATCATAAGGCATAAAACACTGGGGGTAAGTGCTTACCATTCTGCGTTAGGAAAGTTCTATACCAAAAGCAGTGATATATAATGTGCCTAAAACCCCAATACGAACATATTTCCTGAGAAAACATCTGGAAAAATCACTTCCCAGAGACTTAAAGGGAGGAGTCCAAAAATTTCCAGAGAAGTAGGACTTAGTGAAAGGAAACACTTCCCCGCTTCATCACTTAACAGAATGAAAAGCAATAAAAATGATGAGATAATGATCTGGATACGGACCATTAAAAAAACATACTTAGGCTCTTAAGAAACTTGACATTTATTTTTTAACAATACACCACATTGAGCTTCATCTAAAATGCCACTTCTTAAACAGATGTCTATTTCATGGGGCGCTTTCTGTCCCCCTTCCCACATCAATAGTACACAGTTCCATGCTCTGCACAAAGCAAGCACTTGGTAATTTCTCCTCACTAACAAGCTCAATCTTATCAAGGCATACTGGGTTATAAGCCAATGCAGTTTTCCAAACCAAAGATTTAAGATTCTCCAATTAAGCTTTAGAAATAGGAATGTGGAAAAGGTTGCCCAGTAATACCATTTTGAAGTATTCAAGTTATAACAATAAATAATAAAAAAACTCGGGTCTGAAAAGTCAAGCAATAAATTTCAGTCAGTTCCCCTAGACCTACCTCCCTGTTTGACTAAATTTCAAAACATTAAAAAAAAGAACAACCACATACTAGGTATAGGTCACTAAGACAGGTCCAATTTCTATTAAATTCTATCAATTTTTATTTGCCAACAATTCGATGTCACCTTAAATAACAATCATACAGACTGAAAGTCTGATATTGGACTGTTACTCAAAATAGAGAATATTAGTGGGAATGGTACTTAAAATATTTAATAACCAGAATGAATAATTTATAACTCTAACTTTTAAAGTATATTTATTCCCTTAGAATCTCTAAATTAAGGTATGATAAAAATGCTTATCAAGTGATAGAAGCTGGTAGCACCAATCATTTGAAAGAAATCATTCCATTTCTAAAGCATTTAAAAAAATTGTTGATATGATTTTTCACTCCGTAATGCCTGTCATTAGCTATATGATATAGTGGGGTTTGAGCCAACACTGGACAAAGGGAATCAAAACAAACTTTTCAAACAACTTCCCTATTAATCAGTAGGTGATATATCTGAATAAGGAGAGTTTCTCTTCACATTAATGATATCATTCAATAAATCTTCTCTCTGCTTCAGTTGAACAGTAATTCAAAATGTGCTAACCCTTAAAATATCATCTGAGAATTTTATATATTCAACATTTCTGTTATTGAATAAGTCACAAAAATACTTTATTGGCATGTCATTTAAGTGGCTTAATTTTATTAATTTTATTTTGTTTGGCTTCAAATGGTATAACATTTTGCTTTCTATAATAGCTTCTGCTTTTTTATAGTTTATTTAATTTTATATATTCAGTTACTTTTAATGTTTGTTCAATCAGTCCATTTGAATAACAAACTTTTTATAAAGCTAAGAAAGTATTGATATCTCTGTTCGAATATTTGAAGTCAAAACTCTCAAAAAAAAACCAACCACTTTCATTCTCTAAATGTTAAACTACTCCCATTTTATAACTTCAATATAAATACATACACAGGCTTGATATAATTTTCTGTTTTTGCAGCTCCAGCACTGAAGGCTGCCCACTGAAGTACAAAGAGTCTTCCTATTTTCATTATTTCAATTTCCAGCTCTTCAGATGTACTATAAATTTCTCTGATTATTTCATGTGTGCCAGTGTATGTGTGTGTGTGTGTGTGTGTAGATTGTGTGTATATACACACACAATCCATTGATTTAAGAGATTTACTTGATCTGTATCTTTTAACACCTCATCCAGGGATAACTTACACACTGCACAGTAAAATAACCTAGACATTTTTCTAAAATGTTGGTTGGACTCTAGACTATCTCCCTAGCATTACACAGATGCTGTCTATACAAAATCCAATACTGTTCTAACGTAAATATTTCTCACTGAAACCATTTTCTCTCAAACATTAACCTAAAATTTGATGTATTTCAGATGTTATTCTTTCAAAAATAACTTTATTATCAGTCTTGCATTTTACATTTTAAGTAGACTATTAAAACTTGTATGAAATAGATGAAGTTTCATGAACAGCAACTAATGTTACTTTCTTATTTTGTAAGTTTAGCAAAATGCTGTTTTCTTATTTCACCTTAAGTTTTCAATTGCAACAATAGGTTATATTGATACATATTTATGTCCCCTTATGTATTTCACAGTTGAAAATGCTCAATTATTTTTAACTAATAATCAGGTAATCTTAAAAAAATTCTGATGGTACATTCTAAATGTTTTTATTTTATTAACACTGATAAAATTGTAGTTTTTAGATTTTAAGTGCTTCTTTATGTGGAACTGACTCTACTTTATCTTATTAATAACACATTTTCCTTACTTGAGCCATGAGCTTGAACAAAACATGATTGCTACATGATTAGATATGTAAATGTTTAGCACTTTCAAATTTTAATGATACAACTTTTGAGCACCATTCGCACCTGACAATATGGCACTAGCAATAATAAGGCAGTCATATTTTTTTCTTGAAATAATCAAGCTGTTTCCATTCCATAAATACAAATTATTTGTTTTATTTTGAATTCACTGTTGCACAGTATCAGAAGATGTTCCAAGCTGCAGTTCATTATTAATATCATTTCTTCTTTGTTCCCCTGCAGATTCAGAAGATTCATGTTTATGATGTTTAAAAGGAATGTTAAGAAATGTATTAAAACTTTGTCATCTCTCCATTGTTGGTGTTCTATTTAATATTTTATTATAAATTATTAAATTTATAAATATCAAAACTCTGTACAGTATGACTAATTACATAAAAATTATGCACAAAAATAAAACCAAAGTCATTACTAATTATACAAGAGCACATTCACAATAAAACCAAAGTAAAAACTATTTAGATATAGTAACTGCTACATAATCCACAGATGATGATAAACTGCTAATTCTTCTAAAGTACAACAGATCCTATTCTACTCAGTTTATGAATTGGTAGAAAGCATTTCAACATTTTAATAACCAGTATCACCATATTGGTTTATTTTGGCTAAATATCAACCCTGGATATTAGTCTTAGTTCCTTAATACTAGCTTGAAATGTATTTTATGAAATGCACAGTTAACATATTTTATTGCACTTTTCTCAAACCTGCACATTTTATAAAGTAAATAATCTCAATTTCCGCCCAAATTTTGAAAAACTGTAAACTGACTTTGGGTGGTGAACACACAATGCAATTTATAGATGATTTAATATTGAATTGGACACTTGAAAACTATATAATTTTACTCATCAATGTCACCTCAATAAATTTAATTTAAAAAATGTTTTAAATATAAAACAAAAAAATTGATCCAGAATCAATCACACAATTTGAAAACACAGTGATTTATAAATTCTGTTTAGTGCTAAATGGCCACCAGGGTCACTTTAATAAACAGAACATTTGTCCTTTTTTTTCATATCAGGATTAATTTTTAATTCAAAGTCTTTAGGAAACAAATTCTTCTGGAATGCTTACTTATATACTAAAATGACACATGGACACTCTTCAAGTTCACTTAAAACTAGCCAGCATTAGAGCAAAACATGGCAGTTAGGAATTAAGACTCTCCAAGTTGCTTTCTTTCTTATGGACCATGAAATCTCACCTGCACCTTAGCATCAAGCTTTGTATACAACAAATACGTTATAATTAGTGATAGCTGGGTTTATGAACAATTTTTTAAAATATCAATTCCCAAAGCACATACGGAATAAACATATTTAAGAAGCAAAAGGTATTTAACATTTTTTGATGGATACTATCGTTAGCCTATGCTTTTCCATTTGAATAATCTGAACAAATTTCACGTGGCAAAATTACACTGGGCCAGATAATGCAACTATCAACTGTTTCCACAACACAAATCTTGCCCAACAGAATATACAGTTCTTAAAATAAAGACCTCATTAAGGGGACTAAGAAGAATAAATCATAGGTCAAAATTAACTTCAGAAATCTAAAAAAGGAAATTAATAACAGGAGGAGGGAATTGAATTCCCCTAAAAGGGCCCTTCAGAGAGAAGGGAAGTCATGAACATAAGGGGCACTGGTTCTAACCTGCTCACATTTGATAGATACATATAAGAGATATCCCCAAATATTAAGCAATGCTCTAGGGAAACAGCTGGTAGATTCTATTTTGACAGGGAAAAAACTCCAACCGGTAAAGCTAGTAGGCAACACTGACGCCATAGTACACCAGCATATTCTGCACTTGTGATGGGCTACCAAGAAGAGTACGAGAAAATTCTCTCCCTAACCTGTGAAGCCTGTAAAATAAACAAACTAAAAAAAAGTCTCTGAATGCAAACTCTCCATGAGGGAGAATAAATTCTATAAAAATTTCCTTCTATCCTATTACTATGTATTTTTATCATCAGGAATCTATAGATTGCTCTATAGTTAAAATGATAGGAACTGAATAAGATATATTAAAAGACACTACCTTTACATGAAGCCTTCAAATTTCCTTAGCCTTTTCTATTTAAAATTTTTAAACTAATTTTGCTCCACAGATTAAGATTAAAAATAAACAACAAAACTTGATAGAACCAAACAAAACAACTCTTCACATACCTGGCAAATCGGATGACATGCTTGATATTGGCGTGTGGTGGAATGGTACTGAGTAGTCTGTTAAGGAAGGCGGAATAGCAGCAGGATCAACCGAAGTCACACTGGGCACCCTTACAGAAGATGGCTGATACATGAGAACCCTGTTTTAAATAGCATGGGAAATTACAAACAATCTGGCTGTTAGTTCACAGGAGAGAAGGCTGCACTACCGGGCATTCTCAGTCGTAAGTTCACTAAGTCTCAACACAACTATCTGGCAGCTACTCACTACACAGTACTTCACTCTCCTCTCCTCTTTCCTTAACAATCTTCATTTTAACATGAATGCACGTTGGCTCAACAGCAGCTGTGATGTAAGAGCAAGTCAGTATTGAAACATAATGTAATGAACAGCAGTGCTGGAGTAATACATAAAATGTTCATCCACAAATAGAAATATACTTTACATATGCTTTTATTAATGTATGTATAACATGTAGATATTAATAGTTTTACTTATAAAGAAACTTAGAAATAAAATAGAGGACTCCTAAATTTAATTTAAATCACGGTACCTTCATGAGTGAAGCTACTTACTGTAGTTCAACCAGAATTTGTTCCACTCTAACTTGAATTGTGTTAATTATTAGCGCTCTTATCTGGGAATCACCTGAGTAAACATAGCCAATCCTAAAGCCAGCCAACCTGATGACGACAGGCAGCAATCAGAAATTAGAATAAGATGACTACTCAGGATTTCAGATATAATATTCAGAAATGAAAACACTGGCTACTATGATACCATCTACTCTTCTAAGAGGGTTTATGACTGAAATTAGCTGTTCATTCTACTTAAACTAATTAAACAAATTAAACACACTTAAGAAAACCTTTATAACTGGTATTATATATATATATATACACACTATATATAATTATAACTTTATAATTTTAAGCAGTATAATTAAACATAATTTTGAAAAAGTTCAAGAATAAAAGAGACGATTTTGCATTCTTCCTATTTAAGCTTCATTTTGCCTTGGCCCAGGATAAACAATTAGAACTCACAAGAAAAACATTTTGGACGTACACAAGGAACTAAGCAATGTTACCGTCCTGTGGCTGATGGCGGACATCTTTTTGTCTGACATCTCATTGAGGTTGCAGTGGTAGCATCTGCTCTCTGAGCTTTGAGATGTCACCCAAGATGTCGCCCAAGATAACAAGACGATAGGTGCCAGAAAGTCGGCCAAGAAAGACAAAGACCCAGGGAACAAATCTGGGAGCAAGGCCAAAAAGTAGTAGTTCAAAAGCAAAATTCGGGACAAGCGCAATAACTTAGCCTTGTTTGACAAAGCCACATACAACAAATTCTGTGAAGGAAGAAGTTCCCAACTGTCAACTGATAACCCCAGCTATTGCTCTGAGAGACTGAAGATTCGCAGTTCCTGGCCGGGGCAGCCCTTCAGGAGCCCCTCAGTGAGGGATTTTACTGAACTGGTTTCCAAGCACAAAGTTCAAGTGATTTACACCAGAAACACCAACAGTGGAGATGCCCTTGATGCATAAACAGGTCCTACCAACTGTACATTTTGAAAAATAAAACTTTATTAAATAAGGGGGGGGGACGGGACATGGGGACATTATGTTAACATCCCAAAGCACTGCCAGAAAACTAGTGCAAGCTTAACGAGAGGCACAGAATTCTGTAGCTGGAAGGGACGATTACAAAGAGGAAGAAAGTAAAACCTACAGAAACTTCAAGTAGGACCGTGGTCACAAAGCTAGACTGAGATAACTAGGCCCTCTAGATGTCCTTTCCCTTGGCTAAAACACTTTGTTATTGCTCAGATTATTAAATACTAGTAACAATATATGATGACATAGTTGCATGACATTCTTTATACTCTAAACAACTGACAAAACTACTTCATAACCTCAATTTAAATTTCAAACCACTTACATAACCACGACCTATTTAGACACTGGAATCTTTCTAAAACTCGTTTATATTATGACATAAGGATCTTGTCCAGCTGTTATTCTGCAGTATGTCAGAAATATGGATGTCATGGTAAATGTGCAAAATGAAGTCATATTGAGAGTATATACAGCTGCGTTGGCAACTGAGTAATCTCAGAAAAATGAATAAACAACATAGGTCAGAGTTCAGAAATCTGAAAAACAGATCCATTTAGGAGGCATAGGAAATAGAATATGCTTGAGACGATAACACAAGCCTAGTACTTAAAAACGTTTTCCAGAGGTAGATGAAGATGGAAGGAAGTCATCTTCCAAACAGCAGCTTGCTTAGCTTAGAATCAATACTTCTTAGCCTCCAATGTGACCTGGAGACCTAACAGGACAAACAGGAGGTAAACTATGTTGGAAAAGGCAGACTCTGGAGGGGGAAAGAGAGAACCTGGGATGAGATCAAATAAGTTACGTTTTTCTGGAGGTTTCAAAACAGTTGTCCTCTATAGGAACGAAAGCAAAACAGGAAATCACCAAAAGTATTTTCAAATTACACATGACCCTCCTTCCCACATAGGAATGTGTATCAGAAATTAGAGGAGGGGGCATAGGAGGTAAGGAGGAGAGATTGATACGTTAGTGCTGAGGAGGGGGTTTAAAAAGTGGCTCTTATCATTCTGGCTGCCTCACAGTATTAACATCTTATTTTTAAAAATACTTAAGAGACAAGCTTTTAAAGACAAATACACACACACACACACACACACACGCAGACACACACACACACACACACAAAATTTCATTTATTTTTAACAAGTTCCTACTTAAACGTACATTTAATCTATCTAGTTTTCCTCCGACACTGAGAGAAACTAAAAGAAAATGTTCAGGTTTACAAGAAAAAGAAAATGTCCACCTTCCCCTGCTCACCCTTCTCTTCCTCTGATATCTCACACTGGAGATTTTCTTTTGTCTTAATCTTGAATTGACCGTTCAACTTGGATCAGATTTACAGGAAACAACAACAAAACTCACTTTCCTCTCCCGCCCCTTTACTTATATCTGTAAAGGAATCAGATCAATGTCCCAACAGGCCATCTGTCACAATAACATCTCATTGCATATGTTCTAATCTTATAACATGAAACTTTACTTAAATGATTAACCTTCCTTGTTTCTTCAATATAAAATTGATGACTGTCACATGTCGACATGTAAAATTGTCAAAATCTAGTGAAGGCAAAAATTATTAAATCAACATCTAAAACCTCAGCAAACATCTGAAAAACTAAACTATTTGGTGTAGGTTAATTCCTATTGCCTGAACTTTGCAACCACTAACACATACAACTTTATATATATTGGGTGAAATTAGTCATTTGCTAGGATTATCAAATTATATGTGGTAGATTTTTATTTTAATCATAATCTTCATAAGGACCACATTTAGAAGGGCAACTGATTCTAATGCCTATGCAAAAAAAAAGTTGTATTTATAGATATAATACATCTAATACATACCGTGTTTTCCCGAAAATAAGACGTTGCCGGACAGTCAGCTCTAATGCGTCGTTTTGAGCAAAAATTAATATAAGACCCGTTCTTATTTTACATAATGGGTCTTATATTAATTTTTGCTCCTAACGACGCATTAGAGATGACTGTCCGGCTACGTCTTATTTTAGGGAAAACATGGTAGAATAACAGGGACCATGGAGAAATGTAAATGGCTTATGTCTGGTGGAACTGTGAGTTTAAAAATGTGATGCTATAAAGTAATAAAAATTCTTTAAAAAAAAAAAATTCTTTAAAAGCTTTTAACATTTGTGACTGCCTCCTCGTAGAATTGGGAAATAACACACATAGGCACATGTGTACATATATGTTTTTAAATTTTATACCTTTATCCATAATATCATAGCACAAAGGTAAATTGCTGGAATGCTACGAGACAGAGAACATTAGTATTTTAGACAGTGTACTGCATCACTGAATTCACCATAGTTGGCCCAGACTTAAATATCTAAAAATGGATTAACAATTCAGTAACTTGAATTTTTATCCGTAAACCTGAAATTCACTGTATACTCCCTCCCAGTTTATGATCATAAAAATATAAAAAAAGATTCAATTTTGCTATGAATTCCTAATGATCCTTAATCCAGAGAAATACATATTTATCTCTATTCTTTGTTTCATGTCTTTAGAATAACTCCATATTAATGATAAAGCAATCATTCAACTTCCAGAGTGGGGTAGGGGCAAAATATTTAAAATGATCTTTTAATGTAGAAAAATATCAGAGATTTTCTAAAAGCCTTAAATTAAGGTGCCAGTTTCTTCTGATAGCTATTACATGACTGTATTTAAGGACTACAGTATGTATGCAAGGAAAGAAGTTAGAAGGATTACCATCAAAATGTTATCAGTGGTTATCTCCAGGCAGAATGCTTTTAACTTCTTGGTGCTTTGTAAAATTGTTTGTAAGTATAATATTTACTAAAACTACACCTCTTAAAAAATGACTGCTGACATAATTTCTGTACTGTAACTTAAAATAAGTTTTCCTAGTTTCTCATTCTCTATTCTTTCTGATTTGCTTACTATCACTGAGCAAGAAGTCCTATGATAAACTTACATAGCAAAGGAAAACCATAAAAATTCTAGATGCTGAGCCACAAGAGAGGATATGAAAAGAATGACCAGGAACAGAACCAAAAAAGTGTAAGAGTTGAAGGGAGTACAGATATAAGGGAATACATAGCATGAGTCTCCACTATTCGACTGGGACCGGTGCCATCTACTCTACCTTACCACAGAAAATGTGATTTTAGCACAAAGCATCAACTTTCTTAGTGTTCAGAAAGCTCCAGTGGAAAGTTTTTCCATGTATCTTTCCTCCATTGGACTTTGATCTACCAAATGTTATAACAAAGAATAAACTTAATCCAGTTAATCAATGGTTCCCTTTGAAGAACTATAAGACAGCTATTACATATTCTCTTCTCCTGACTAACAACTTCAGTCGCTAGACCCATTCACCCATCATGCTAGTTTCCACCACTTACCATCCCGTTCCCCAACTCTGACTACACTCATCTGTTACTACTCTTCGTGATGATCAGCACTGACTAAAATGGTCAAAGTGAAGGGCATCTAACCTAAAATTCAACCAAACTAGCATGTATGTGTGTATCCTGGACACTGTACTTTTATCAATGCTGCCTAATGACAAAGCAACTCATGTGGTGAATGCTTCAAATCATTAAGTGAATTCTGACATTTCAGAGAGTTTCTATCAGGAATGGCTATTAATTTACTGAATGCCCTTCCAGCACCTATTAAGATGACTATATAGTTGTCCATATGCCAAGATCCATTTTGTCAATGTACTTCCTAATAGTAAAGCCTTCCTGGATAAACCCTACTGGGTGATAATAGATGCCATTTTAATATATAATTAAATGATTTCCTAAGATTGAATTCAGAATTTTCATTGATCATCCTGTCTGCCGGTTTCATAAGGGTTGTTCTGTATAGCTGTTAATGTGTAAATCTAGTTTGGATACTAAGAGTTATGCTGATTTTCATGGAATGAGCTGGGTAGCTGCATTTATAGATGCGATTTTCATGTGTTGCTGGTGTAATCACAAATTTCCACCTTATTATTTACAATGTTAGTTTTCGTTTTCTTTTTAACCTAGAAGAGAAGCAGTACATCTAGCTCTATAATAGCTGACCACGGAAGTGAACTAGCCATATTCCTCTGCATATTGAAGTCATTTCAAGTTGTCACCAAAAGTACATGCCATTCCTCCAGTCTCGTGTCATCAAATACTGGTAAAAATGTGCTAAAGGACAGACAAACAGAAGACCTTCATGGCGACCTCTATGGCCACCAAAGACACTCTCCAAGACCACATCAATTCATGAGTCAGCATCACTATGCATGACCCATCAACCTGGCGTGAATCATCTAACTATAATACTGTGAAACCTGTGTTTTTCCAGCATATTCTAAAGAAAAGTAAAGCCTGGAGACACCACATCTAAGTATTCATTCCCATGATTTTCCACTCCAGTAAACATTTAGAAATTATATTTTCATTTTTTTATCATTTAAATTCTAGAAGCTCCAACCATAATTGTCTAAAAGGAATAATAAATGATCAGCATCCCAGAAAAAAACTCACTTGAAATACTTTTCTCATTTTCTGGTCCACCAAAAAAAAAAAAAAAAAATTACATTCTGATTAAATGGGTAAAAAACATATATATACACCCTACTAAATAACATCTGCAAATAGAAGTATTTGAACAGTGAGGAAGGCAGCACGAAAGGTTTCATTCTCCTGGTTTCACAAGCACCTTTTAAAGAATGTTGCAGTAGTGCACTGAGAGAATAATTCCATTTATACAAAATGTCTAGAATAGGCCAATTTATAGAGATGAATAGACCAATGGTTGCCTAGATTTGGGATATGAATGGGGATTAACTGCAAATGAACATGAGAGAAGTTTACTGGGCATTGGAAATAGTCTACAATTGAATTGTGATGACTGTACAACTCTATGAGTTTACTAAAATCACTGATCTGTGCAACTGAATACTTAAGTTGGGAAACTTTTATGGTATGTAAATTATACCCCAATAAAGTCATTAGAAAAAATAAGTGCACTGAGAGGACAAAAAGACAAGACTGGCACACCGAAGACAGAAAGAATGCATTCATGTGTTGTCAAGAGAACGCTCTGCTATTTTCCTGCAGGTTCCAAAATCTCTGGCTAAAAAGCACCTATTGCTAACTACTCAAACCTGTTATTTACTATAGGCGAGCAATGGCTTCTGCCAGATTAATCGTAAAGAATGTATTTTGGAAGGCATTTAATTTGCCCATATTTTGCCCTGGAGAGGGAGAGAATGGAAGGCAATCAATCTTTACTGAAAAACTAGCAGGTGCCTGACACTGAGGCTGCGCTCTTTCATTATCTTATTGAAACCTGAAAATACTTTCATGAGGTAGGCATTATATAACCCCACTTTACAGAACAGGAAAAGAAGGCTCAAACAAGTTAAGTATTTCATCCAAGATCACAGAATGAGTCAACAATGGTGTCAAAATTGGAATCCACACTTGTCAGATTCCCAATTCCACACTCTCTTACAGCAGGCTTTCTCCGTTGGTCTGTGATGCCAAACAGGTTCGAGAAAATGACAAAAAGTATCAAATATGAAATAATAACACATGAGAAGATTTCAACTCTCACTTCCCAAAGATGGGAATATTTTCTTTATCCAGATTTGCTTTTCTATAAATAACGTGCTCACTTGAAAATATTTCGGCTGAACAAAGGCAAATTAAAATAGCCTTCTATGATTATGCAACTCTCAAACAGATATTTACAAACCTGTCCCAATAACAGTTAGTTCCAAGTATAATAAACAATAGTGAACTATAAATTAACAAACCCTTTGGTTGGGCTGCTTTGTGTTTCTGACATAAAGATGCACTTCCTTTTGGCAGGGGGGTCTTCCTCTTCATCAGAAGAGCTTTCTATTGTTAAGTCAATAACATCCACTTTCTTCTTGCTTGCCTCATTGGCTACAGTCACTGAACAAGGCTTACTGAGGACACTTGAACCTGCATGTAGGGAACAGAAGGAAAAGAAAAAACTCAAAGGTGTGACACAAACTCTAGTCATAGGAGTCTTAACCATGCAGCATGTCCAGGAGAACACACAGCCAATAAAGCCACATATTCTGTCCCTTGGAAAGTCACCAACTTTCTAACACCAGACATCTGTATGTAAAATGACTACTAACCTGGGGAGCCAGGGTGAAGCCTTGACAGAAGGTCAAAAGCCTTCTTCAGGCAGCAGGCTCTTAGTTATCTCCCCGGTACTGACAATGCATTTGTGCATACCCTTCGGTTCACACTGTCTCCCCAGGTAAGCAGTCATTTCACAGACAGACATCTGGAGTTAAAGGGCTGATTGCCAGCCAGGGACAAGAGGATGTGGCTTCACTGGCTGTGTATTCCCCCAGACACATGGCAGTGTGCAGTAGAATCAGATACTTCCATTCTAGAAAAGCAATGGTGTTCATGTTAAAGAATGTACAGGCTCTTCACCATAAGCCAGAACATGATAAAACTTTTCACCTTGAAAAAACGCCAAACTTCTCACTTAAGTGATTCAGACATTTAAAACTTTTCTTATCAATTACCTACTAACCACCTAGGTTCTCCTTTTTGTCCACTATGATGATCTCATGCACCATATTTAACTCACTATTTCATAGAAAGTATATTATGCCCTGTTATCTATTTAGTAGAAAAATAATGCTATAGTTGATAATGAAAAAGCAGCAGCAATTAATCGACTAAATCAATATTTTTCTCAAAGATGAGGGAAACAAACCTTAATTATTGTACCCATAGGTTCAGTAACAATCAAGGAGAATGATTAATATTGACATTAATCCTTTCCTTTTTCCTCTCTTCTTATTTTGAACACCAATTATTCACTGGTTATTACAACATCAAAAATAGTCAACATAAAACTCAAAAGCAATGAGTGGATTAGATTAGATAAAAAGAAACTAGTAAATCCATCTATGGGTTTCAATTACTCAGACTGCCCTTAGTTTCCCCACTCAATGTGGACAGGTGCAGGGAGTTGAAGGCTGAGTACACATCCTAGGTAACCTAGGTAACCACAGCAATGTCAAGTGCCTTCCCACAAAGAAATGGAAATAATTTGTTAATTTTTTTAACTAACCTGTGGCCACCTTTGCCTACCCTGGATGAATGGATGAGGTAAATCTAACCACACATCTATTTGGGGTTACCCCAACAGGAGCTCTAAAAGCAATTCTGAAACACTGTCCATAGAAATATCATTTATAATTTTTCATTTTGTATAAACACCATATGTTAAAACAATTTTAGATGATTGTTTCATTTACTTTACATATGAAAAATAAACTATGAAAAGGCTGATTATAAGACGGTATAATCTTTAGCATATTTCGTAAAGAATAAAAATTATTTGGGGGAAATTACATATGGAATAGCTGATCAAAAGGTAAAGTTAGCAAACTGAGCTCCCAACATAGTTCTACTGGACAAGGTTAATGATAAAGATAATACGGCACGAATCTCACTGCTTCATTCTCTGCTGCCATTCTGCACATACTTTCTATTTTTGTACAGGGTTGGCTGGACACTTTCATAGCTTCTTTCTTCGGTCTCATTGGACACCAAGAGCCATCTTCTTGAAATTTGATCTCATCCACATCAGAACAGTCATTGAGAATTTCCATAAAAAGCCTATAAATCAATTAAGTACATAAATATAATCAATGGCTTTGTTCAATGGTGAAATTTTAATGAAGAAATACACATTACCTTGGAGACAAAAGTAAAACCTGATTTTGGTTTGTTTTAGTATTTCAACATTTCACGCTTTACCACAACTATTATACCCCTTTCCTCCTAAGTTTTAGGTCTTTAATGAGCAATACAAGTTAAGTGACTTATCGAGTCATCGGAAAAATTAGTGGTTAAACAGAAATAGACAGTTGGAGCCTCCAAACTGAGACTGGCAGTAAAGAACAACCTTCAAACAACACATAAAATATACATAAGCAAACATAAAGGTTGCTATACAGAAAATAATTTATAAGATTATGAAGGAAAAAAGAATTATAGGGTGGGGAAAAGAAGAAATAGGGATATGAAAGAAATGTCAGTAAATTTAAAATAACTCAGAGCATACAAATGATGTTCTATGGCTAAAATGAAATTAAATTTGAAATCATCAGAAAAATAGGCAAAAAATCACCAACTGTTTGGAAACTAAACAAAACAACCCACGCGACAAAGAAAACATAAAAACAGAAATCAGAAAGTATTTTGAACTAAATGAAAATGAAAATATAATAAAATTTGTGGAATGTAGCTAAAGTAGTACTTAGAGGAAAATTTCTAGTACTAATCTTCCTATACTAGAAAAGAACTGAAAGCTCAGATTCTACCTAAATGAAGAGCAAATTAAAGTGAAAATAAACAAGAAAAGGGAAATAACAAAAAAACAAATGAAATAGAAAAAAGGCAGTATCAATGAAACCAAAAAGCTGGTACTTTAAGGTGAATGACATTGACCAACTTCCAGTCAGACTTAAGCTCATCAAAAAGAAATAGATAACCTGAGGAGCTCTATGCCTATTGAAGAAATTGAATTTACAGTTAACTTTACCACAAAGAAAATTCCAGGGCCAAACATCTTCACTAGGCAATTCTGCCAAATATCTGAGGACACATAATACCATCACTTCCCAACTTACTGTATAAGGCCAGCATTACTCTGATACTAAAACCAGACAAACACATTACAAGAAAACAGACCAATATCCCTCATGAGTTTAGCAAAACAAACCCAACAATAAATAAAAAGGATAAGAAAACCCAAGTGGGATTTATCCCCAGAATACATGATTAGTTTAACATTTGAATGTTAAATCATAATGTTAATAAACTAGTCAGTTCAAGACAGCAAGACAAAGAAACAAAAGGCAATCAGGTTATAAAGAAATAAAACTGACTTTACTCATAAACTACATCACTGTCTATAGAATATGCTATATTATCTACAATAAAGCAACTAGAACTACAAAATGAGTTCAGTAAATTTTCAAGATATGAGCAATCTACTAAAGTCAACTATATTTCTATATGCAACCAGAAATTTTTCTAAAAAAACAATACCACATCAAAAATATGAACTACTTAGGGATAAATTTGACATAAGGCGTATGAGGCCAATATACTGAAAACGACCAGATTACTGAGACCTAATTAACTAGAGATATATCATGTTCATGGATCAGAAGACAATACTGTTAAGTCATCACTAACTGACCTATAGTTTCAATGTGATACAAATCAAAATCTCTCGCTTGCTTCTAATTGGCAAGCCATTTCTAAAATTTGTAACGAAACGCAAAAGATCTGTAACAGCCAAAATAATTGTGAAAAAGAACAAAGTCAGACACCATATGTCCAGTATTGACATAAATATAGACATATCAATGGAAAAGAATAGAGTCTAGAAATAAACCCATACATATATGTGTAATTTGAGAACACTTTAAATGAATATGGCAGAACAAATTGATAATAGTAAAGAAAATTCTGAAATGCATGGCCTAAGAGATATTAACATGTAACAGAAATCCAATAATTAAAATAGGTTTATACTGGCCCACTAATACTTTGATCAATGGAGCAAATAGCAGTTCAGAAATTAACACTACTGTATGTAAGAATGTATTAAATGATGGAGGCAGTATCTTAAACTCATGGGAGAGATTATTCAATCAATGTTGGTGAGACTATTGACTAACAATCAGGGTGGTAGGGTGGAGTGACCCTACCATAATGGGATCACCTACTCCCAACCTAAAGTTGCTTCCCATCCCAAATTTTCCTCACATAGTTCCATTCTTTACCTTCAGAGCACTTAACACGCACCGAATTTTACCACGTATAATGCACACCCACATTTTTGGCACAAATTTTCAAGGAAATAAATCTTTCGTTTTAATTTTTTAATTCAAATTTTTATTGGTTTACATTTACGTGCTTTTTTTAATATTATAAAAGAATTTTGGCATTTATTTTTTAACATATTATGGTACAAGAAATTTTATGTACCGGTAACAAATTTACAATATTTACACACCGTAGAAGGCCAAGAACACTTTATCGTTACAAGTTCGTAGTAAGTTCAACAAAATTGATTATGGTATTCCAAGGCATTATTTTGTACATGGATATTGTCATTGATTTCTAGAGTTACACTTTTAACTCATCAGCTTCAATGAAAGAATTTAAAACACTTATACACAGAATTAGTACTAACCACGTATAATGTGTATCCTTATTTTCCCCTCACTAATGTGGGCAAAAAAGTGTGCATTATACACGGCAAAATACAGTAATATGCAATTCTTCACTGTCTCCAAACACTAGAAGTGCTCTGATAACCATTTTAGACCCAGTATCTGACAAATAGCAGGTATTTAATAAATACTGTGTTGAATAAATTCATGAAGGAATTCATGATAGAATGAAGAACTACATGACTGAAAGGAAAAAAAAACACTGACATCTTAAAAGTACTTGACAAAAAAAACAAGTGAATGTTCATATAAAATCTCTGGGACTTTCTAAACACATTAAAGACAGAAATTCAAAATGAAAAGACAGACTTGATGAAATAAAAATTCCAAGTTTCTGAATGAGAAAAATAACACAAAAAAACACAATTAGAAGGCAAACTGGGAAAATATATTTGGCACATGTGGACAGAGAAATTAATGTCCTCAAATTATAATGACCACTTATAAATTAGAAAGAAAAATATGAACAACCACATTAAAAAAATGGAGGAAAAGAAAGAAACATTAAGAGGCAATTCATAAGCTACTATAACAATCAACGTATGGATGAAGAAATGTCTGATAATTCTTATAATAAAAAAATAGAAATAAAACTAGTAAGATATCTTTTCAACAAGGGAATTTGTAAAGACATTTAAAAACTAAAATTTAATAACGTATGATAAGATTGATAAGAAGACTGAGAAGTAGTAGGCTTTTAATACTCTCCTGGCAGGAGAGTAAAATGACTTCCTAGGAAAGAGTAAAATAGTCTACTCCTTCTGGGAAGCATCTTAATAATAGTAAAAGCCTTAAAATCATACATTTTCTTTGATTCAGCACTGCAATTTCTAAGAACATAAGGAAAAATCAATAGACATACACACAAAAAAGTTTCAAAAATGTTCACATTACAAGGCAACTTAAAATAGAAAAAGTAGAAGCAAACAATATAGGCAATAACAGAAAAAAATGTTGAAATGATTAGTAGTAAACCCATAAAATGGATCAACTATTTAGGAAACACACCCTAAAATATTAATGGGCAAAGGGGCATGACATATGCAACTTATTCTCAAGTGGCTCAAAAGAATTCTGAAAATAGTAATAATCATCTCTTTCTCTTTACACACACACACCAAAAATGTATATACACATGTATTAAGAGGGAATGTGATAAAACAAATAGTATGACAGAATGTTAGCAATTGACACACCTAGGTCAAAGTTATATGAAAGGTTCTTTGTGCTACTATTGCAACTTCTCTATAAGTTTGAAATTATTTCAAAATAAGTTAAAAAATTTTTTAAAAACCAGTAAAGTGGAAGTTTATAAAGAGAAAAGCAAAAAGTGCCATTTGCTTTTCATTGCCTCATTCCTTTCTACAGTAACACTCTTTTAAAACTTAAAAAAGAAATGTTGTACAAGTATCTTTAAAGATCTAGGGTATTTTTCACTCTACATTGAATGAAAAATTGTATGTACAGACAAGTCATTATGTAAAGTATGACTTCAATCTTTTTAATACATCAATAACAAAATCATCACCATAGGATGAAATGCTGATAATTTTATTTTAATCTTTTCATTAACTGTATTTTCTAAACTTACAGTGGTGCATGGATGATATATGTAATTTTTAAAAAGTGTTTTTCAAAAAAAGGGCACCTCACTTTTATTGATAGTTCATATCATTTTCCTTAATCCTGACACACGCAACATGACACAAGAGGTAATGCTTTAGAGTGTGGACTTGAGTCAGAAAAACCTGGATGCGAATTCCAGTTTTGAATTTACCAGCTGTGTAACAGAATTCTACCGACCCTATTACTTGCTCTGTGTTTTTGCATAGACCCTAGTTTCTTTCAAGAAGTTCTACCATTTCCCCCCAAAATAAGACCTCCCCCGAAAATAAGCCCCAGTTAAGATTGTCAGCCAGAAGGACGCATTTAGTCCAGTATGACGATGTTCCAGAAGAAGATGACATGACTGTATTTGAATAAATGTAGATTGCTGTACATAAAAAAATAAGACATCTCCTGAAAATACATCCTAATGCATCTTTCGGAGCAAAAATTAATATAAGACCCGGTCTTATTTTCGGGGAAACACAGTAGATAAGCAAAATGACATCACTAAGTGGACTTTCCCCTCTTGCCAATAGGCTACAAAATATGATCTTGGGAAGCAGAGAGAAAAAGAAACTACTCACCTTCTTGCCCCCAACACAAATCACAAAGATAAAAAGGCCACTAACCACAATTTAAAAATAAGATTGAGTATAATTAAGTATAAAGCAAAAATCACATAAACACCTGAACTCTATGCTAGAGCAGAATTTATGTGAGGCTGTGTGAATGGAGACCAGCTAACATTTATATGGGGATGTACTTACCCATCTAAAATTAAACTTTCGTAGGCAGCTTTTTTGTCACACACAGGACATATCCAGGTGGGCTTCTTCTCATTCATTTGCAGATAAAGGGCAGCATCAAAACACTGTAGATGTGTACAAGTCACTGCACGGCATGGGATTGTCAGCCTCATTTTCCCTAACTACAGGACAGGGAAGAAAACATGGGGAACTGTATCAGAAAGGAGAACAAAGCCTCAAAGGGAACAGTCAGTTGTAAAAGTCTGAAAAAGTCAAACAAGGAAGATCAAAATGAAAAAGAAATTCAAACCAGAATTTCCATCAAGATCGCTGAATATTTTATTAGTATTCATTGATTGCCCTATGATTTTTAAAAGACCATTTCACTTTCTGAAAATAGGTAACATAAATTCACAGGTAGAAAAAGATCCATATATAATGAAAACATGTCTCTTTCTCTCCTGCTCCCGTGTTTATTAGAATCACTGTTACTTGTCTCTTGCATGTCCTTTCCTGGATGTTCTACATATAATCAAGTGTGTGTTTTAAAAAACATTTTTCCACAAATGGTGGCATACAATATGCATAATTTTGAACCTCCCATCACATAACATAACTTGGTGACTGTCTCGCATGTATCAATACATAAAAAGCTACCAGGATATGAAGGTACCATAATTGACAGGACACATCAGAACATATGCCTGAAGGTTTGCACACAGCTTATGACCAGAGAAGGTCCTGGGTCCAAACACATGGTCTCTAGGGCCTCTGCCACCACCTCAGGGCGTTAATGTCCTCCCCTGCTGGGACTGCAGACCTTCTCTCTGGGTTTGAAAACCACAGGTTCCCAATTTGTAAGCAATCCCAATTTCAGGTAATTCTATTCACTTTCAATAAAGGTAAATTAGTTTTAAGTTAATGATAATAATAGAAAAAAGGCTTCAGAAAGATATATGCAAACACCACTTTCCAGGATGATAGAGAGGTGGACTTATAATCAGGATATTTATATTATAGTCCAACGTGGCAATATGGAATACATATTGTTAAGAGAACTGGAATGTCCGAACACAATTTTTATCCTTGTTCTACTACAAGTTACTACCGCATGGTTGGAACTAGCCAACCTTTCAGTCTCAGTGTCCTCATCAGCAAAATGGGAACGAGTCTCATACAGATTGCCAAGACAGTTAAATAAGGAACACATAATAGGAACTGAACAAATTATTCCCTTCTCTCTCGGACACAATTCTATCTCCATTTAAAACTCTGTACATGTCTCACAATGGTGGCTGGTCACCAAATGCCTCCGAAACTACATTATAAATTCCAGATTCCATATAAAGTTCCTCTCAGGTGAAAGGATCCCCTCCAATAAAGCCTTTATCCACTTTTGACCTTTCCCATCATTTGATACTCCAATAGCACAATTACATGCGGTAAGTATAGTCTTCCGCTTTTTCATGTGAGTTGGTTTTCTCTCTCAAACTACACTATCTTTCTGAAAACTTTTTATCAAGTCTTCAGTATTTGTCCCCACAATTAGCTCAGTGCCAAGCACACAGAAGAATCTTAGAATGGCTGACTGATTCTGCACCACAGTCTCTATGTAAGGAGATATAAAATGAAAATTATTGTGCAATTTAGAAGTACATTACAAACAAATTAAGACATCTCACACATTCTAACTCATTAACGCAGAACCATCAATTAGCATTTATCAGGTCCTAGTAATTTTATTGCTGTTTTTCAATACTGCTTATATTCTGATAAAAGGAGCCAACTCACTATATATGTTTATTATTAGCTGTGGATTACCTATAGCATTAACTATGACAGATTATTCTGAACCTAAAGCTCTCTTCCCTCTTTGCTACAATATCCTTTTAGGTCTCTTCTTGCTTAGTCATTGCCTGAAGAATGTGTGCGTTCTTTTGAATTAAAATGCTTAAGCATGAAGATTCCTGGATAGGAAAACAACAAAAGTTTACAATTCTGTCATAATATATCATTCATTATCACACGTACTTTCATAGGAAAACTAGTAATTCATAAAAATTAAAACACCCAGAATGTTTTGTTGCTTTACTTACAGGGCACATCAAGGATACCCGAAGGCTCGTTGTAGCGATTTCACTATCAGGATCTGCAGTAAGTTTTTCTTTAACTTTAAAAAGAAGGAAAAATAACAATAAATTTTTAAAAAATTAATTGTGACATAGGAACAAAGTTAAAGAAATACATATCTTATTTAAAGTTTCCCAAACACTTTGAATAGGTCAAGAAACTACAAAAACAAAACAAAAAAACAAAATGTTAAGTACTAACGTATTGAAAACACAAGCATATTTCAGTATTAGGTTAAAGAATTATAAACTTGTAAACCTAGATCACATATTTAATTGAATTTTTAAAGGTAAAACTGCAGATAAGGAAGCGTTTCAAAACAGAAAGTTGTTTAAGACTTAAGAACAAAACAATTAGGAAAGACACTTGGAAAGCAGCAATACTCTGAGCTTCAATGCTACCCTAATACATTTGTAAACAGAAAAGGTAAAATATTCTTATACTTCCTTTGACAACTGAAAATGACTAAAAATGTGGTAATGTGCCTTTGAGTTTATTCACCAGGTAATGTACACAAGTTACTGTATATGCAAGCTAATAAATACATGCATTGCCTCCAGATGCCCTAATTCTCAACACCATTATAGGGAGAATGGAACTGGAACTGGAGACCGTGGAACTGGAGTGGGGTAAGAAAACTTAGGAAACAGCTTTCTTGGCTTTCAGCTCTAGGCAGGAAGATCCATACTGTGCTGTTTGAGGAGAGGAGAAATGGTTTGAGTTATAAGAAACAAAATACCATTTCAAAAGCCGTACTTGGCTCCCATTTCAACCTATAGATCCTTTTCTCCTTTCTGGTTCATTCAGTGGGTTGGAAGTAATTGGGGGGGAAATATTCCCTTTCCCAGAAAAATGTCTTTTTCAATTAAATTCAATTATTGAACTGAATTATTTACAGTTCGGGCTACTTTTTTTCTCTACCTATTATTCTATATTATGAAAGCAAAGTACAAAATAAAACATCTAGAAGGCAAATATACTGGTGGTGGTTATCAACATCTCTTCAGCAAAAGGAGCTTTTTATTATTTAGAATTTATAAAAATGTACATTCTATTAAACACTGGAGGTTTTGAAAACTTGCATTCGTATTCTCAAGTCAATGTATGTATCAAAACAACCATCAACCTGATGTTTACCTAAATAAGTTTCCATGAAAAGGCCCAAAATCAGACTAGTTGGGTTAAAACTAATCCTCTTGGGAGTGATTTCTAAAAGGAGGGTTTTTTAAATTTAGAGTATTTTTTAACTCAAAATTCATTTTATGTTTCTAGTAATTGTTCCCAAATTATTCCTGTATTGATGTATATGTGAGGTTTTTTTTTTCCATTAAAGTATCTCATATGCTCAAGTCTTACAAACATTACTTACTTAGTGCTCTGGAATGATCAGGGTTTCTAATACCTTTCATTTTTAATCTCTGTAATAACATGGCTGATGTGAGCTGTCGTACAAGATATACAGACATGGAGTAATTCTACAAAGAAAGACAATCTGTATTAAAGATGAGAGATAATAGTCTCCTTATTTACACATAATACTTGTTTAAGAACCTCTGATTTCTAAAAATAACATTCAAAATAACTTCCACAGGAAGATCGATGAGTGCTAAGGGAACAAAATCAGCTCAGCTCCATCAGGGAAGATACAAGCTCAATCATATTGAAGGTATTTCTCAATCACTTATCACTTTAACACATCCATGTGAAAGATAACTTAGATCAGTTTTTCAAATTGTTTTTCTAATTTAGCAAAACTGGTACCTTAGGGACCACCATGGTATGAATGAGATGTACCCTCCCATGCCTCCTTCTAACTAGAACTGTTCTGTTTTTATGTAATGGGCTCTCACAATATTTTCATTGAAAACTGAGTTCCACTGCAGAAACAAACACCAGTGGTCTGAATTAACCTTCACATCCAGAGTTCCAAAGTTCCAGTTCTGGCAGAAGAACCCACTTGCTACATGGTCTTGAACAAATCATTCAAATGAACCCCAAATCAGCTTTCATCTGAGGAAAAATTTGACAAATAACTCCTGTTCCCAACTGGGCATTTTACTAGGGAAGTGGCAGCCACTGGAGTATCTAAGACACATGAAGAAATGATAAAAATTAAAAAGATAAGGCTAGAAAATAACAGCGGCCAGTCCCATACCTGTTAGATCTGGCACAAAGGAACCTTCATTAGCTATTTACAGAGCTATAAAGGGATGAAATATAATTTTACCTAAATGCTAAAAATCTATCTTACCATTTTTACTACATATATTCAATCAATTCTACAATAAACAAAATACTTTCAGTAGTTGCCAAACCAAATGTTTTAAATATTTTTAATGTCCTGCAATAGTCCTTTTAAATATTTGAATACCTAATATATGTGCAAATTTTAAGTCAATTAATCATTTTAATTACAAGGAAAGGATATTCCCATTATGTGGCACAAAAACAAACCAACCAGGTCTTCACTGGCTATGATCATTTATTCAAAAATCTGAACATTTCCAATGGTATTGTAACAGTTATATATAAGATGTCAGAGGGGTAGTAGCCTGGGGGTGGAGGGTTATCATTTTGTGAGGGGTGTAAATGTCTAACTATTATGTTGCTTTGTACACCTGAAACTAATTAAAAAATCTGAACATTTCAAAAAGATATACTCTTCTGTTCAAATTCCTCTTACTAAGCTTTAAAGCATTAATACTTGCTCATTTAATAATGTTTCTTACATTTGTATACAACACTCATTCTCAAGATTTTACTAATTCTTTATAAGTAGGACTCAAGGAATTATACAACTTTGCCAAAACCAAACAATAGCCAATTTGGGACTAAGCCAAGATTTTCTGAATACTTATCCAATACTCTACCACTGCACTGTTCACGCAAATGAAAAATATTAGAAATCGGCACCCTATGATAATATTGATGTTTCAGTAAAAATACAGAAAAAAGAGAACAATCATTGAAGAGACAGTAACATTTTTACAGTCCAAAAATTAATACAAAAACACTCTTCTTTCTGTCCAGCTCTGCAATTACCTTGGTAATAAAACCAAAAAAATTCCTGCTACAAATATATGACTCAACTTCTTCATCCATAAAATAGAAATATTATCCTTTTTTTCTATGAAACAGCAACTTTAAAGTTTATGTTCAGAAATTAAATAATATCTTTTGCCATTCTATTATTTCAGTTATATGAACAAGTAGTTCTAAAATGGAAATCCTTTGTTGTATTAATCAGTATCTCATAACTGAAATAATGCATTTTGAGATAAAGAATCAGCAGAAAGCCAGGTGCATCAACCTAAAGGTATAGAGAAAATAACACAATTCTATGTAAATATTTTCATGAGATGCACACATATTATCTGAAGTATCAGCTATTTATGTAAAAGCTGGAACAGATTATTTCTCATCACAACATGAGTAAACTATTTTCCCCAAAGCTTAATAAAGCTTCTTCGTTCCTCTTCATAAATACATAACATAACCCAAAGTTTCAAGTTTCTTACCATACTATTTAAAGACAATTGTGATTAAACCACTACCTTAAGAAATATTATAATTATACTTATTCCCTTTCCAGGAAAATAAAGAGAGGATACTCAGGAAACTTTAAATTTTATAACCTTAAGGATCTCCACCTCCACCCCTAAACTGGAAATTACTGGTTTTTTAGAGATTACAATCAGAAAACGAAAACAAGCTGGAGCAGTAGACTAAGAAAAAAAACAAAATGAATCAACTCCTAGAGGAATTACATTCATGTTACCCAGAGGAGAGAATCTTTACCTTTCCAATTTCTGATGCCCAAGAAATGGAAATCTGGTTTGGCACAGCTGAAGATAACCTAACTAAAGATGTAATATTCAAAGGGCGTCCAGGGCGCTTCTGTTCAATCCCATTTTTAGGTGGTGGTGCGTAGCCCTATAACCATAAGAAAGAAAACCAATTTAAATTATCTATAGGCAATCAAACATTTTCTCTAAGACAGATACGGGATCCTGCTTAGTTTCAGTTACACTCATTATTTTTATTTTATCCTGGAAATCACACAGTCCTCACCTTCAGGTTACCAATCCAGAAAAGGAAAATGACCTTTTAAAACAGTTATAAAGGAGTTCACAAATTCAGAAAGAAAACAACAAACTCCACATCCCACCCTTAAAATGAAAGATGCTGCCACTTTGCCACTTCAGTGCTGCCTCCCTCTCCTTTCTATAGGCGATGGAGTCGCACCCCTGTGTACTCCTTCACCTCAGGAGCTCCCGCTCAACGCGCACTGACATATGGGGCAGGAAAGAGGGAAAACAAGGTTTGGGGATTAAAAGGAGAACAAGTTAATGAGTTTCAAAGGAATTAGTACAATCTTGTGTGTGATAAAAATGCTCTCCACTGCTTTTTCCCGAGTAGAACAGAGATTATAACTTTTAACATCGGGTCAAGTTAACAAATAATCAATATTTCAACTGGCAGTATATTAGCTTGATGGCTATAATATTGCTATTTGTGCTTTATTCTACTTTTTCTAGTTATTAAGTATTTAATGTACCCATTTTTAAATAGCAAATGCACTCATTTTTGATTCACAGTACATCCAAATCTCAACTACCACTTTTCAGTTTGTGATTTTCAAAACCAAAATATTTTTAGAATATTAAAATTTCTAAGCTGCAAAAACATCTACGTATTGAAGTAGATGCCATATTTTACTGAATAAGATGCAATTGATGTAATTTAACCATGTACCATTACCATCAAGAAGGAAAAAACACTAATGATACAATCTAGTGTATCATTACTTGTTGCTGCGTATATAGCACAGAAATAATACTCGTACGCGAAATGAATTGGCTAGCATATTCCTTTTGGATATACATAAGAATCTTTTGAATTGCTTTTTACTCAGTCATCAATGCATATATTTTCCACATGATATTCTCCTATATGCCACCAAGAGCTCTGGAGATGAAAGTATTCTATCTATTAATTTTATTTCAGCATAAAACTATTAATATATTCGACTCCACTAACATTTCTCAGATTTCCTTCAAGTCACTGACACCCTTAAATTAACTGCATCCGTTAATGCTGATATATTCTGGATCTCATGAGAATATACTGATCAAAGGTTTTTGGATACAGCCAGGATTCCTGTACCTTCCTCAAAATGTTCTTAAAATCATTTGTTGAATGAAAAACCAAGGGCGTGCAGCTCATCGGTCCTGCCGTGGGAATAACGTCTAGGTTGTACACATGCAGGCGACAACAATACATTACAGCTGCCACCTGGTCATTAGTGATTTAAGACACCTCTGGATTTTAGGGATGTTAAAAATAAGCACCTTAAAAAAAAAAAAAGAAATACCATGTTGGTGGTACTACATAGCAGAGCTAAGGAACACATCCTGTCTGTCACAACTCAGGGAACACCCTTCACCGCCTCACAGGAGGCCTAGCTACTAAGTTATTTATGAAGTGGGAATTCACATGGTAATTTGTAATCTACAACTTGCAACAAGACTTTGAAAATCATTTTTAAAAAGTTTGAACAGGGGAAGAGAAGATAAAAAAAAGAACTTCCATTATACTCTGGAAAAGGGAGGTGTGTCTGTGTGCAGAAGAGTATGCCCATCTAAACTTGCTCAAGTGAAATAAAACAATTTATAAGTGCTCTTATAAATAAGATTCTAGGAACTGGTTCAATGAGCAACAGGTATATGGAATATCAACACCACTATCTGGGTAATTTTGAATGGAACCTTTGTTTTGCATAGTTTTTGGCCTGGAAGAGAATTCTGTCTTCTGGTACGTCAACCAAATAAAAACAATGGCAGAACGTCTGCCAAGATGGTAATAATAACTCATGAACTGGCTGAACAGTGAACTTTGGAGATTAGAATTTAAGACACCAAGCAACCCTATTTTAAGTTACTTTGACAGAGAAAGACAGCAATTAGGGGTGAGGGAGAATAACAGACGGTAAGAATGAGGTGTTAGCAAATTCAAAGTCAAGTGCAGTACCAGTCTTAATCACCTCAAGTATTTTAAATCTATACTTTTCCACACTTACTAGTTTGGTTTCATTGGTAATTCTGAGTTATCTGTTAACTTGTATTCTCCCTCTCACCATCAGCAACACCTCCACTCAACCAACAATTCCCTGTCTATTAAGAACAGAATATAGCTGGAATATTGTAAAATACAAATGTTTAGCCTTCATATATTTCTAACAATTTTCTAAATCTAAAGCAAAAATAAAATGAAGTTCATTTGACAGGGAACCTCTGGAGCAAATCTAAAGGCTTTCTAAATAAAGGCTGCTGGAGAGCCAGTGATGGATTTTGTTTCAGTCTCAATCTAACATTTCAATAGAAGATCTACCCAAAGAACATTTTCTGTTACATGCTATGACAACGTCCTACCTTACTTGTAATTGTGACAAAGGCTGACAGTGTTGTACCTTTAACATTTCCCCCAGAATTTTCTAATTACCACTATTACTTTAATACCATCAACACAAATGTATTTTTTTTAATTTTATATTATAGAAATTTTCAAATACATACAAAAGTAGGGAGAACAGTAAGTACCCACCAACCAGCTTCAATGATTATCAACATGTTGCTAGCTATGCTCTGTCTGCCTCTGGCCTCCCTGCCAGCCCACCCCAAAATACACACACCATATTTATATACATGTTTGGTTTTGCCCCCGAGTATTTAAATGAGAATTCCAGACATGCCATTTGACCCAGATACTTTTACACACTTCTTTAATAAGACCTTAAAAAAAATAGTATCACAACCTTACAAAATTAACCATAATTTTAAAAAATTATCTAACATAGTTTATATTCAAATTTCTCAACTGCCTCAAAGATGTCTTTTATCTTTTTTTATTATTGAAATTTCAAACACATACAAAAAGAGATAAAAGTATAATAAACCCCCACACCTCTATCATCCAATTCAATAATTTATTTACTCATAATCAGTCTTTACCACTCTACCCCACCCCCTGGTGAATAAAAGCAACTTACAGGCAAAGGAAACAGCTTTCCATTTACTTTTATACACAGACTATTGGGATAGTTATCTTCTTGAGGGCAACTTGTCTCTGCCAGGCAAAGTCTGCATTAAAGAAAAAGAAAAAGAAATTATTCTGAAATAATGTATTCAAACACACTTATGTATTTTCAAATTCATGCTATATGCACATAGTCAGCAAGTATGTTATTAAAGTTAAAATTTCAAACTCGCCTCAGCTGAACTTGGACTGTATAATCTCTCCTACCACCTGGCAAAAAATCCCTGTTGAAAAAAGAAAGAAATTGGGTTATGAAAGCACAACAAGAATCACAGGAGCATTCTCACCAGAAAAAAAAGTTAGTATTTTTTATTCTTATTCCTTAAGAGATGAACACTAGCCTACCAATAAGCCAGAGATGATAACCCTCATTTATTTAACATTTAATCACGTCTTTATGGTAATGTTAGGGTATTTTCACTTCACAGAACTTTCACAATGCAATATTTATTTCAATAGGCAACCAATTTGGTTAACATGAAAAGGAGTACCCTAGGTTCTAAAAGAGTTTAATAAACTAATTTGTTTGCTTATAGTGGTTCTTAACTTTGGCTGAGCACTCTAATCACTTGCTAATTTTTTTTTTAATATAAAGGCCCAGTCACCAGATATTCTTATTGATCTGGAGTACAGCCTGAGCATTAGTTTTTTACAGATACACAGATGATTCTAATACAGAACTACAATAAAGAACTGGTACCAATATCTCTACACCATGGCAACTTCTTAATTATGTATCCAACTAAGGACACAGAACCTCTTTGAATTTCCAGATGGGAACCTAATAGAGTCCCATATAAAATATCTCTGGCAGTGAACCTTCCAAATCCTTACCACTCAAAATAGAATCCACAATGACGCAGCATGTTACTGCTTGGAACTTGTTTAAAATGCAGAATCTCAGGCCCAGACCTACAGAATTAGAATCTTCATTGTAACAAGATCCCTAAATGACATGTATGACCAGTTTAAGAAGTATTGTCCGTAGCCACTATCATAAATCTTGGACTTTCTCAGAGAGAATAACATTCGAGATAATTCCTTTCTGGAGGGTACACTTAGCCCTCCTCTTGCTCTACTGAGGCCAGTCTTCTCACTGTTTCCAATTCTCTGTGTTCATTGGAAGGCAGTCAAGCACGGTAGGGACCACCCTGAGGTCTACAGTCCCAAGCTGTATGACCTTGGGAAAATGATTTCCCCTTTCTGGGCCACAGTTTCTACATGTTAAAGATGGCACCTTACTGCATCTACCCTATGGAGTTCTTGTGATGACTAAATGTGTTAAGAACACACTGAAAGTGCCTGAATACAAGAAGTGCTCAATGTGTGTGAGCAGCTGGCTACTAACATTGTTAACTCCGTCCTCACTGTTTCCCTCGCAAGTGGGATCCTCCACCCTTCTCGAGTGTCTATTCAAAACATCCCAATCTCCTAGACGGCACCCGACCTTTTATGAGTAACCCATATCATTTCACTCATTCAAGAAACATTTCACAATTTGGGGGCTAGCGCTTCAAAGGTAAATAAGACAATATTTGCTCTTAAAAATTGTATATGCTAGTAGGTAACAGATATATACAACTAAAATAAAATGTAGTAAGTGCTGTAAGTGCTATAGTACATTATGAAAAATAAATGCTATAGAAAAAACGGGAAATTTAATTCTGTCTCCAAAGTTCAAGGCAGTTATCACAATTGGTCCGATGAAATTAGAAAATGGCTTGTACAGTAGTTCTGCGTATTTCTACTTAAGAGACACACTTCCACCAGTACCAGTGGCTTCACGAGTGCAGTGATTCTCAACAAAAGGGTGAGGATCAACCAGAGCTACATAACAGAATCCTGACTAGGCTGGGGAACATAATTTAAGAAAAGGAGAAATGACTAAAGATGGATCTAGAAAGGTAGATGGAAGCATGTTATAAAGGGTTTGAAATAGCTCGCTAAAGATTTAGACTTTATTCCAGTAGGGGAAAGTACCAAACTGGGAAAGGCAATGTGCTAAATATCTTCACAAACATTATGAGTAACGACTAAGCATCTTCTGACACTCATTTTCTGCCCGTTTCACTGTCCTGGGAACTTTCACAAGTTGCTCTCATTCATCAGGTGTAAAGTAGGCATCTACTATATACCAGGCACTGTGACAGGCTTTGAGAATATAAAAATGAGTAGGAGACGTCGCTTTCATTAAGAAGTTTGAAATGCAAGTGGTCAAATAAATGAAACAACGCTTTAATAGAATATATGTACACAGTACAATGAGAGACAAAGGATGTGCTTGGGGAAATCGGGAAAGGTATCACAGAAAAGGTTAAGACCTGAACTGGCCCTTAAAACAGAGTAGCGAGGAAGAGGATATGCAAACAGCTGTGAGAGCCCAGCTGGAGTACAGGCTGCCGGTGAAGAGTCACAGGACATGAGGTGATAAAAACAGATGAGTAAGAGCAAAATGTTGAAGAGAACGGCCAGGCAAGAGTGTGTGGACTTCATGAGGTATCACTACAGGGTTTCTAAGCACAGGAGAGAAAAAACTGAATTAGCTTTAGAAACACCACAGGGTCAGCCACCAGTCAGGAGAACACAACTGTACAAGCAAAAGATGAAGGCTCAAAGTTACTTAAACATGAGTACCACTGAATGACACTGAGGTATAAAAACTGATAGGACTCGGTGGCTGACTCGAGGCCGGAAGGTAGAAGGGAAGGGAAGCATCTAGGAGCACCAGGGTTTGGAATGGTGCAAGTGGACAGATGGTGACACCACTCACAGGTAAGAGGTAAATCGAGCAAGGCATTCAATAACTTGAGTGGTCATGATTATTCTGCCCATTTTACACACTGGGTAAATAGATTCAGTGGGCTTTAAGTAGCTTACCCAGGGGCACACAGAGCTCTGTGATCGACCTGGAATTCACATTCTAGTTGGTCTTACTCTAAAGACAATGCTGGCTTCCTCAAAGGTAGAGTTGTGTCAAGTTTTAAACCTTGAGTTTCCTTGTTTTAAGTAAAAGAATCAACGGAGTGTAGCAGATTGAAGGGATGTGGTCGATGAAGTGTGGGGTAATACAAAGACGCCTCTGTCCAGGCAGAGCCTATGCCACTGATGAAACACGCAGGAGGAGGAAATAAGCCACACAAAAATCTCCCTAAAGGCCAAGTTCATTTTTCAACTTTGAACCCCTGGTGCCTGGAACACTGTCTGGACCAAAGTAAACAGTAAATAAATATATGCTGTGAGACTATACGAATAAATGAAAAAAACAAAAGACAAACCAGCAGGTTTGGGAAGAAAGCAAGTTCAATTCTGGATGTGCTGTTTGATGGTACCTGTGAGTCATCAAAGTAGAAGCAGTGAGCAAGGTCTCCAGAGAGAAGTGTTGAGGTGATTTTGCAGCCACTAATATAAAACTAACAAAGTACATTCATGGGTACCAGCGGAGGGTAGTGAGAAGCTTATCACAGATGGATTTCTGGGAACGTGACAGAGAAGACAGTGCGAGACTGAGAGCCCGATTAGCGGCAGCAGTACCAAGTGGGAGGGGGGGCGCTAAAACCCCGACGAGAGCTGAACTCACTCATCAATCTTCACAAGATGTGGTAAAAAGAGCAAACACAAACGTGAATGTATTAAAGCCTCTGGTTTAGACCTTAATACCATTAACCGGCAAAGAGGCGCTGGATGCACAGCAGTGGTTCTCAAATTTGCTGCGTAGTGGAAACACCCGGGGGCTTTAAAAACTACTATTATTTGGGCTCCATTCTCAGAACCTAATTTAATTGGTATGAATGAAGCCTGGGTATTTGGAATCTTAAAAGCTCCCCAGTTGATTCTAACATGCAGCAAAGTTTGAGAACCACAGGGACAGAAGTTAAATGACACAATAAGCGCAATCATCTAAATCGAGAATGTGTAATATGCTACAGAAATCAAATGACTGTGTTTTTGTTTTTAAAGACAGTGGTAGAAGTAGGCTAACAAGAGAGGAACCAGGGCTCCTTGGAGAAGTGATTGATTCCAGAACTGGGGCAGAGAAATTACAACATGAGCCTGGAGCATCTTTGTTGGGCCAAAAAATAAAGTAGTGCTCAGAAATGGATGGAGACATAGCAAAAAGGGCACAGGAGCCAACCTGAAAGAATGCCCAGTGGCCAAAGGTAGAACAGTTTGAGCAACAACATAAATTACTACAGCACTAAATTATAACCCTCAGAGTCCCCAAGAGCCCACATGGATACAAGTAAATCCTTGAATTAAAAAGTGGGTGGAAAGGGACAGCTCTTCCTTACAAAAGAGTAACTCCAGTGTGAAAAATAAGGACAATAGAAAATCATACCACTAGAAAAGAGTGTTTCTGATGAAATAATTGCTAAAGGCAAGATCCACGAGGGAATGCTAAGTTGGTGGGAACTCTGAAGAAAAACAGAAAAGTGCCTAGTTTCCAGCTATCTCCCCCAAGATATGTATTAATAACAAAGGAAAAACCAGCAACTTTACCGTGAAAAAAATCTGGTAGACAACACCCTACCCACGTGATCGAGGTTAACATCAACAAAACTAAGATGTGTCAATATTACGTAGCCCCTGATAGGACACACTGAGAAGGGTATACAGCTTGAGGTATTCTTGCCAAAAATGCATAATCTCAATCTAATAATGGCAAAACATAGATCCCAAATTACAGGACATTCTACAAACACCTGACCAGTACTCTTCAAAGAAGTATCAACAGTTATAAAAGACAAGGAAAAAAACTAAGAAACTATTCCAGACTGAAAGAGACCAAAATGACGTAATTGTGATTTGAGATCTTGGATTGGATCCAGGTAGAGCAAATCAACAGCAGAAAAACTCGTAAAATCCAAATAAAGTCTGTAGTTAATAGTATTGTACCAAGGTTAATTTCTTGGTTTTGATAATTGTACTATGGTTATGCAAGATGTTAATATGAAGGGAAGCTGGGTAAAGAGTATATCTACTATTTCTACAAATTTTCTGTAAATCTATAATTACTTCAAAGTAAAAAGTTTTTTAAAAACCCTGGGAGTCAAAAGTAATACATGGCCATGTTTAAATACAGAAACAACTGAGAAAATTTGAATATGGGCTAGACATTGTTTTATATTAAGGAATTACTAATTTTTTAGTGTGATTACGCATCTTGAGGTATTTTTTGGTGAAATCGTATGATACTTGTGATTTGCTTTAAAATATTTCAGGGAAAAAAGGGGAGGGAGGGCACATACAGACTGCCAAAATGTTGATTAATTGAAGTTAGGTAATGGGTATCAAACTTACTTCCACTCACAAAGAAGAGGTTTTACTATTTGATTACAAAACTCTGAAAAGGCTGAGGTTTATATGTACATGTGTATGTGTGTTTTATTTTGTTTTCTTCAGAGGGAGGGTTGCAAATAACTTTACTTCAAATGTTAATTAAAAAAAAAAGTTGGTGGTTAAAAATACGTAAGAAAATTTATCACATTAACCATTTTTAAGTGTATAGTTCTGTGGCATTAAGTGCATTCATACTGTTGGGTAACCATCATCACCATCCAGCTCCAGAATATGATTAAAATTCTAAATTGAAAATTATTCAAATTTTAGTCACTCATTTTTTGATTAGTTAATACATTCACATAGTTCAAACTTCAAAAAGATGTAAAATTGTATCTTGAAATCTGTATCTTTAAATTTACTTACTCTAAATAATCTCCTTCCTTCAAAGGCCCACCCAACACTCTAGTGAAGCTGTCCCAGACCTCCAAGGTTAAGAGTAATCTCCTCCTCCTATGAATAAGCTCTTGTCAATCACTGAACTGGCTCTTTTCATACAATACCTAGCAATGCTAACGCGATCATTTCACGTATATGAGCTGGTTCACTACAAGACTACAAGCAACTTGTAGAAAGGGGTCATGTCATATAATATTGTGCTTTGTACCTAATAAAATACCTAGTAAGTGTTGATCTCGAGCAAGGAATCATCACTGAATAAAAAACCCTTAAAATTAATAAGGTTTTAGATAAGATATAATATTTATTCTATTTATTTGTTTGTTGGTTTATTACCATCCCCAAGATTGAAAGTCCTTCCAATTCACAAAAACTCACTGCAATGCCTTGCCCCGATGAACATGAACTCCATCAAGCTATATTCATTTTACTTCTTTGATAAATGTCTCCTCTAAATTCTCTCTGTATTTTCTGAAACCCCTATTATTTGGATACTGTATCTTTTGGACTAATCCTTGTACTGTCTGGTTTTTTAAACCTTATTTTTCAACGCTTTGTCTTTTTCCCCTTTGTGAGAAAGCCAGTCTGTCTATGCACTACTTTTTGGGAGCTTAACCTTTACAAGGTCAGATTATAAAATCAATTTGAGATTTTGTTGAAAATGTGCACTCTATCTATCTATCCGCAAGTGATATGATTAGTGAAAGAATCTAAAGCTGTGCCCCAGGATCTTCCACATAACAGTGCATCTTCAAGATGTTAGGGTGTTTAAAAGAGATACGAGGCCTATAAATTTGGTTCCACCATCTTGGGAGACTGAAAATGAACATGAACATACTAAAGCCTCTGAAAAGGCCGGCAGTAAAGAACTTACGTAATTATGTTGAAAACAGAATTTCTAAAACTTAACTGCAGAATTCTTACTTCTGAAAAACTCTCAACATATCAGAAAAGATGAGTATTTTAATGAATAGTTGAAAGGAAGTAAAAGACTTCTAATTTGCTCAACTCTGTGTTCCACTTTTAATTCTAAACTCCAGAAAATTATTTAACCTCCAGGAGCCTCAATTTCCTTAGGATAAATCTTTAAGAATACAATTTCAAAGAGTCATATAAATATTATTAACATCAAAGATGACTACATTTTTTTTTTAAAGATTTTATTGGGGAAGGGGAACAGGACTTTATTGGGGAACAGTGTATACTTCCAGGACTTTTTTTCCAAGTCAAGTTGCTATCCTTTCAATCTTAGTTGTGGAGGGCGCAGCTCAGCTCCAGGTCCAGTTGCCCTTGTTAGTTGCAGGGGGCGCAGCCCACCATCCCTTCTGGGAGTAGAACCGGCAACCTTGTGGTTGAGAGGCAACCTCGTGGTTGAGAGGACGCGCTCCAACCAACTGAGCCATCCGGGAGCTCAGCGGCAGCTCAGCTCAAGATGCCTTGTTCAATGTCAGCTGCAGGGGGCGCTGCCCACCATCCCTTGCGGGAGTCGAGGAGTTCAAAGGGCAACCGGCAGCCTTCGGAGTTAGGAGCAAGGATCCAACCACCTGAGCCACTAGGGCCAGATGACTACATTTTTAATTGGAGCAGATGTGCTCTTCTTTCCTCTGGTATCTGCTAGTTCATTTGCTTATTACAAATGTGTCTACGTTTCTTCTATTTTCCTAAATGGCAAAGCTACGAGTACTTTTCATAACTGTATTCAGATTTCTGCCAATTTTTTGTCCAGGTGATCATACAGCTCAGAACAGTCCCAGTTTAAGTTCTTGTCCCAGAAAAACTATTAATAATGTCTAACTTTCACTCTAAAAATACCTCAGTTTGCATGATAAAGTATATATGATCATCCTACCTGTGGGCTGTTATCACAAATTCTTTTTTATGTTGTTATATTTCAAACAAAATTTTCATCAAAAAAAATTATTGCCAAACGTGACAAAAAGTAATTCAAAGATACTCTGGTGTTTTACTCAAAGGTTACATTTTTTTTCTCATTTAGAGTATTTATTAAATATTTGACTAACCTTAGTTTTATATACTACACTTAAGGAGAAATAATCCAACTGTTATGGACTGAATTGCATGCCCCAAAATTCATATTGAAGCCCTAACCCCCCCAAGGTGACCTATGTGGAGACGGGAACTTTAAAAAGGTAATTAAGGTTACATAAGGTCATCCAGTTGGGGCCCTAATCCAATATGACTGGCATCCACGTAAGAAAAGGAAGAGACACAGGGACCACAGGCCCACAGGGGAGGGCCACGTGAGCACACACAGCAAGAAGGCCGCCATCCGCAGCCAAGGACAGAGGGCTCAGAAGAAACCACATCTGGCAACACCTTAATCTTGGACTTCAAGCCTACTGAAATGTGAGAAAATCAATTTCTCTTGTGTAAGCCACCCAGTGTGTGGTACTTTGTTACGACAGCCCTCGCAGACTAATACACCAACATTCATGGAGAAATATATTCCAAACATTCTTCTTACCTGGATATGCATATCTCTCTAACTTGCTGAGGTGTCAGAGCAAAAATAAAAAACTTCTCTTGAAATCGTTGAATACTGCTTTGAACTGGGGAGGGGAAAAAAAAGATAATATTCAAATAGCAAATTCAAGGATATTAGCACCTGCAATAACCAAATATTTTTAATAGAGTCGGCCAAATTCTAAAAATTTTATAGATTTAAAATACTCCAAAACAAATAAGTATTATACTGCACTCATCTTGGAATCATGAAAGTCAAGTCACTCTAAAGCAGGTTCAATTTTAAGCATTTAATCATTCTTTATTCTAATACACAAATTATAACATAGTCAAAATATGACACAACCCTTCAAAATTATATTTCACCCTTGACTATATAGTATCATTTAATGAAAATCTGATCAAGCCAATCCCCTCTCCCCCAGGAGAACACTATCCAAGATGCAGGTGTCTTTTGGGTTTCTTTCTTTGTTGTGTTTTCTTTCTTTGTTGTGTTTTGCTTTCAATACTTTTATATTCAATTACACATGTCACTCATATAAAATTTAAAACTTTAAAACTTCCAAGTTGATAGAATATTAAAATACATAATTATTTGCACACAAGATTATCTAATTTAAAAAGATGACCTAATGAAGTCATCCGTAACTAGATTATTAAAAATTGTAATATATTTACTTCACAAAGAACTTCAAGATGCATTATACTGATGTATTATTCACTAATGTTCTAGTGCCCATTAGCACAAAACAAAAGCTAATACGGAGCCCTCAAGTCTTCTGCTTTGTAACACGTACTGAAACATGCAAGAAAAGGAAAAAAGGCTCTTGTACGTTTCTAGCCACTTTTTTCCAGATGCATGAAGATAAATCAACAAGATGCCAGTTAAATATCAAATGTCAGAGGCCTTCAAGCCACAAGTCACACCAAGTCAAGGAGAATATTAACTCCTTGGGTAAAACTATTTTTCCTTTAAGCACAGGCAGTGTATTGTAACAATTACGCTCCTAGAAATCATATCAGAGAGTGGCTCATATTTTCACAGTACATTTAAAAAAGGAGGAGGGAGAGGGATGCTGTTTATGATGAAGGCCTGAAAATGAATCAAAACTGTCAGTCACAACCACACTATGGGGCATAAACACAGACACAGAACTACAGCACTAAGTCTCTCCATTTCTTCCCTCCCACTCGCTCTTTCTGGTGCAGATCCCACTCTCTAGCCATAGCTAAGGTCACCAGTGACCTCTTACCTGTCCAATTCCATAACCTGCATTTAGAGACTAGAGGTGAACGTACTTTGTTTTCCAATCTTAGCGAATAGTATGAGCACCCAGCCCTTCCAGTCAGAAAACTCAAATGGTCGAACACAGAAGAAGAAAAATGGGGCATATACTTAATAATGGGAGACTATCCCCCAACTCTGATGGAAGCGGGTAAAGTCCCTACAGATCAAACTCCAAGCAAAATCAATACAAAGAAAACTACAAAATCAAACTACTGAAAATCAACGACGACTATAAAATCTTGAGAGCAGTCAGAGAAAAAACAAACAGTAAGTACAAGGGAACAATAAGAATAAAGGCTGACTTCTCTTCAGAAACAATATAGGCCAGAAGTTATCTTTAAAGTGGTGAAAGGAAAACAACTATCAACTGAAAATTCAATACCCTTAAAAAATAGGGTGAAATAACGAATTTTAAATAACCAAAAGCCAGGAGAATTTGTTGAAGGCTGACATATAGTATAAGAAATGTAAAAAGAAATTACCAGGATTAAAAAAAAGATAATACCAAATTCAAAACCAAATTTTCAGGAATGAAAACCACAAATAGTAAATAAGTGGTAAAGGTAAAATAATATGCAGTTTTTTCTTATGATTTCTTTAAAAACACAAAGCAGTAGCATTGAAAGGCAGGATTTATAACATAGGTAGAAGTAAAAGACATGACAAGAGCAAAAAGAATAAATGAAATTACCCAACAGCTGAGATTCTGACTTCATTCTAACAAGCGTCATTAACATAAATCTCCAGAGACAGATCCACTCTTAGTGCACCTAAAATGTCAGGTATCTACACCTGCAAAGCTTGGTACAAGATCTTCAGTGAATTCACCAGCATAAATGACAGTATTTGAGGTCCTTCTAGGACTGGAGTCAACCTACCCAGAAAAGTACGCATATACCATCAACCTTACCTTGAAACCGGAATGCTTCCCTAGTCAACATATGCCAACATTTATGTACAATTTATAGAACTTGCAGCTTAATGTTAATAGTTTATATCCTAACAGACACATCTTTGCTATGTCTTTTATTTTTCTGAAATAGTTTTGGCTTTATCAATTATTTCCTGCCAGATTTTCAGTCCAAAATATAATCCCAAATAATCACGCCATTTCTATGGAAAAATGGATCTGTCTCATCACTATGAACCGTAGTTAGGTTCTAGGAACTTACAGCAAGAAAAAAAAAGTGCATATGGTAATAAAATCTAATTTGTATTAACACTTACTGACAGTTTTTAGGTAGGGCAATTTTATGACAGAACAGTAGCCAAAAACACACTAAACTTGCCGTAAGGTAAGTCTATTAGCTAGACTTTCATTTTAATGCGGATCAGGAGAAAGAATGGCAGGGTGTAAAGTAGAAGCATGCAGGTTTTGTGGTTTTTCTCCCCATTAGGTTCTCCAACATAGGATCAGAAAACCAGTTCTACATACCGTGTTAAATTATTAATTAAAACAGTCATAGGCAGGACTCCTGAAAAACATATAAATACCCAGTTTTTAGCTCAGAGATAAAGTTATTTTATAAGCCCTGAGGTTACATATATATATTTCTGACATTCTAACTACAAGCAAAAGGCAGGTTTTTCTCAGCCACTCTTCTACACAAAGTACCTCTGGCATTATCTAAGCCAAATGAGATACAAAAGTTTTATTTCAGTAAACTTACTAAAAGCCTACTATTTTTCTTTAACCTTACTGAAATTACTGAAGACAAACTCTATGAAGATTACAGAAAAGCAAGAAAATGTCTATTTCTATTTGGGAACCAAGCAGGAAAGTAAGGAAAGAACAGCAGGAAGCCCCCCCAGGGTTCAGCCGTTGGCACACCCCGGATGCCAGGAGCAGAGCAGACACAATGCTCTATCTTGTCTCAAGTCTCCAGGCTTCTTTTTAGGCCCTCAACCCTGTCTCGGCAACACCTTCCACTGTCACCACAGCCCCACAGGCACTCTTATCTCTCAGCCCTCACCTGGGCCATATTCCAGAAGAGTCCCAGGGGGCAGTCACCTAAGCATATCACTAGTCTAAATCTTTCTCAAAATACATACAAAGAAATAAACTTGCAGTAACTGCTGAAAAAGAACCGTATGTATGCGCCATGATACTGTGTACTGGTAGCACTGGTATAAACCAAAAACCATGACAATGGGAGAAATAAACAAATTAATTATGGAAACATTTAACCAGATAAATGAACCTGTAAAAACAAAAGTTAGAGATGAAAGTAAAATCATAAAAGAAAGGCAACTGGGTAACCAACATTTAAAATGTTTGCTCCTATTATTAATTTAAAAATAAAATAACTAAACAAGTTTTCATCCATAAAATCACAAAGATTTGTTTTTAATGACACCTAATCAAGGCAGAAAGTAAAGTGCAATGAGAGACAGTCTCTCTCTCACTTTGTGTAATTTAAACTGGCATAGCTCTTCTGGAAACTAATTTAGCCATGTTAGTTATCAAGAATCTAAATGTTTTTAATCTTTGATGCAATAATTCTATTCATAGGACATTGTACAAATATGCAAATGCAAACAAACAGAATTCTCACCATGTTTCCCCAACAATAAGACCTAGCCGGACCATCAGCTCTAATGTGTCTTTTGACACATTTGAAGCAAAAATTAGGTCTTATACTGTAAGACCGGGTATTATATTATATCCGGTCTTACAATAAAATAAGACCAGGTCTTATAATAATTTTTGCTCCAAAAGATGCATTAGAGCTGATGGTCCAGCTAGGTCTTATTTTCGGGGACACGGTATTTCAAAATGAAGGGATGAAATGCATTATTTTACCTGCCTGGCTCAGTATTACTAATAAAAACAATTAAAACAAGGACCTGGGAAAAGCATAGCAACCTTGGCCTGCCAACCGATTAGGTCATACTGACCCAGTTAACCAATTCTGCCCTCAAAATTTCCTTCTGGCGCAACCAAGATAATCTGCAGTATAATCCTATACAAAAGACCAAAGCACATTGATATATTTAAGAGTTTTCAAATGTCTTTTAAAAAAAGGGTTTTCCCAGGATGGAAAAGAAAATAATTACTCAGGTTAACTATGAAATATCACTTCCCAAACAATTTATTTCATCAATAAAGCCAAATATCTCTGTAAACAATTTCATTAGGCAGTAAGAAATTATGCTACTATAACACAGAAGTCATCAACCTAGGTAAAAATTTGTTAAAAGTCACACATATCAACTTTTAGTAATATAATAAAATTTATTAAATTTTCTGAGCAGTTGATGGACATTAATCTAAAAAAAATCTTAAAAACATGTGTGTCAAGCTCCCTGTGCCACTTTAGAAAAAAAATTAAGTTATAAAACGTTTATTTCTTAGAAAAGCAGTTTAAAAGGTATGTTAAACAGTAATCTCTCTGTAAAAATATCCAAAGTATCAAAACACAGAATCAGAGGCAATAAGATCTGTGTCTGTTCCCACACACACAGAAGCAATTTGAGTTCTAAGCCATAAGAACGTGCATGGATGATGAATCAACAGTTTTGTATTAGATTTAGGTCGTGGTTGCCAATATTTTTTTATCTGGACATTTCAACATTTGGCATTAATGCCTCAATTTTATAATATTAATAGCAAATCATTACTCAATAGTTGAAGGACTCCTGCTTTATTTACTCGCTTTCCCAGAATAAATGCATTGCTCTAACACTTACCTAAACTCGTGGGCTTGATGAGAACATCAAGAACATCATAAAAGGGTAAGTTTTTTAACTGCACGTCAGGATGGACAGGAGGAATTGGGGGAGATGGCTGCTGCATCTCAAACGTGGGCTTAGTATCTTGAAGCAACACGGAACCAACAGGAGAGGACGGTGAATGGGGTGTAACTGACGTGGAAGGCAAGGCGTGGATTCCAGCCACCGCCAAGTCAGGTTCTACAGGTGACGAGCTACCATCCAAACTGAAAACGGATGATTTGATTGTGGATAAATCAGAAAGTCCTTCAAGAGTTCGTGGGTATCGGCGTCTATACAATTCTCGGATTTTAATCTGAACTGCAGGGCTACAGCCGCTCTTCAATAAATGCAACGCCCTCATCAGGAGGTCATGCTTGCGTCCACTTTTATTCCGCCCAGCAAAGCCTAGCAATACTTGTAGTTCAGAAACCCTAAAACTAGAAACCATATTCTAAAAGGAAAGAGAAAAAAAAAAAGACATAAGCAAATAGTCACCTTCAAGTATATAAATACCTTATTTAAACTATAAATTCTGATTTTTCCAGCATTCTTTCAACTGGCACATTCTAGTAACCAGCATTTCCACCTACCAGTTAGATTCATTCCTGTTCATGCTGTCATCCCGCACCCTGCCAAATCACACTGAAGTTATGGTGTTATGTTTTGTTGTACTTTGAATTTTGGTAGTCTATTGGTGTCTCTTAAACCATTATCTGATTATACACATATGAAAACCCGTATCTGCTTTCTCATTACGAAGTTTATAACTAATGAAAATGTACCTTTTCGAAACTAAGCCTTACCAATACATGTTTGTCATGGTATTATTAATTAACCAAAGAATTACATTTTACAATATTGCATGCATAACTTTTGATGCTAAGTAATAAATCTATAAAATCAAGACAGAAATGAGATCCAATGAAGTTTTCACCCAACTCAAATATTAAGGAACAGAAAATACAAGGAAATTATTTTTAAAAAGTAAAGCTAAAAATTCATGTATCTTATTTAGCAGATATCAAACTTCTAAAACGACTGAAGGTCCCAACTGAGCATCCAATGAGAAAAAGACTTTTGAAGAGCAAGGAAATGAGTGGTCACAAATCTCAAAGGACAAGAGTCCAAGCCATTCTCCACTGACTTGTTCTTGGGTGTAAAATGAAGGGAATAAGCAATTCCCGCTTCAGATCTCACCGTCTGTTTTTTCAACAAAACCTAGTATATACCTTCAGCGATTTGCTGCCTCAGAAATCCACCTACTTAGGGATTTTCAGACAATGAAGGTAGTCAGATTTACTTGTCACACACATACCACCTAGCCAAAAAGAAGAGTATGACCTACAGCTGAACAAACACCCTTTCAGAAACCTACCCTTTCAGAAATCGACCCAAGGAAACTACCTCCCCTCCCCCGCCCGTCCTCAGTAGTGCACCCTCCACAGCTACCTGGGATTCCTTCTCAACCTGGTAGCTGTGCGTAGGCAATACCTACAGCAGGCACTGATTCATAATACGTAATTCCTCTGTTCTGCACTTGTCTCATCGATAGCCCAGAAGCAATTGTTTAAAACTCTCCTTGGCTTCTAATAGTTGTCAGGAATAACACTTTTCAGTTTTCAGAACTGCAAACAAATTTAAATACTGTGTTTCCCCGAAAATAAGACCTAGCCGGACTATCAGCTCTAATGCATCTTTTGGAGCAAAAATTAATATAAGACACGGTATTATATTATATATTATATTACATTAATTATATTATATTATAGTACATATTAGACCCGGTCTTATAGTAAAATAAGACCGGGTCTTATATAATACCCGGGCTTCGTTCATTTTTGTTTCAAAAGACGCGTGGAGCTGATAGTCCAGCTAGGTCTTATTTTCAGGGAAACAGCTACCACACGAGCCAGTATAGCTCTAAATGACACTCTCACAGCAACATGTATCATAATGCCATTGTCATACTTTAACTCGCTTCATTTCCTCCATGGGTTAAGATGAATATTGAATTTATCTTACCCCTATGCTATGGACAAAAAAAATAGAAAAACAAAACAAAGATGGAAAATCAGAAAATTCTTGGCCATCTCATTATACACCTGCTCCAGTTTACTCAAGGTTTCATGCACCAAAAGGACTGATAGCTTCCCAGGCTAAGTGTCTTCCCAAGCAAGAAATGGGACTTCTTCCCTGAAGTCCCCAATCACACTAAATATTTCAACTGACGTGTGCTTATGTCACAGTCGTATAAGCAACATTCGATCATGGAGGACACTTAGCCCCAACAAAGACAATCATAAAGAAACGACACCTGTGATTCTTTCTAAAGAAATGGAATACATTACTTTGCTTCCCTCCTTCCAGTTATTTTTAGATATTGTTAAGAAAACCTGTTTTACAGAAATACAGGAAGAGAACACCAAGTCACCCTAAGCTTGGCTCTCAAAAAGGAGGTCTCATTTCACTTATTTCCAATGGTAACTTTACCTGACAAAGAATGCTAATAAAAATGGCTCTATTAGCTATTGTAAACACACAAACAAAAGGAAAGAAAGAGATAAGGGCTTAGACCCACAAATGTGAAATAACAGGATTCTGTCGCAAAAAAGAAGCCCTCCGGTTTGGGGAAGGGCAAAGAAAACAACAGCAGACAGGACAGTCTTTGCACTGCAAACTGCTCCAAAGGTAAAGTAATGTCAGGCCCTCCCAAGGACGATGGCTTTGAGACTCCATGGTCTCCTGTGGAAAACTTCACAACAGTAGTAAGTAGTTGTCTGTAGGTCAAGTACCAGCATCAAGACTCAGGACCTTGGGAAAGTCACTTCATCCCTCTGGTCATCAATTCTATTTAAAAACAAACAACAAAAACTGCCCTTTATTTAGCATTTACTATTAAGATATTCCCTACGGAGCTTACTAAGTCAAATTCTATGAACGTTTTTCTTGGCAAACCTTGCTGGATCCCATTCTTCTTAAAGTGATGCTTTTTTATTTATTTTTTGACTCCATCTTCAACCCAATTTCAGCCGTCACCAGGTAAGGTGAGTCTGCCATACCTGCTATGAAGAATGGATTTCAGCTATCATTCTTCCACTGACTTCTGCTGCCTACATCTTTAGTATAATCTTTAAGTGGATTTTATCCAGTCCATCCTGCTGCCTCCCAAAATCTCCCGTCTAATACTTCAGTTACAAATGCTATAAGCTCTACACAGAGGAATTCCTCAAAAAATGCTTGCTGATTAACTTTAAGGAAATTCTCTGAACTACAGAGGAATATGCTGGCATAACAGATTTCTTAAAAAGATACAAAATCTGGATTTCCCAAGAAAAGCTAATATAAATTAAGACTAGGACTTCAAATCAACCTTGTTTCTTTATCAAATTTAAGTAACACAAAATTATAAAACCTTTTAAAGCTGGGACATTACATAATTGAATATTACACGTAAGTGTGAAGGCAAACTGAAGGTGCTACCTTTAGAAAATAACTCATCAAACAAGTAAATATGATAGTTACATGTGATTACAAGTGAGTAAAAATATTTCCCTGAAACTGCTCTTCAAATCTTAAATATGAGATGGAAACTGCCAAACATAGCCCAGAATTTGGGGAAGCCCTAACAGGTTGGAACTCATGGTAAAGATCAATACAAACTCTGTAGATCCTCTATCTGCGATCATGTATAACATGGAGTAGGGAGAGGAGCTGCTGAGGGAAACTGATAAATCACAGTAGTATCGCCTATCCCACCTACAACATTGAAACAATCTACATCTTCATTTATAAGTAGGAATGGATAAAGAAAAACCATCAGGTATTCCTAACTACTACCCATTTCAGAGGCCATAGGAGGCCCCCATTACTGGCCCTGCATTCCTGTGAAATCACATTCCCTATAATTAAATCCTTTTACTTGAGAGACCTTATGTGGATCTCTTCCTTACACACTATTAAAGTAACTCCTCAGCTAAAGAAATCAAAATTGAAAGTCAACTATTAAAACAAACAATAAAGAGAATACTACATTTCAAAATCTATAAAGTAAGCCAAAGCTTAGGAGAACATCCCCCTAAATGCTTCTATTATTATACAATACAAGATTGAAAATAAGTAGTAAGTTTAGAAACAAAAAAGTAAGGTGGTCCCTTGGTACCTGGGGGAGTGGTTCCAGGACCAAAATCCACAGATGTGGAACCCATGGATACAGAAGGCTGACTGTAACAACAAAATAAACACACATCTTCAAAAAGAGTAAAGAATTTAAAAATAAAAGAAAACATGAATTAGCAAGCAAAAAGCAAAAAAGTCTGTAAAGTCAGGTTCCAAAAAGAATGAAACAGTCTTGAGAATGAGAAAAGGAATATAAAGACCACAAACACTAAGGAAATTTCTTTAAACAAAGCGTATAGCATATGCAACTACATTCTAATAACTTAAAGACATAGACAAAAGTTATTTCCAAAAAAAAAATGTAAATCACTCAAGTTGATTCAAGAGGTATACATATATTTTTTAAAGATTTTATTATTGGGGAAGGGAAACAGGACTTTATTGGGGAACAGTGTGTATTTCCAGGACTTTTTCCAAGTCAAGTTGTTGTCCTTTCAATCTTAGTGGTGGAGGGCGCAGCTCAGCTCCAGGTCCAGTTGCCACTGTTAGTTGCAGAGGGTGCAGCCCACCATCCCTTGCAGGAGTCGAACCGGCAACCTTGTGGTTGAGCACCCACTGGCCCATGTGGGAATCGAACCGGCAGCCTTCAGCGTTAGGAGCATGGAGCCCCAACCACCTGAGCCACCGAGCCAGCCCAAGAGGTATACTATCTTTGCCTCTCTCCACTTCCAAAAGCATCTACCCAGACAAGATATCTTAATGAATAAATTCTACTAAACCTTCAAGAAAAAGATGAAATTCTGTTCCTTAAAACTGTTTGAGAGAATAAAAGAAAGTCAAATACATGTTAGAAGATAAACATGGAAAAATCTGTTGAACAAATTTTAAAAACATGCAAATTATTGTTTTTCAAACTTCAGCAGCGAGTCCACTCATCCAACCAAAACTTTAGGCAAAAGCCTGATGAAACAGGGGGCCTAGTATGCTACCTCTTCTTTCTCATTTTCCAATACAGACTATAAGGAGTCTTTTTGTTAACACATCAATGCTTCCTGTGAATATAGACACGAAAGCTCTCAATGTACCCTAATATAATTTAATCAAGGAAAATAAAAATGGTTTACCATAAACTTAGTTAATTACTTGGTTCAGATGATCTCTATCCTTATAGTCACATACTGAAATATTTATGGATAAAATTATACAATATATGAGACTTCCTTTAAAATCATTTGGGGTGACCCAAGTAGCCAAAGCAATATTAAGAACGAAGAACAAAGCTGGAAGTATCACACTCCCTGATTTCAAATTATATTGCAAAGCTGTGGTAATCAAAACAGTAAGGTGTTGGCATAAAAACAGACACACAGATCAATGGAACAGAACAGAGAGCCCAGAAATAAAATCACACATATATGGTCAATTAATTTACAACAAAGGAGCCAAGAGTATACAATAGGGAAAGGACAGTATCTTCAATAAATGGTGCTGAGAAAACTAGACAGCCACATGCAAAATAATAAATTGGACCATTATCTGACACCTTACACAGAAGTTAACTAAAAATGGATTAAAGACTTGAATGTAAGACCTGAAACTATAAAACCCCTAGAAGAAAACACAGGCAGTAATGAGCTCCATAACATAGGTCTTGGCGGTGATTTTTTTCAACCTGACACCAAAAGCAAAAGCAAAAAAACCAAGTGGGACTACATTAAACTAAAAAGCTTCTGCATAGCAAAGGAAACCATCAACAAAATGTAAAGGCAACCTACTGAATGGGAGAAAATATTTGCAGATCATATAGTATCTAATTAGGGATTAATATCCAAAATAGATAAAGAACTCATAAAACCCAATAGCAAAATACCAAACAATCCAATTTTTAAAAATGGGCAGAAGATACGAATAGACAGTTTCCAAACATGACATACAAATGATCAACAGATACATGAAAAGATGGTCAACATCACTAATCATCGGGGAGATGCAATTCAAAACCACAATGAGATATCACCTCACAGCTATCAGAATGGTTATTATCAGAAAGATGAGAAAAAACAAGGATTAAGGAATATATGTTTCTACATAAATGAAATGTATAATATGGCAGGTTGTGAATACATGGGCAAAAATAGAGGAGGAAAAGGAAACAGGGAATGAAGAGGCAGAAGATTTCCACTTTAAAGGAGGGATGGTCTCATTGAGAAGGAAACTGAGTAACTGAAGGAATAAGAGAGCACCAATGGATACTGAAGGAAAAGCAGTCCAAGGCACAGGACACACGGGTGCACAAGTTCTGAGGAGGAAAGCACATGCCTAACACATTGAAGGGAAAGTAAAAAGCCCATCACTGTTCAACAGTGTAATATAGAGAAATGAGTATTAAGATAGCAAAATCATGAGTAAAAAATGATAAACCTGTGGAGGGAGGTGCTCAGCCTAAACAAACATTTACTGTATAAAACTAACATCAAATTTGTGAGACTAAGAAAAGCTAGAACAAAAATGCTGGGCAACAGTGGCACACGTATAAGTTGGTAGTGTGGTAAACAGTTTCAAGTATTCTGTAGGTGAGAAAAAGATAGTCAATTTAGACTTACATACATGTATTAAAACTTCAAGAAAATTCATGAAAACTTCAAGAGTTTTAATTGAAAAGTATATAATTTCACAACTAGTAAATGGGGAAAACAGGAGCTAGAGAAAAGGAAAAAAATCTCCTCAAAAGGTGGTAAGAAAACAGATGAAGACAGAAAACACAGAAAAAGTAGGAAGCAAAAAATAAAGAGGTAAAGAAAAGCAAATACATTAGTAATTCCAACAAATATAAATGAAATAAACTCTAACTAAAGGAACAAGATTAGTGATACCACCACAGAAACTATAGACATCAAAGAGATAATACAGGAATACTACGAACAACTCTATACACATAAATTTGGCAACTTAGATGAAAAGACCAATTCCTTGAAAAATACAAACCACCAAAACTCACCAAATATGACACAGATCATGTGACTACCCCACCAACTACTCAGGAAACTTAATTCATAATTAAAAGAAACGACCAGGCTCAGAATATTTTACAGGGGAATTCTACCTAACATTTAAAGAATTAACACCAAGCCTATGTAATTTCTTCCAGAAAATATAACAGAATATTTTCAAATTCATTTTATGAAGCTAGTATTTCCCTGATATCAAATCCAAAGACAGTACAAAAAATACAACTACAACTCAATATCCCCCATGAATATAAATGCTAAAATACTTAAAATATTAGCAAATTGATCTCAGCATTTTATAAAAAGAATTATACACCATTACCAAGTGATGTTTGTTCAAGGGATGCAAGGCTGGTTCAATGTTTGAAATCCACATAGTACACTTTATTAGTAGCTGAACAAGGTAAATATGTGATTATATCAATTAATGCAGAAAAAGCATTTGATAAATTCAACACCGCCCATGATAAAAATTCTCAGAAAAACAGAAATAGAGAAGAACTTCCTCAACGTGACAGAAAGCATCTACAAAAAAATCTAGATGCTAACATACTTAATGGTGAAAGACTGACTGCTTCCTTCTAAGATGGGGAACGAGGCAAAGATGTCTACTCTGAGCATTGTCAATCAGCGTAGTGCTGAAGTTCTCGCTGGTGGGAAAAGACAAAAGGAAATAAAAGGCATACAGTTGGAAAAATATAAAGAAAAAAAACACAAACCTGCCTGTATTTGAAGGTTCCCAAGGAATCTACAAAACAACTTGTAGAACTAATAACTGAGTTCAGCAAGGTCGCAGGATATGAAGACCAACACATAAATACCAATCACATTTCTATATACTAACAAAGAATATGTGGAAACAAGTTTTAAAAAAATACCACTTATAATCGCTCCAAAGAAAATTAAAATACGTATGTTTTAAAACATAACAAAACATGCACTTGTATGCTGAAAACTATAAAACACTAATGAAACAAGTCTAAGCTAAATAAATGGGTTCTTCAGGGATTGGAAGACTCAACAAAGTAACATCATCAATATTCCCTAAACAGATATACAGATTTAACACAATTCCTACCCAAATCCCACCAAGATTTTTTATAGATATACATTCTTCTAAAATGCATATGAAAAGGCAAAGGAACTAAAAGAGCTAAAACAATTTTGAAACAGAATAGAGTTATCAGTCTATCCCATTTCACATCTTAGGTCAGTACTCAGGACTGGGCTATTAGCAGAGAGAGAGACACATACGTCAATGGAACAGGATAAAGAACCCAGAAATAGACCTACACAAATATGCCCAAATAGTTTTTGACAAAAGTGCAAAAGTAACTCAAATGGAGGAAAGACAGACGGCCTTTCAATAAACGGTGCTGGAGCAACTGCACATCCACAGAAAGATCAAAAAACAAAGAACTTCCACCTAAGTCTCACATTTTATAAAAGAACTAACTCCAAATGGATCAGAGACTTAAGCGTTAGAATAAAGCAACAAAACTTTTAGGAAAAAACAAGAAGAGAATCTTCAGGACCTAGGGCTACGATAAGACATGAAGTGTTAGACTTCATGCTCAAAGCAAGATCCACAAAAGGTAAAACGATACAGTGGAATTCACCAAAATTAAAACTTGTGCTCTGTTATGACCCTGTTAAAAGGATGAAGAGACAATCGACAGGCTTGGAGAAAATATTTACAAAGCACATATCCAACTGTCATGCTCCAGCTCCCCACATAAGAACGCAGGACATGGTGAGGCCAAACAGTAACACCCACGGAGCCATAGGTAGGGGAGTCATACTACTATATTCTCACTGGCATCTGGGTTGGAGACACATTAAGCAGCCACACGATCCCCAACCTGCCGTCCACTTCTCTCTGCCAATCAACCCCACTTGCTAGCTGCAATCCGCGCTTGCTAGCTCAGCCACCATCTTCTTGCTAGCCCCCATTTGCTGCTAGTGTAGCCACGGCAGTTATATTAGTGGCCGATGGCTCACTGGTTACAGCTGACAGCCAACTAGCCACAGCTGATGGCCATCCAATCACAGCTGATGGCCATTTACTACCTGAGTGAGCACCTTTCCACCTGAGGGTGAGAGCCTGGAAACTGCACTCCTGGCTCTGTCCCCACACCAACACACAACTAGTATCTAAAATGTATCTAAAACTCTCAAAACTCAACAGAAAAAAACACACCAATCCAATCAGAAAAAGGACAAAAGACATAAAGAGACATTTCACCAGTGGGAATATACAGATGAAAAATAAGCACATGAAAGTATCTCCAGTATCATTACCCACTAGGGGAATGCACATTAAAACCTTACTGAGGTATCACTAGATACATACCAGAATGACTGAAATGAAAAACACTGAAACCACACGCTGGCAAGGATGCAGAGAAATGGGATCACTTCATACACTGCTAATAGGAATGGAAAATGGTACAGCCACTCTGGAAAACAGTTCGGCAAGTTCTTTAAAAACTATATGTACAAGAAGCGTACAGCCCAGTAATTGCAGCCCTGGGCATTTATCACAAAGAAATGAAATCTTATGTTCACAAAACACCTATGCACAAATTTTTATAGCACTTTTATTCATAATAGCCAAAAACTGTAATCAGCCCAGATGCCTTAAAGAGGTCCATGCTGTGGAATACTAGTCAGCAGTGAAGAGAGCACTACTCAACACTTGATACACATAGCAACATAGATGAGTTTCCAGGGAATGATGCTGGGTGAGAAAAACCAAACCCCAAAGGTGACATACTGTACGGTTCCATTTACATAACAACCTTGAAAAGACAAAATCATAGAAATAAAGAACAGATGAGTGGGTCCCAGAGATTAAGGGGAGAGAAAGAAGTGGGTGTCATTATAAAAACGACAACATGAGGGGTCCTTGTGATGGAAAGGGCTGTATCTTGACTGTGTCCATAATACCTTGGCTGTGATACTGCACTACAGTTTTGCAAGATGTTACCACTGGGGGAAAACGGGGTAAAGAGTACATGGGATGTCTCTGTATTATGTCTTGGCAACTGACTGAACTGACAATTATCTTAATAAAAAGTTTAATTTGAAATTACAAAAACCAAGACCATCAGTAACATGATGTTCCCAAGAGACGAAAGTAGAATGTAGGGGGAGGAAGAATTTTAAAAATCAGCCAAAATGAGCTGACGAAAAGAAAAACAGTGTAGGTACAGCAATATCAGACAGCAGTATGTAATACAAAAAGCATTCCTAGACAGTCACTAGACAGAGTAAAAGTTTCAATTCAACAGAAAATATCACAAATTTAAACTTTCATATACTAGTAACAACTTAAAAATACATTTTAAAAATTGATAGAACTACAAGAAAAACTGGAAAAATATAAAAAGATTCTCTAAAACATAAAGACGTAAGATTTGAACAACAGAATTAAGATGCCTAACTACTGGACATATATAAATCTTTGCACCAATAAATGGAGAATAGACATTCTCTTCAAATACAAACAAAAATTACAAAAACTGGTAACAGTCTCAACAGATTCCAAAGGACTGATATCATACAGATCACGCTGCCTAACCACAACACAATTACAAATCAATAACTAAACAAACCCCCATATGGTTAGGAATAAAACTTTTAAATAACTCATAAATTAAAGAATTCACAGTGGAAAACAGAAAAATAGTGATAATACTGCACATCAAAACTTGTGTGATGCAGGAAAAATGATACATAGAAACTCATGGTCTTAAATGCCTATGTTAAAATGTTGAAAATAAGCAAGGCGTCCAACTTAATTAGAAAAATAGAAATGAATCCAAAGGAAGCATAAAGAATGAACAGAAATTAATGAGATAGAGGAAGGATACATTAAAGAGCATAAAAAAGACAAAAACTTGATTCTTTGAAGTCTTTAAAAATTGCCAAACTTTTAGCTTTTAAAACTGATCAAGGAAAAGAAGGCTTAAAAAGAAAACGAACATTAACTTACAGGCACTACAAAATTAGAGATCAACAAATTAATGCCATAATTTCAAGAATATGGATAAAATGGACAACTTTCTATTAAAGTATACCCTGCCAAAACCGGTTTGAAAATTGAAAAAACAAACAATCCTATAACCAAAGCAAATGAATCAGTAGTTAAGAAGTGTCCCACAAAGAAAACACCAGTAACAATTTTACAAGGGAATTCTACCAAACACTTAACAGCATTCTGATCTTACAATAACTCTTCCAGAAGTGGAAAGGCATGTATTTTTAAAATTACAGGTCAATATTGCTCATTATTAGAGGCAAAAATGCTGAATTAACTATCTTCAAACTGAATCCAATAATGAAAAAAAAAGACAGATCAGGGTTGACTTTATACTTGGAACACAGGTTGATTTAAATATCAGAAAATGAATCAATGTATTTTATCATATTAACAGACTACAGGAAAAAAAACCAACAGGTTACAGAATAAAATCCTCTCGAAAGATGCAGAAAAAGTTGCTGATAAACTTCAACATCCATTTTTTAAAATTAGCAAACCAGTAATAGAAAGGAACATCCTTAACCTGAAAAGATTATCTACAATAAACCTACAGTAAGCATCATACTTAACTGTGAAACTCTGAAAGCATTTCCTTTAAAATCAGGAACAAGATCAGGATGCCCCCATCATCGCTTCTATTCAACATTGTACTGGAGATCCTAGCCAGCACATTAAGACAAGAAAAAGAAAGAAAGAAAAAAAAGCATAAGAATTGGAAAGGAGGAAACAAAGAGGTCATTATTCACAGATTGGTCTGTCTGCATAGAAAATCCAAACGAATTCTACAGATAATTTATCACAAGAGTATAGCACAGTTGTTATACAAAGTCAAATTTTACTTCTATACACCAGCAAGGTAGAAAATATAATTATATAAAAATAACATTTATGATTTGATATAAAAATAAGATACCCAGAAATAAACGTAACATGTTTGCAATAGTTTAGTTGAAGAAAATTATAACTTTGAGAAACACAGTAAAAGACCTAAATAAATGGAGATTACAATGTTCATGATTAAGAAAACTTAACAAAATGTTAATTCTCTCCAAACTGGTTTCGATTCAATGCATTTCCCATCAAAATCCCAACAGGTTTTGTGTGTGTGTGTGTGTGTGTGTGTGTGTGTGTGTGTGTGTGTGTTAAAAAGATAATTCTGAAAGTATATGGAGAAGGAAACAGCCAAGAATCTCGTTAAAGAACTACAAGTCAGGAGGACTTGACCTACTTCCGTATACCCCAATAACTGACTAGATAGACTGTTTCAAACCAACCCTCCCAGTGAAAACCCAAACACTGAACAAAACATAAGAAAACATCTGTCTGAAGGCATAAGGCGCTGCAAAGGTAGCAAAGACCTGCGAGGCCACAACTGTGGAACGAAGGGAACGCCTGGAACACTGGATCCCTTCTGTCCCCTGGAAGCATCTGCCAATGGGAAAAGGGCAACGGATAGGTTGAAAAGTCAAGTAGAAGTTTGAACAGACTTACAGGGTTGGGGAAAAGAGAAGATATTTGCGAAATATAACCAGTAAGAGCTGGTATCAGTGATATGTAATGAACTCCTACAAATAAATATGAAAAAGACAGATGGCCCAATATAAAAATGGGTGTAAAACTTGGCAAACCACGTCACAAAAGATATCCAAATGGCCAATAAGTAAAGGGGCTTTACATCATTACCCATTAAAGGAATAAGGGAATGCAATTTAAAAGCACTGAACATGCACCAAAACATCGAAAATTAAAAGGGTGGACAAGAAAGAACATGGAGCAACTGGAACTCTTATTATTTTGCTAGTGAAAAGGCATGAACAAACTACAGCTACATACAATATACACAATACAAAGGAAGGAAGGAGAAAAAGAGGATAAAGCTGTTATAAATTAAAAATATAATTTCTGAAATAAGTTCTGTAGAAAAATTCAAAGACAAAGTCAGGAAACTCTTCCAGAGTGTAAATAAATAAAACTTCAAGGAAGTCCAACATTCACCTGTCAAGAGTCTCAGAGAAAACAGAAAAGGAGGTAAAGAAATGATCAAAGAAATAGGAGATAATTCCTCAGACCTGAAGAGTCTTAGAACTGAAAAGGTACCCCCACCAATGAATGAAAAAGGCCTACAACTAAACACATTTCACAAAAGCAAAGATAAAGAGATCACCGTAAAGACTGTATACAAAGTGACTACAAAAGGATAATCAGATTTGCAATGGACCTCTATTAGCAACACTGGGTGTCTTAAATTCCTACAGCAAAGCTTTTGAAGTTCAGAGAGAAAAAATGTATTATCAACTTAAAATTCTGTATCTAAATTTTCAATCAGAAACAAAGGCAAGCCATTTTCAAACATTCAATAAATTAGAAAATTTATCACCAGCATGTATCCTTGCTGAAACAACTACCTGTAATTATATTCCAGTAAAAATTGAAGAAAAAAAAAAGGACATGGTATCCAAATAACAGACCTAACACAGGAGTGCAATGTAAAGTAATCCCAGGATGACAGCTGTATAAGCCACCAAGAAAGCAAGCTGCCCAAATGAGATAAGGTCGAGCGTGCCAGAAAGCCTATCTTCAAGAAAAGCTGAATGGTTAAAAGATGAGAACACACCGTAATATGAAATTTAAAAAATGATATCCATGAGCTTCCCTCACTCAAGCAGGACTTTGTTGTACTTCTCCTTTAAGGAGCACAGGTTTAGTAACAGAAGTTTCTCTACAGCTCCACATGAATTAGTTCTCCAGTGACTAAGACGTATCATCAGCATACATTTTACAAAGGCGGATTCTTGGTACTCAATTTCTAGAATCTCCTGTAGAAGCACAGTTTAGAAGAGTTATAAACCATAATATAAATGCTACAAATCTTGATAATGTAATAGAAAATGAAAGCAGGATGGAAAGGAAGAGTGGAGGTAAGAGAAACAAAGGGAAATGGGTGGATGTTAAATCCTTCTTGGAAAGGCTGGGAATTGAACAGATGTCTGATAAGCCAAGAAACAGAAATTTAACAAAATTGACAGGCCAAGAAACAGAAATTTAACTATTACAAAAAGTTAAACATAATCAACAACAGAATTAGGAAAAAGTGGAAAACATAATGACCTAAATTTCTTATCTACTAGAAAGTCAAGCAACAGATACTGTTAAGAGTTAAAAGAAAACTCAAGGTATAGAAAGATATGTGGTATTTTTGAGTTTTGGAATTAACCTAAAAAAATTTTTTTAATTTTTTTTTTTTTAAAGATTTTATTGGGGAAGGGGAACAGGACTTTATTGGGGAATAGTGTGTACTTCCAGGCCTTTTTTCCAAGTCAAGTTGTTGTCCTTTCAATCTTAGTTGTGGAGGGTGCCATTCAGCTTCAAGTTGTCCTTTCAATCTTAGTTGTGGAGGGTGCAGCTCAGCTCCAGGTCCAGTTGCCGTTGTTAGTTGCAGGGGGCGACAGTCCACCATCCCTTGCGGGAGTCGAGGAATCGAACTGGCAACCGTGTGGTTGAGAGGATGCGCTCCAACCAACTGAGCCATCCGGGAGCTCAGCGGCAGCTCAGCTCAAGGTGTCGTGTTCAATCTTAGTTGCAGGGGGCAGAGCCCACCATCCCTTGCAGAAGTCGAGGAATGGAACTGGCAACCTTGTGGTTGACAGCCCACTGGCCCATGTGGGAATCAACCGGGAGCCTTCGGAGTTAGGAGCATGGAGTTCTAACCGCCTGAGCCACTGGGCCGGCCTTAAAAAAATTTAAAAAACCAAAAAACAGTTTAAGGCAGTTATATCAGAAGTGGGACTTAGTGGGAAAGAAGGACTTTTCCTTTGGAATTATCCTGCACTGTCTGCACAAGTATTGCTTTTATTTGGGGGGGGGGGGGGAGACAGAAGGAGAAGCAGGGGGAGATGAGGAATGGAAATAAGAGAATAAAAAATATTAAAACCATTTTCCAGATTAGAAAAAAAGTAAAATTACTTGTTCGACATCATAAATTGAATAGCATGCTAATATAAAAAAAAAAATACACATTCTGTGACATAATCAAGATTTTCTCTTACTGACCTACATGAATAAGTAAATGGAGAGCTCTGAATGTCTTTGTTAGGTTCATATTGTCTGCGAAGTGAAAAAAAAAGAAACATTTGTTTCAAACTATTTTTCCAAAAAGTCTAGGGAAAAGGCCACATTACTAGGGGGTTCAAAATGAACATTCATAGAGAACAGTTTGGACTATGACACCAATTGATATCACATAACACTTGTACTTCAATTCAACTGTGATGTGAGATACCTGAAGAAAAACACTACCTGTCAAGACAGCTCAATGAGGAAAGAATCATCTTTCAAAATATAGGGCTGGGAAAACTGGATATCCACATGCAAAAGAAGCTGAATCCCTATCTCACACCATAAACTAACATTAACTCAAAATGGATCAATGACCTTAATGCAAAAGCTAAAACTATAAACTCTTCGATGAAAATGGGTGTAAATCTTTATGACACTGGATTAGGTAATGGTTTCTTAGACTTGACATCAAAAGCACAAGCAATAAACGAAAAGTAGATAAACTCTGTCAAAATCAAAAATTTTGGAGCTTCAAAGTACACTATCGAGAAAGTGAAGACAGTATAAAAAAAGAAAATGTTTGCAATCACGTGTCTGATGCAGAACTTGTATCTAGAATACATAAAGAACTTAAACTTAATAAAAAAAACAAATAACCCAATTAAAAAATGGGCAAAAGGTCTGACCTGATGTTTCTCCAAAGAAGATGTATAAATGACCAATAAGCACATGAAAAGATGCTCAACATTATTAGTCATCAGGGAAATGCAAATAAAACCACAATGACATACCGCTTCACACCATGAGATTGAGGGTGTGGAGAAATTAGAACCCTTATACACTGCTGGTGGGAGTATAAAATGGTGTGGCAGTTTTGGAAAACAGTACAGCAGGTCCTCAAAAACTTAAGCACAGTTACCACATGACCCAGGAAATCCACTCCTAGGAAACTAACTACCCAAGAACATTGAAAAACATATGTCCACACAAATTTATACACTAGTAGATGAATGTTCATATTAGCCAAAAAGTAGAAACAACCCCAATGTACATAAATTCATGAATGGATAGACAAATTGTAGTCTATTCCGTACAATGGAATACTATTCAGTCATAAAAAGGAATACAAGTACTGATGTACGCTACAACGTGAACGAACCATGAAAAGCCTATGTAAGATGAAAGAAGCCAAACACAAAAGGCTACATGTACGATTCTACTTCTACAAAATGCCCAGAACAGGCAAGTCCATAGACAGAAAGTGGATTGGTGAATGCTGAGGGCTGGGGGAGAGTATAGGGAGTGGCTCCTAATGGGTACATGGTTTCTTTGGGGACGATGAAAATGTTCTGGAATTAGATGGTGGTGTGGTGACAGTTGCACAACTCTATAAAGTGACCAAAAACACTGAACACTTTAAAAGGCTGAATTTTATGGTATGGAAAGTATATCCCAATTTTAAAAAATCTAAAAAGACTAGTTAAGATCCAATCCAGAAAAATAAAGGCAAAAATGTTGAGTCAAGAGAAACATCTGGAGAATGTTATACTTAGAAAAATGTCAGCTTTATCAGAAAAGGTACTTGTGTTTACCAGAGGAAAGGTGCAGACCTAAGGAACAAAGAAATGCAAAAGTGTCTACTGTAGGTAAGAATATCTTGGTTTAATGACTACTAGGAATTATTGATTTCATTTTAATTTAAATACAATTGACCCTTGCATAACACAGGTTTGAACCGTACCATGTATGAACAGGTACACTCATACATGGATTTCTCCCCCCCAAAAAAATACAGTTGGCTCTTCCCCATCCATGAGTTTCGCATCTGTGATTCAACCAGTCACAGATCAAAAACAGTATTTTTGCATTCCCAACTGCAGTTTCCCAACCGAGGACTGAAAATACTGTTTTCAATCTGTGGTTGGTTGAGTCTGTGTATTTGAAGGGCCAACTGGGGAGTCAAAAGATATGTGCAGATTTCCAACGGCGCAGGGGTCAGGGCCCATAACCCTGCCGTTGTTCAAGGGTCAACTAACTATATTTAGCTTATTATTATTATTATTATTATTAGTTTCAGGTGTATAAAACAATGTAATAGACATGTATACTGCTCACAAGTGATAACCCCCTCCCCCAACCTACTACCCCTCTGACATCGTATACATATAGCTGTTACAGTTCCAGACTCTCTTCCTTTTGCTGTACTCCACATCCTGTGACTATATATTAACTATATTTAGTTTTGAACGTGCTTTCATAGCCATGATCTCAAGTGAGATACTCCTGGAAATTTTAGTTGTGTCCATTAATAGCCTTAAATCACATGGTAGATTCTGTTACACCTATCGTATCTATTAGACTATTTCCTTGCGCAATAGTTGGGGGTAGGAGGGATGAGGCCCTCTTAACTCAAATCCCTCATTAACTTCCCATTCTCCTTCTGCAACCCAACAGCATCTAAAGCTATCAGGATGGCAAGTCCTGCTAGGTATAAGGAACCCAACAGTCCAGCCTTCTAGACGGAAAATCTTGTTACAAAACTACTTAAGCCTCAGTATAAAAGATTTTCTGTGTCTGGTTTACCAGTATCGATTCTTAAATTAATTAAGCAAGAAGCCCATTCTACTGAGGTGGCATTAACGCTGCAGTGCCTACATAAGTAAACCAAAATCTAAGCCTGTAAATAGCTCCAGGTGATGAAAGCAAAACCTAAAGACAACAATCACAAACAGCCAACTAGGGCTTAAGGCTATAGCCAGTCAATAATTTCCTTACTTTGCTTTCACCCTTCCTCTGTAAAAGTTTTTCCCCACCTCCGGTAAACAGAGTACTTCTGATGGAGAAACTCACCTAAAATGGTTCCCTGCCACGTGGAACCGACCTAAAATGGTGGCCCCAGTGGAGAGAGAAGTCCCCAGCCTATGGCCCAGCCCACTTCCGCATAATCCCCTGCAAGCCACACCCCGAGCCAATCACCAGATGACACCTACCCCTTCCCCAACTCAAGGAAGTCTCCAACCCATAAAAACCTGCTCAAAACCTTGCTAGGGGCTCAGTCTTTTGGGAAAGATCCCACTGAGCCCGCCAGCGTAATAAAGCTGACCCTCCTAACTCTCTGAGTGCCAGTTTGGGTTCTTTCCGATCCTGGTATCCATAACACTTCTACCCACTTCCGGTTTGATATTGCCCAATTCGAATTAAGTTTTGCTCAAATAAATTCCTAAAATGTTAATGTGCCTCAGTTCATCTTTTAACAGGTCTGGTGTCAGATGCAGGACCCAAAAGAGACCCACAACAACCCCAAAGAGCAAGAAGCACCCAGGTGAAGGCACCCACTGGCCCACTGAGTTCACTGCTTTCCTGCTGCATCTGGAGGTGACAGGTAAGTCCCTCTCAAATATGAGTTCCACAGTTTTTGTGTTTAAAAGAGCGCTTCGAATTTACTTGAGTATTTCTTTCTCATGACTGGGTCTGGGGTTGGCAGACTTAAAAGAAACCGAACTGGATCCAACTTGGGTTGGATTGGATCTAACTCAGGTAATAAGGGAGAAAAAAAGAGAAAAGTGGGTTCCTCTGAGTCCACACAATCTGGGACTCCTCCATCTGGGACCCATGGCTAACTGTATATAGAAAAATTATAGACCCAGAACTTGTGTTTTTCTGAACCCATGGTCAGTAAATAATCTTGAAGTACAGCAGTCACAGTAGGGAAATTTCAACCAAGATAAGCCTATCCATTTATGAGGTGCTCTAGAGAAAAAAGGGTCCCGAATTTCCCCCTAAACAATGGGACGTATTTTTTTATTGGTATGCAAAAGGTTCTAAAAAACTAAATGAATAAAAAAAAATGCCTCTTTAAAAGATTCTTGACAAAAGGCAAATGAAAAGTTTAAGCAACAAGCTGAAGGTGAATCTAAAAGGAAGTGTACACTAACTTAACCTTGACTGTTCAAACTGTGTCTTCCCTTTACCCTCCTCTTCCTAAATATTCTGAACCTACTAATCCCTTTTACTCAATTGCCTTTCACTCTGAAGATGAGCTAGAGTTAAACAAACGCCTTTTAAAGTGAGGCCATCTACTGAGCTTGGAAAACCAAATGCATTCCATTCATCTTTTCTCCATGGTCAAAGGCTGAACTTCGGGCCACTATCAAAGATTTTCCAAACCTTAAAGAGAATCCTCAAAAACTTTACAAGTTGGAATTCTAAGTAGAGCTTACAATCTGGAACTCCTGGATAGCTACCAATTTATTCATATGACATTAGGACCTAGTGACACCTGAATGTAGATGGCTAAAGCCACATGGGAAGATCCCAAGAGCAATATTAAAGACCCATATACTAATCGCTCTGCCAGGGTTGGCCCAAAACACACTAGAAAAATAGCCCACGACCTACTTGAAAGTACTGATAAGGTATTTTTTTCAAAAGACTGACTGCTCTATCATTCGATCTTGCAAACGAAAGAAGGATGAACCAATATCAGACTAAAAGATTAGAAAACAATTCTGTGAAACATTCTGGGCTTTATCAAACAAAGAAAACGCCTTGATTTCCTTATTCATTAGCAGGCTCCAGTCCAAACTAAACAAAGAGACACAAGCTGGGCTGGGAAACTGCCCCTTTTGCTGAATTAACAGCCCTAGCTGAGCATTTGGAAAAAACTTGCAGCAAGATAAAATTTAAAAATCTAATAAACTAATGGCCCTGCAGTTACAACAGCTCCACAGGCTGAGAACCTCCACGTACACATTTCAAGCCAGAACCCACAGATCCTCCATTCAGGAATACTTTGCCCCAAAATGCCTGCCTCTACTGTAAACAACCAGGGCACTGGAAAAGGGATTGCCCCATGCTGAACCCACTGTTTAATAGACCTCCACCTATTAATCCAGACTGTTTTCCCATTGGGGAGTCTTAAAAAAATTTGATTACCGAAATAATAATCATTGATGGGGCTCTGAGGAATCCTTCAGTAAATCGCTCTTCATGATATCTCTAAAGGAGCAAGAGGAAACTAAGATAAAAATCAATGGAAAATTCTGTACCGTATTGGTGGATAGTTCCATGAAACAGCAAATCCCTGGGAGTACAGAATATTTCTGTAGTGGAGGTTTCTAACCAAATTCAAAGAGCACCTGTGTCTAAACCGGTCCAGATAACACTAGGGCCATTTTCAGGAAAACGCATTTCCTTCTGTGTGACTGACACTGCCCCAGTAAACCTGTTAGGATGAGATTTTGCTTTCTAAAATGAAAAGTCATGTAAAACTTAACTAAGAAGGAGAAATGATCTTAGAATTTCCTGACCCTCCTGAACCTGAGCTACTGTGGTCGTGCAAGCAGGAGTGGATGAAATTGAGAAAGTATAAAAGCCCTGATCTCTCAGAAGTGCCTGAATGCTGATGGGTTTCTTCTTCAACAAAGGCAAAATTAAGAGCTCTGAACCCAAGAAAATCCAAATAGATCATTCTAAACCCCTGCCTAAATCCCCTCCATATCCACTAAAACCAGAAGCTATCCCAGGACTCTCACCAACTGTAGAAGACTTAAGAAAGGACTTACAATTCTGTGCACTAATCCCTGTAACATTCTGATCTTATTCATTAAAAAACCAAATGGACGAAGTTAGAAATTTGTCCAGGGTCTGCGTGCAGTTCGTAAAACTGTGATACCAAGGTTTCCTATAGTTACAAATCCCAATACCTTGTTATCTAATGTACCTACAGACTCAAAATGACTCAGAATGGTGGATCTTTGATCTGCTTTCTTCAGTATCCCAGTTGACAAGGAGGATCAATATTTGTTTACCTTCACTTGGAAAAAACTAGAACTATACCTGGACTGTAATGCCACAAGATACACTGAAGCCCTATCCTATTTTTCACAGGTTTTACATCAAGACTTGGCAACCTTATAATTCCCTAAGAACTCTACACTCATTCAATATGTAGACGACTTATTGCTAAGTTCCCCTCCGAGGGAGGATTCAGAAATAGATGCAATTTATCTATTACAGCGATTAGTTTGTAAAGGCCACAAGGCCTCCAAGGAAAAACTCCAATTCTCAAAAGAGAAGGTTCACCGCATAGGGCACGACTTGACTGCAGAAGGCATTTCCCTCTCACCTGAAAGCATAAACACTATCCAAAATTTCCCTACACCTACATCTAAATTAATTACAATAAAGGAGGCTCCTTGGACTTGCAGAATACCGTAGATCTTGGGTTCCAAATTTTTTTCTGATCGCAATTCCCCTATATGAGTTTACAAAGAAGTCAATTCCAGAGCCCTTACCCTGGGAAGATAATCATGAGCAAGACTTTACCCAACTAAAATTGGCACTACAACAAACTCCAGCCCTAAGGCTCCCAAAGTATACTAAACTTTTCACCTTATTTGCCCACAAGCCTGATAACCAGGCACAAGTTCTAACACAAGAGCATGGAGGAAACCACAGACCTATTCCTACAGCTTACAATTAGAACCAGTAGCCAGAGCATATCTAAACTGTTTGAAAGCAGTAGCCACAGCAGCTAAATTGAGGGAAGCCTCAACTGAATGGGTCTTAGGATACGACTTACAAGTACCTCATCCTATTGAAAGTCTATTAAGGTCCAATCAGACTCAACATTTTTCAGCAAGCAGACTAATACCTTATGATTAATAAGGAGAATACCTCATTCTCCTTTCACCTTCTTTTTTTTTTTTTTGCAGCTAACACATCTGTTTATTTAGAAAATCTACAGGAATCTAAAAATCAACAATTAGAATAAGCGAATTTTGCCAAATTGCAGGATGTAAGTTTAATAAAATCAATTATAGTTTTATATACTGGTAAATAAAAACTTAAAAAGTCTTTTTCAACAACACAAAACACGAAATATTTGGGAATTTTACAAGACAATGGAAACCATCTCCTCTGAAAATTATAGAACATGGTGGAGAGAATTTTAAAGAAGACCTAAATAAATGGAGAGACATGGATCCAAAGGCTCAGTATAATGAAGATGTTAATTATCCACAAATTTATATATACATTCAAAACATTCCCAATCAAAATCCAAGTAGGATCAGTTTTAGAAATTGGTAAACTGATTCTAAAATTTATATGAAAAGTTAAACTTATTTTTTTTTTTTAAATTAAATTTATTGGGGTGACAATTGTTAGTAAAATTACATAGATTTCAGGTGTACAATTCTGTATTACATCATCTATAAATCCCATTGTATGTTCATCACCCAGAGTCAGTTCTTCCATCACCATATATTCGATCCCCCTTACCCTCACCTCCCCCCCAACCCCCCCTCCTTTCACCTTCTTAACTCCATCTTTAAGCACTGCAACTTGCTCAACCCTGTGACCCTTGCCTGACGATGGCACCCATCACAGTTAACTGTGTAGATGAGGGGTCACAGTTAAGCCCTCGCTTACAAAACACATTCAAAAGCCCAGATTTAATGCCCTTCATTGCTGGGTCCCGTGCTAAGAATGCAGAAAGGAAGTGTCACGCAGGATATGCTGAAACAAGCCAATGGGAACTACTGGAAAAGGGGATCCTTCCCCAGTTTAAGTCTGCTCACCCAGCAGACCTACATGCCCTCCTCACTCAGGCTTGGCAGCTGGTCAAAGAAAAAGCAGCAGCCATTTATACTGAGAGCAGATATGCCCTTGGGGTGCCGTCCATGACTTTGGTATGTTATAGAAACAGAGGGTTCCTCACTTCTACTGGAATCCCAACCAAATTGCAATTAAAACTGAAGCTCATACCAGAAAAACAGAGCCTGAGTATCCGGGAAACGCTCTAGCAGACTTCCATGCCACATTAGCCAGAACTAAAATTATTACAATATGCAACTTGAACGAACTCCGTAAGATTGATTCTAACCAAATTACTTATGATAATTTACATAAAAGACAAAATCAGGCACCTAAGCTGGAGTAACAATGTTGAGACCAATAAGGGTGCAAAGTTAATATTAAACAAGGACTTACTGAGGGCCCGGACGGCCACGTGGTTCTTCCTGCACCCTTACAAATGTCATTACTAAAAGCTCTACACTCAGCAACTCATCATGGCACAGATACAATATGAAAAAGTATTGATGGGATGACTGTTCCAAGGCCGCAAAAGTCATTTACAACCAATGTCTTATTTGTCAAGCCTATGACCCTGAAAAGACCATTAAGGTATTATTAGATGGAGCATTCCCACCACCTCGTAGGCCATTAGAACACTTACAAATGGACTTCATTCAATTGCCTCCTACAATGGGTTATCAATATGTTCTTGTAATTGTTTGTATGTTCTCAGGCTGGACTGAAGCCTTTCCATGCAGAAAAGCTGATGCCACAACAGTGGCTAAGAAACTTTTAGAAACTGTATTTCCTTTATGGAGTATACAGAGAAATCTCTAATGATAGGGGAACTCATTTCACTGGACAAATAATTAAGCAATTAAATAAGGCACTGCTAACACATTGCATTTACTGTCCTTAGTCATCTGGCAAGTTGAATGGACAAACGGAAAGTTAAAACTGAAGCTAGCTAAAATTAACAGAATCAACTGGACTGCCCTGGACAAAAGTTCTACCATTGGTTTTGATGGCAATTAGATCAACACCTATAGAAAAGAATAAATTAACACCTTATAAAATAGTAACAGAAAGACCGATGTCTTTGAGGATAGAACCACATGTGTCTCCTGTACTCATAAATTCTGATATGACTCAATATTGCAAAGCTTTGGGCCGGCCTGGTGGCTCAGGCAGTTAGAACTCCATGCTCCTAACTCCGAAGGCTGCCGGTTCGATTCCCACATGGGCCAGTGGGCTCTCAACCACAAGGTTGCCAGTTCAATTCCTCGAGTCCCACAAGGGATGGTGGGCAGCGCCCCCTGCAACTAGCAATGGCAACTGGACCTGGAGCTGAGCTGCACCCTCCACAACTAAGACTGAAAGGACAACTTGACTTGGAAAAAAGTCCTGGAAGTACACACTGTTCCCCAATAAAGTCCTGTTCCCCTTCCCCAATAAAATCTTAAAAAAAAAAAAAAAATTGCAAAGCTTTAATGAATTATGCCAAAGTAAATTTACACCCAGTGAAGAAAGCTTTCTGTGAACCTCCAACAGATGGTCAAACATTCCACAACTTAGTACCTGGAGAGTAGGTCTTCTGGAAATGACACCTAAGAAAGAATGCCCTTGAACCTCTTTGAAATGGACCATACCAGATCCTCCTCGCTACCCAGAAACAGACACAAGACGAACAATGGGATAAGCAGCAAAAGTAATTCTTCCGTGGATCATAACCTATGAGTTTCACAATGAGACAAGAGCAATTTACCTCTGATCGTGACTTACAGGTGGCGCTAATACCAAGTTTCTAGTCAATCTCTTGCGTACAACATGACAATCAAAAGGGGGGAATTGTTAAATTAATCAAACAAGGAGGCCTTGGACTGAGGTGACACTAATGCTTGGCACCTATGTAAGGAAACCAAAATCTAAGCCAACAAGGGTGGAAGCTATAGCCAGTCAATAATTTCCTTACTTTGCTTCTGTCTTTGTAAGTTTTTCCCCCAGCTTCTGTCAACGGAGTTCTCCTCACCACTTCTGGTATGGCGCTGTTTGATTCAAATCGATTTTTGCTCAAATAAATTCCTAAAAGCTTAATACGCCTCAGTTTATCTTTTAACACCACTAATAGCTTTGAATCACATGGTGGATTCTGTTACATCTATCACATCTATGTGTATTAGACTATTTCCTTGCCCAGTGGTTGGGGGTTATGAGTACCTCTAACTCTAGTCCCCCATTAATTTAATTTCCCGTTCTCCTTCTGCAACCCAACAGCACCTGAAGCTACCAGGATGGCAAGTCCTGCTAGGTATAGGGAACTAAACACTCAACCCTTCTAGATAGAAAATCTTCTGTTATAAAATTACTTAAGCCTCTTAGTATAAAAGATCTTCTGTGTCTGGTTTACCAGGATCAATTAAGAAAGCTATAATCACTGGCTTTCACTAGCCCAAATACATAACCAGAGATTTGCACACGCATTCATTCTCGTGTTCTGACACACAGAGATAATAAATTCTCAATGCACAAAAAGAATAGTGAAAAATTCAGAAGAGCGATCCTTTTGAAAGAATCTTAACAATAGATCCCCTTCAACCCCTCCATTTGAGTGGAGAGAAGTACCGTGTTTCCCCAAAAATAAGACGTAGCCAGACTATCAGCTCTAATGCGTCTTTTGGAGCAAAAATTAATATAAGACCCGGTCTTATTTTCAGGGAAACACAGTAGTTAATTTGCAAACCAGTGAATCGCAAACTCCTACCAACATAATAAGTGCTGCAAATAAGCAACTGGTGAATTGAGTGATTTCTTCTCTAGCACCTTGGAAGCTTCTAATACATGATGCATTATTATAGTCAAGATCTATGACTATTCAGACTGCAATTTCCCTTCACAGGGAATTTGCCCCTTCCTTTCTCTCAACCCACCAGGGTGCTCTCATGAGTCAGGTTTGTATGATGGGACTCTAACCTGACTACAGATGATGACAACAGAAGTGGACTCTCACCTAAGGTCAGGCCATCACTCTCTCTCCCAGAACTGGAAGAAAGATGTGCTGGTTGGTATTCTACTGGTCACCAGAACGGAAAGAAGGAAAGTGTAGGGCTGCCGTATTCTGCTATGGCCAGACAAGATCTCTGGTACTGGCTCACACAGCAGTCTCAAAAACTGCAACTGCCAAGCAGCCTCTTAAGGTTCTACAGGACTTGTCTCTTCAAACAACCTCCCCTCCCCCAAACCTACAAAGCAAAAGCACAGGAGTCACTATGAGAATGACCTCTTCCCAAATTCCTGACCTCCATCCAGTACAGGAGATGGCAGCACCAGCCAGAAGTGACCAGCTCTGGTTATACAGACTCATGGAGTGGCCCTGAATGATAATGGACAAAGATAATGGAAATCCTCTCAGCAGAACAGCAGCCAAATATGCGGCTTCAGGTCGGCTATTTCCTCTACTGCCAAGAAGTCAGCCAACAAACTAATCCCCGTGATTTTTCCTGGTGCTTTAATTTACTTGACTATCACTCTGACCATAGTAATATAGTCTGAAGCAAAGGCCACTTAGAATGTCCTAGATGTTTCTTCCCTTTTCATCTTTTCTAAATAGATTTTTCAGTCAATTGCCCCTCCAATATTGTATGTTATGTGAAGGAAAAGGGGGCCATGTAACAAATCTGACAAGCTCAGTGACCAAAGTAACCTCACAGTGTGATCTGATCATAAATTCCTACCTGGTGGATAGTCATTTCCAGGCCTCTAACTTCCTTAGTGAAAGGTTTATCTTCATGTTAAGCAAGCTCTGTCCATTGTTCTTTGGAATCTAGGGTAATACACCTTTGAAATGCCAGAGTAATCCTCCTTTCCAGACCCCTCTGGGAATCGTCCTCAAGGAAGCTCATAGTCTTGTTGCCTATATACTATCACTATTTCCTACTGTGATTGTTAAATATAAACTACCCTGTACCCACCAATGTAAAAGAAATATATCTCTCTATTTTATTTTTATCCAGTCATAGGGATTTCCCCTCCTTGCTCTCTCCACCTCCTTAACCTACTACCACCAATAGATTTCATGTAATGTTCTTTACATTCCCTCCTTTCATTCCAAATGTATAAAAAGAACTGCAAAACTGCCATTCACTGGAGCATTTTTGAGCTCTTCCTTCTGGGCATGTCTTCAGTTTGGTTCTAATAAACTCTTATAAAATTTTCTATAGGTTTGGACGTTCTTACCTCAGGAGTCACATAAGAAGGGTGTTGGTTATTTATCAGGCAATGTAGTCCATGGGTTACAGAAGGATAGCTGGGAGTGCCGCCTGGACCCAAAGGAAGATGAACGGTGCAGTATAGTTCAGACTCTGAAGAGCACCAACTCTAAAGCTAGACATCGGAGGTTCAAAACCCATGTCTTCCAGACTCGAACTGCATGACCTAGGCCAGGTTACTTCATCTCTCTGTGCCTCAATTTCTTCACAGAATTGTTGTGACAATTAAGTATGTCTGTGTAGTGCTTCGACCAGAGCCAGGCATGTATTATAATAAGCACTATATTCTACCGGATATCTGCATTATCATTACCATCATCACCCTTTGCACTGGCGGGGGGCTGAAGGGGGCGGGAATACAGTTCATCTTTAAATGTAGAAGATGCCACTGAGCAGCTAAGGCAAGGACTGGAGTGGATAATTCTTCCAGCATCTCCACAGCCCATACCCTCCCCTCCTCTGAAAACTCTCCCCATTAACCTATTGTTAGTTACCTAATGTGAACTGTGAGGGAGGGGGGCCATCTTCTAGCAAGTGCAGGGAGAAGTAATCACAACTGATTTACAGAAAGCGATGATGAAGCTGACCCACAAAACAAATCAGAAAAGAGAACAAGGTGGAGGGGGGAGACACAGAGAGAAAAGCTTCTTTGATTTCCAACCACTTGGCAGTTTCTGGTTCCACTCCAACCAAAGCACTGACTGTTCTTTCTGCTCTATACCAGTAAATAAACTATCTGCTTTTTATTAAGCTTTGAACAACATGTAAAAAAGTGTAATACAAGACTTGGAAAAGTTCATCAACAAAAAAAATCTTAGAAAAGTTGTATACTCGTACATCTGTTATTACACAAAAATTAAGACAATACTGCAGGTAAAAATAAATTTAACTTTAAACTTCAGTCTTCTCAACCCATCCCAAACCTAACACATGAATTTACACAGGTGAGGCTCAGGCCTGGTTGCTTCAAAAGCTCCACAGGTGTTAAAGCTCTGCAACTGGGGTTCTGAGACACTCAAATCCTTATACGTACTTTATCCTTATGAACACCTTTTACGTACTATCATGGTTCTCTGTATAAACTAGTATAGGGCATTAATTCATTAATATACTTTTATCTTTACTGGGAATTAAAGAATTCTTGAAACAGGAAGGAAAAATGACAGGCATTATACAACCTGTAACAATCTCCCTTTAGATCAGAATAATTAATGCATTCTTTTGCTGATGTCCACTGTACCAGCCAGGTCACCAGCCAACATCCTTCCCCGACCCCATCCCCTGCCAAAAAACAATAACAAACATACAAAACTGAATCTTTTACCGGATTCCTTTCCTTCTTATTCCAAAAAAGTAATCCTAACACCATTCGTTCATGTTATGCAAAAGGTTTACAGTGAATTTCAAGTTTACATTCATCTCTATTTTGACTTTGTTTTAAAAATCAGGGTTTCCGTCCTTAAGTATTCCAGTTATGTCACCAGTAATTCAAGTGAGCCATAAAAAATAAATCTGGTTCCTTTATCACAGTTTTGTTTCGCTGAGGACTCTGAAGGTTATCAACCCGGGGGGGTAGGGTGGAGGGGGAAAGAGCCTTTACGTTCCACTTCCAGCACACCCCTTTTCAAACCTCTACTGTACAAAGGGATCAACAATAAAGTTGCGACCTTGTTCTAAGGCTAGGAGGGAAAATGTTTTTCCTCAACAGCAAGACGAGTTCACAAACACACCTCACGACAACACGGACTTTGCGGATTTCTTACCATAGCCCTCAGAAAATATCAAGGTTGAAGGCCGATAATTGAAGGCAGGGGTCCCAAAAGACAACGCTTCTCTCCAACACGTTGAGGAAGCACTGGTGGGAGGGGCCTTTCTCGTGACCCATCTGACTAAACGGTAGCATCAGTCATAGAGAAAAGAGAATTCCTAAACCCAACTTCACGTTTCTGAAAACAGTCTCCCACCGAGTGAGGAGCGTGTGGACTTCTGAATAGCCAGAGACTCGGACACCCCTCGCGAAGGTGGAAAAGCAAATCCTGCTTCCACATCTGCCCTTAAAATAACGGGGAAGTCGCGTCCCCACGAGCCCCTGCCGAGGGCGGCCCCGGACCCCGCGCCAGGTGTGCGGAGCCCAGGCCCGACCAAAGGGCCGCTAGCCCTGGGCCCCAGGCCGCCAACCCCGACGCGGCCCCGGCGTCCTCCGCCGCCGCGTTCCCCTCCCCCTCCCGCCGCCTGCCCCGGCGCCCACTCACTCCGACGCGGGCCGGGACTCCGGGCTCCACAAACCCGTCCCCGCGTAGCAAGAAGGTGGCGGCCGGCGACGCTGCAGTTTCCCCGCCTTCCCTCCCCTCCCCCGCGGCCTCCGCTCTGCACTCCCGCGCCCCCGCTTACCCTCAACTCTTCGAAATCCGCCATTTTATACCAACCGCGGGCGCCGCCGCCGCTGCCGCCACAGCACCCCCTCCCGTTGCCGCCAACGACGCCGCCGCCGCCACCACGGCCACCGCCGCCGCCTCCAGCACCATCCTGCACTGGGCGCCGCTGAAGACGCCGCGGCCGCCGCCGCCGTCGCCGCCGCCGGGCCCGTCACGTGACAGACACAGGAGCTCCGCCCCCGGCCGCGCGGCCCCGCCCACCAGGCGCCCCCCCCCACCGGGCCCACCACTTTCCGCCGGCTTCTTCCGGCCGCGCTCCCCGCTTTCTGCGTGATCCTCCCGTTAGCTCCCGCCCTCTATCGTGCCCTGCCCGCCTCCCGCATGCCTCCTCGTGCCTAGCCATGTCGCGGGCCCCTCTCAGCCCCGAGCGGTGATACCCCTCCCCCGAGCGGTGGCCGGAGCCCGACCCCCTGAAGCGCCGTCGCAACTGCAGCGTTACCCGCGGGCTTGGAGTAGAGCCTGGCCCGGGGGAGTGGCTGAGAAGAGGTCGGGACTCGTGACGGGAACATTTCGGGAGAATTCTTACGGTCCCTTTCACACGGTGGCTGTGGACGGAGGAAGCCACTGCCAATGAAAGTGTCCTCCAGCGTAGTTGTCTCGGAACAATCTAAGTATGGGTGCTGGATGAGCTATTGTTCCGATCTAATGATGCAGGATTGGTGGGGCCTCTTTGGATTGCTAATCTCCTCAAAGTACTAACGGGGCTGATTCTGACTTTGAAGGGCAACTGAATGTCATGGACAGCAGAGTTGAAAGGGTTGGGGGGAGGGGTGGCACTGGAAGAGAAGTGAAATAAGAGAGTTATCAGAAGGGCCATGATAAAAAGTCGAGGAGTCAGGGAAATCTGATAGCTAGGAAAGAATGAAATGGCAAGGGCAGAGAAGATGGAAGGAAGCTTGATGGCACTTCTGACTTGCTGATAAAGGATGAGAGAAGATGCTGAGTAAAACTGATCAGAAAATTTGCTGGACCAAGTACAGGGTTCAGATTTCCTTGAAGAGGTTAATGGAACTCATTGACGAAAAGACTTTGAAACACAATATAATTTACACAGCCCCGTTTAATCTGGTTCCTACCTACTGCCTCCTCCCACTCCCCCTCACTTCACCAACAATGCACTTCTTTCAGTTCCTCCATCAGACCCACTACCCACCACTGATGAGACAGTGTCTTACCAACCACCACCTTTTGAGACCTCTGAATGTTGATCCTCGGGCCCAGAATAACTTCCCACTCTTTCCCTCTTCCCCTCTTGGACTCCGTTCATCCTTCAGGTCTTAGTTTAACTATCACTTCTTCAGGAAGAACTTCCCGAAACCCACATGCCCCATTTTAATTCAAATCCCTCTCTACGACTGCTCATAGGACCTGAACTTTTCTTCGTAATATTTCTCCATGGTAATTATGTAATTATTTGTGTGATTATTACATAAGTAGTGTTTTAAGTTTTTTACCTTAAAATTTTTTTAACCCACTTGACTAATGACTGATAAACGCCTGACAAATTATTCATTTGTTTAATGAAAAATGAAGAACAGTATCTAGAGTAGGTTATACACCAGGGGTGTCCAAACTTTTTTCAACGTTTTTCACCAAGGGCCATATGCAGTAAAATACACAAACAGCCGGGTCACTCACTCGAGGTGAAGTACGTATTGCCTCACCTGGTTTATTTAAGTAAACTAAATATATTTTTGGAATTTGCTGCGGGCCAATTAACAATGGATTGCGGGGCCGCAGTTGGCCCGCAGGCCACAGTTTTGACACCCCTGTTCTACACCATTAATTTTGTGGTCTCAGTTTGTCTTATTCTTGATCTTAGCTTAGTCTCCTTAGGCCCTGGTTTATACCTCAATAGAGTTTAACATTATTCAACAGACATTAAATGAAGGTTACTGTGGACTAGGAGTTTAGGGAACAGAAAGAAGAATAGAATACAATAAGCCTTTCCGCCAAGGATCTTACAACCCATAAGAGGGACCAACAGGAATACAAAACTAAGAGAAGCAAAGCTGCACTGAAACTTGTTTGTAGTGTTCATTGTAGGGTTGGGTAGGTTTGACTGCATAGAGTATTAGGTGCTGGTCCAGACTGGCCTATGCCAATAACAACTGATGTCCCCCTGGATGCCGTGATTAGATCAGAACTGTTCCTGTAAATCCAACTACAGGGCATTTCCAGGTTTGCCAATTAGGTCAAGTGTGGGCCCCTGCCCCCAAGGTAGGCCAATCAGGTAGGGCAATAAACTTCTTAGATATTCAGTGATTAGAGCTGAGGAGACTCCAGAATGTGGAATGCTGTAGCTATTTTGCTATGAGGGGCCAGCTTGAGAACCAACCCATGTCATTGGCAAGAATCACTAAAAAAAAAATCAAAATTAGCTTTGACACCCTGTCGTGTAGGGCAGCCTGCGGGGTCTCTGCTCCCGCTCCCTGCACAAGAACGCAGGATATGGCTAGGCCAAAAAGGAACACCCACGGAGCCATAGATAGGGGAGTCATACCACTATACTCTCGCTGGCAGCTGGGTTGGAGAAACAGGAGCCACACAATTCTCAACCCTCACTGCGCCGCTTGCAGGCTCAGCTACCATCTTCTTGCTAGCCCCCCATTTTTCTTGCTAGCGTAGCCACAGCAGTTATATTAGTGGCCAGTGGCTCACTGGTTACAGCTGACAGCCAACTAGCCACAGCTGATGGCCATCCAATCACAGTTGATGGTCATTTACTACCTGAGCCAGCACCTTTCTATGTGAGGCCGAGAGCCTGGAAACTGCTTTCTGGGGCTCTGTCCCCACACACCCACCTTACCTCTATACTTGTCAGTGTTCTTGAGCCAATTCCTTTTTACTGTCTTAGATAGTTTGAAATGAGTTTTCTATTAGTTGCAACCAAAAGAATTCTGAAATAGGATGCTACTTTGTCTGCCCAGGCCAGATTACTAATTTGGCATCTTTTCTAAACTATACTCCTTATATTCATTCAATATTCTTTTCAAGGGAAAGCTGAGTGGTAAAGTATAGAAAGAATGCCTCTCTCTTTACTGTCATGAGTAATTCAGCTCTGGCTCAAATTTGTAGTATATCCTACTTATCAAAAACAAATCTGCACTTACTTGGATCTAACTTCCTTATAATGTGTTATAACAGTAGGCTCACCACCACTGTAGACCACATACCAAAGTACCACTCCAGCCACATACAGAACTGTTTCCCCAGAGGAATTCCATTAAATACTATTTTATTTACATTTTCAAGGATAAAAATCTGTTTTATGGATTGAGATTCTAGGCAATTACCTGGTTGAGCTATCATCTTAATCTGGCTCCAATTAAAAATAAGTATTACAATGAAAGTGTCCTAAGATTATACTACATACTCGTACAGTCAAAAGTCTCAGGATTGGCTTTTCCATTTATTAGGTGTGTAACTTTAGCAAAGTCTCAACCTAATTTTTCTAATCTATCTATAATACAAGAATGATTATTACTGATCTAAGGATGTTGGACGATTAAATGAGATAAAGTATATGAGTACATTTTATAAATTTATAAATTGATATATAATAATTTTTTGTATCTAAATAGCTGATAAACACACCAAAAAAAGTATTAAGAAGCACTCAGATACCCATATGGTATGTCCTAGTATCTTCAGAAAGGAGTATTCAACCTAATTGGACCATTAATGGAAAATTGAGTTTAGTCCCAAGTACAGGTCTTTTTTTTTTTTTTAAGATTTTTTATTGGGGAAGGGGAACAGGACTTTATTGGGGAACAGTTTGTACTTCCAGGACTTTTTTCCAAGTCAAGTTGTTGTCCTTTCAGTCTTAGTTGTGGAGGGCACAGCTCAGCTCGAGGTCCAGTTGCAGTTGCTAGTTGCAGGGGGTGCAGCCCACCATCCCTTGCGGGACTCGAGGAATTGAACTGGCAACTCTGTGGTTGAGAGCCTACTGGCCCATGTGGGAATCGAACCGGCAGCCTTCAGTGTTAGGAGCATGGAGCTCTAACCGCCTGAGCCACCGGGCCGGCCCCCAAGTACAGGTCTTTTTAATTATTTCCCTTCCTATCTCTGAACACATCAATCATCCCTGATCTCAACATTTTTCTTTTCCTTTCCACTCTTTTCCTCTTCCTATAACCATGTTCAAGCCTCCTAGATAATTTCAGGTCACCTTTCTTCTTTTGCCAAACATACATCTATTTTAATCACATATGTTCACTCGTTTACATTTTGCAAATAGTGTTTGGCTTAACCTTTACTGAAACTAATATCAAGGAAACTGAACAATTAATTTATCTTTTAATTTTATATCCCCAACTTTTTATTCTGATTTTTTTTTAATCTGTAAAGAAAAATTGAAAGCATAATACAATGAACATCTGTATACATTCCAACTAGATTCAACAATTGTTAATATTTGAACAACAATCTTTATTAAGGTATAATTTACATACAGTGAAATCCTCATATCTTAAGTAAACTCTTCAATTGGTTTTGAAAGATGCTTATCAAGATACAGAACATTTCTGTTACCCCGGAAAGTTCCCTCCTACTCCTTCCCAGTCAAACCTCCCACCAGAAACAACCAATGATCTGACTTCTAAATTTACAGAGAAAATTGAAAAATGAAGGAACATTGTCTACTTATTGTAAAATGCTATTATAACCTCAATGCCAAAACCAGGCAAAAATTAGTTTTCCTATCTAACTTATAAACAAATCTTACGCCAGGAATGCTGACATAAATATTAGACAACTAGATAATTTGATTCAACTCACCAATTGAGAACAATCAAAATATCTGAATTTAGAAAAACAAAAGCAAATACCTAATATAAAGAATTATCCAGCCCAAATCTTAGAAGGCTGTATTCCAGGTAGTTAAACCAAACATCTATCCTGAAGGCATTTGACAATCCAAAGGTAAAATCTATAAACTGAGCTATGACTTTTGAAGGATTCCTGAGTAAGAGAGAAATACATCTAAATCTAGTGCCACCGAAGATGGAAAGTCTAACATAAACACTCCCCATATTTAATACAAGACCCCATAAGGTAAAGATAAACCAGAAGTAAGTCAGCACTTCCAATCAGGTTTTACAGTAATCAGGAAACTTCAAGCCTTGAACACTGAATAAATAGGTCCTAGGCTGGCATTTCACAATTACTGGGCAGAAACAAACAAAAATCCTCTGCAGATGAAGGCATCATTACCTCAAACCTCAGATTATTCTACAGATAATTTTCCAAATAAAATGACTAGCAGGGTCAGAAATCAGAAAAAGACTGCAATAAAAGCGTGCTTACGCTTTTAAAAATTTAAATAAAAAGTTTGAAAAAATCTAATAGGAACTCTAAAATTCAGAGGTTTAAGAACTCAATTGAGGCCGGTCCGGTGGCTCAGGCAGTTGGAGCTCCATGCTCCTAACTCCAAAGGCTGCCGGTTCAATTCCCACATGGGCCAGTGGGCAATCAACCACAAAGTTGCCGGTTCAACTCCTCGAGTCCCGCAAGAGATGGTGGGCTCCACCCCCTGCAACTAAGATTGAACACAGCACCTTGAGGTGAGCTGCCTGCAGACGGCTCAGCTGGTTGGAGCGCAGGTTCTCAACCACAATGTTGCCAGTTGGATTCCTCGAGTTCCACAAGGGATGGTGGGCTGCGCCCCCTGCAACTTACAACAGCAACTGGACCTGGAGCTGAGCTGCGCCCTCCACAACTAAGATTGAAAGGATAACAACTTGACTTGGGAAAAAAAAAAAGTCCTGGAAGTACACACTGTTCCCCAATAAAGTCCTGTTCCCCTTCCCCAATACAATCTTTAAAAAAAAAAAAAAAAAAAGGACGTCAATTGATAAATTTAGTATATTACACACAGTTTAAGCAACACAGTTTAAGCAAGAATTAACAACCAGAACACTTTAGAAGGCTAATTAAAATGACACAAAGACCAAAAAAAAGCTGGAAAATATATAAGAAAACATTAGAGACATAGATTTGAGAGATAAACGATAACCTTGAAAGGGTCTAACAAATGTTTAGCTGGAGTCCTCAAAGAACAGAAAAATCCTGAATGAGGCAGAAGTAATATGTGAAGAGATAAAGTTTGAGATTTTCCAGACTAATGAAAAATACTGTAGGTAAAGGCTTAACAAAACCCTTTCACATTATGCATGAGAACTTGACCTTCAGCTAACTTTCTAGCTCTTTCCATACAAAAACATGATAGAGGTTTACAATAAAAATCATCTCTGAGTAGCAGATTGGATCAAAAAACTAACCCCAACCATATGCTGTCTCCAAGAGACACATCTCAGCTACAAGGACAAGCATAGACTCAAAGTGAAAGGGTGGAAATTGACACTCCAACCAAATGGTATCCAGAGAAAATCAGGTGTACCCATACTGATATCAGATGAAACAGACTTCAGGCTGAAAAAGGTAACAAGAGACAAAGATGGACATTTCATAATGGTAAAGGGGATTATACAACAAGAAGACATAATAGTCATCCATATTTATGCCCCCAATCAGGGAACACCGAAATATACCAAGCAACTACTAACAGAACTAAAGGGAGAAATTGACCAAAACACAATTATACTAGGGGACTTAAATACATCATTGACAGCTATGGATAGATCATCCAAACAGAAAATAAATAATGAAATAGCAGCCCTAAATGACACATTAGATGAAATGGACATAATTGACATATATAGAGCACTTCATCCTAAAACATCAGACTATACATTTTTTTCTAGTGCACATGGAACATTCTCAAGGATACACCATATGTTGGGACATAAAATCAGCCTCAGCAAATTTAAGAAGGTTGAAATCATACCAAGCATATTCTCTGATCACAAGGCTTTGAAATTGGATATCAACTGCAAAAAGAAAGCAGGAAAAAAACACAAATACATGGAGATTAAACAACACATTTTTAAAGAATGACCAGGTCAAAGAAGAAATTAGAGGAGCAATCAAAAGATACATAGAAACAAATGACAATGAAAATGCATCCTACCAAAATTTTTGGGACACAGCGAAAGCAGTTTTAAGAGGGAGATTTATATCATTACAGGCCAATCTCAAGAAACAAGAAAAATCTCAAATAAATAACCTCACGTTACACCTTAAAGAACTAGAAAAAGAAGAACAAATGAAACCCAAGGTCAGCAGAAGAAAGGAAATAATAAAACGCAAAGCAGAACTAAATGAAATAGAGAACAAAAAGACAATAGAAAAAATTAATGTGACAAAGAGCTGGTTCTTTGAAAAAATTAACAAAATTGACAAACCTTTGGTAAGACTCACTAAGATAAAAAGAGAGAAGACACTAATTAACAAAATCAGAAATGAAAAAGTGGAAATTATCACGGATGCCACAGAAATACAAAGGATCATCCAAAAATACTTTGAAGGACTATATGCCACCTAATTCAATAATCTAGAAGAAATGGACAAGTTCTTAGAAACATATAGCCTTCCTAAGCTGAACCATGAAGAACTGCAAAATCTAAACAGACCGATCACCAGTAATGAAATTGAATCAGTCATCCAAAACCTTCCCAAAAGCAAAAGTCCAGACCAGATGGCTTCACTAGTGAATTCTACCAAACCTTCAAAGAGGATGTAATACCAATCCTGCTCAAACTATTCCAAAAAATTGAAGAAGTGACAGTACTCCCTAACTCATTTTATGAGGCCAACATTACCCTGATACCAAAACCTGGTAAGGACAACACAAAAAAATAAAACTACAGACCAATATCTCTGATGAATACAAATGCAAAAATCCTAAACAAAATTCTAGCAAATCGAATACAACACTGCATTAAAAAGATTATTCATCACGACCAAGTGGGGTTCATTCCCGGAGCACAAGGATGGTTCAACATCCGCAAATCCATCAATGTGATACATCACATAAACAAAATAAAGGACAAAAATCATATGATTATATCAATTGATGCAGAAAAAGCATTTGACAAGATACAACATCCATTTATGATTAAAACACTTAATAAAATAGGTACAGAAGGAAAATACCTTAACATAATAAAGGCCATATATGACAAACCCTCAGCTAATCTCATAATTAATGGTGAAAAACTGAAGCCCTTTGCTCTATGTTCAGGAACATGACAGGGCTGTCCCCTATCACCTCTGCTTTTCAACATAGTGTTGGAAGTCCTTGCCAGAGCAATCAGGCAAAAGAAAGAAATAAAAGGCATCCAAATTGGGAATGAAGAAGTTAAATTGTCACTCTTTCCAGATGACATGATACTATATATATAGAAAACACTAAAGACTCCACCAAAAAGCTATTACAAACAATCAATGAATACAGTAAAGTTGCCGGCTACAAAATCAACGTACAAAAGTCCATTGCATTCCTATATACTAACAATGAAATCTCAGAAAAAGAAATACAAAAAACAATTCCTTTTGCAATTGCAGCAAAAGAATAAAATACCTAGGAATAAACTTAACCAAGGATGTGAAAGACCTATATGCTGAAAACTACAAGACATTTTTAAAAGAAATTGAAGAAGACACAAAGAAATGGAAAGACATTCCGTGCTCATGGATTGGAAGAATCAACATAGTTAAAATGACAATATTACCCAAAGCAATATACAGATTTAATTCAATCCCATCAAAATCCCAATGGCATTTTTTAAAGAAGTAGAACAAAAAATAATCAGATTTGTTTGAAACCACAAAAGACCCCGAATAGCCAAAGCAATCTTAAGAAAAAAGAACAATACTGGAGGTATCACACTCCCTGACTTTAGCTTGTACTACAGGGCTACAACAATCAAAACAGCATGGTATTGGCAGAAAAACAGACACATAGACCAATGGAATAGATTTGAGAACCCAGAAATAAAACCACATAAATATGGACAGATAATTTTTGACAAAGAATAAAAAAACATACAATGGAGAAAAGACAGCCTCTTCAATAAATGGTGCTGGCAGAATTGAATAGCCACGTGCAAAAGAATGAAACTGGACTGCTATCTATCACCATGTACCAAAATTAATTCAAAATGGATCAAAGATTTAAGCATAAGACCTGAAACAATAAACTGCATAGACGAAAACATAGGTACTAAATTTATGGACCTTGGGTTCAAAGAGCATTTTATGAATTTGACTCCAAAGGCAAGGGAAATAAAAACTAAAATAAATGAATGGGACTATATGAAACTTAAAAGCTTCTGCACAGCAAAAGAAACCATTGACAAAATAAAGAGGCCACCAACTGAATGGGAGAAGATTTTTGCAAACAGTGCCTCTGATAATGGGCTAATATCCAAAGTATACAAGGAACTCATGCAACTCAACAACAAAAAAACAAACAACCCAATTGAAAAATAATGGGCAGAGGACCTGAAGAGACATTTCTCCAAAGAGGACATACAAATGGCAAATAGACATATGAAAAAATGCTCAACATCACTAATCATCAGAGAAATGCAAATAAAAACCACAATGAGATATCACCTCACTCCAGTCAGAATGGCTATCATCAACAAGACAAACAGTAACAAGTGTTGGAGAGGCTGTGGAGAAAAAGGAACCCTCATACACTGTTGGTGAGAATGCAGACTGGTGCAGCCGCTATGGAAGGCAGTGTGGAGGTTCCTCAAAAAATTATGAATAGAATTACCATATGACCCAGCAATCCCTCTCCTGGATATCTACCAAAAAAATCTGAAAACATTTATCCATAAAGACACGTGTGCTCCAATGTTCATTGCAGCTTTATTTACGGTGGCCAAGACATGGAAACAACTAAACTGTCCTTCGATAGATAAATGGATAAAGAAGTTGTGGTATATATACACAATGGAATACTATTCGGCGGTAAGAAAAGATGAAATAGGACCATTTGTGACAACATGGATGGATCTTGAGAGTATAATGCTAAGAGAAGTAAGTCAGACAGAAAAAGCAGAGAACAATATGATTTCACTGATATGTGGTATATAAACCAAAAACAAAAAAAGAACAAGACAAACCAATGAGAAACAAAAACTCATAGACACAGGCAATAGTTTAGTGGTTACCAGAGGGTAAAGGGGGTGGGGGTGGGAGATGAGGGTAAGGGGGATCAAATATATGGTGATGGAAGGAGAACTGACTCTACGTGGTGAACACACAATGGGATTTATAGATGATGTAATACAGAATTGTACACCTGAAATCTATGTAATTTTACTAACAATTGTCACCCCAATAAACTTTAAAAAAAAAATCTCTGATTCGAAAATTGCCTTTAGAGCAGAAATTAAAATGAATTATAAATACCTGATGGGGATGCCATACTTGGTACTTTCCTGAGAGAGTTAAGTTTACCAGTGAAATATTGCAATTTTAAGCTTGTATGCATCAAATGACATGCCTCTGTATCATACAGAACTACAATGAGAAATAATTGAAATCCACAAATATAGGGAAGCTTTTTACCACACCTATCTCAATCATTGATAAAAAAGGCAAACAAAAAAATCATTAAAGATATAGAACTTTGGATATAGAACTGCATAATTAATAATCTTGACCCAGTGAATACAAATAATGTGCAGAAAATGCATTATTTCAAGTACACATGGAACATTTACAAAAACTGAACACATGCTGACAATAGAACAGGTCTCAATCATTTTTAAAATCATGATAAAATACACATAACAAAATATACCATCTTATTCATTTTTAAGTGTATAGTTCTGTGTGGCATTAAGTATAATCACCTTGTACATTCATCATAACCTTTCATCCCCAGAACTCTTTTTATCTTGCAAAACTAAAACTCTACTCATTACTCAGTAACTCCCTGTTCTCTCCTTCCCCCATCCCCTAGCAACCACCGTTCTATTTTCTCCATGAATTTGACTAAGTACCTCATATAAGTGGAATTATATAGTACTTATCTTTTTGTGACTGGCTAATTTCCATTAGCATAATATCTCCAAAGTTCATTCATGTTGTACCATGTGACAGAATTCTCTTCCTCTTTAAGGCTGAATAATATTCCATTGTATGTGTATAGCATATTTTGTTATTCATTTATCTGTTGATGGACATTGAGATTGTGTTTTAATCAGTTTGGACTACTAAACGAAATACCAGACTGGGTGGTTAAACAACAAACATTTATTTCTCACAGTTCTGGAGGCTGCGAAGTCCAAGATCAAAATGCCAGCAGATTTGGTGTCTGATGAGGGCCTTCTTCCTGATTTGCAGATGGCCACCTTCTTGTTATATCTTTACATGGTGGGGAATGGGACCTCTGGTCTCTTTCTCTTATAAGGACATTAATCCCATGATAGGGCCTCTGCCCTCATAACCTTAGCTAAATCCAGTTACCTCCCAAAGGCCTCACCTCCAAATACCATCACACTGGGGATTAGGGCTTCAACATACGGGTTTTAAGGGGACACAGACATTCAGTCCATGGCATGTTGCCTCTATCTTTTAGCTATTGTGAATAATGCTGCTAGGAACATGGGTGCACCAATATCTCTTTAAGACCTTGTTTTCAATTCTTTTAGGTAAATACCTGGAAGTGAAATTGCTGGATCATATGGTAATACTATTTTTGAGGAACTGCCATACTGTTTTCCAAAGTGATCCACCATTTTACAGTCCTAACAGCAGTACACAAGGGTTTCAATTTCTCCACATCCTCATCACAAGTTATCTCCTGGTATTGATAGTAGCCATACTAATAGGTGTTAGGTGGTATCTCATGGTTTTGATTTGCATTTCTTTAATGACTAGTGATGTTGATCACATTTTCCTGGGCTTACTGTCCATTTGTACATATTCTCTAGAGAAATGTATATTCAAGTCCCTTACCCATTTTTTAATCAGTTGTTTGTTGTTTTGTTTTGAGTTTCAACAACAAATTTTAAAGGATTGAAATCAGATTATGTACTATGCACAACTAAACTAAAAATCAATAATAGATAACTAGAAAATCACCATATTTTTGCAAATTAAGAAATACCATTCTAAATAATCTATGGCTTAAAGAAGAAATCACAATGAAAAAATTAAAACTACCCAAATGATAATGAAAATACTACATATTAAAATTTGCAAATTGTACTTAAAGCAATGGTTGTAGGGAAATTAAAACCTTAAATGTATATGTTAAAAAAGAAAAAAGGCTGATACTCATGTTGACCTAAACTTTAAAAAACAGTACAAAAAAGTAAAGCCAAGGAAAGTAAAATGAAGGACATATTAAACATAAGAAAATAAATTGATGAAAGGGAAAACTAACATATAATTCATAAACAATGCTCGTCATTTACTAAAAAATTACCAGACATGCTAGAAAACAAGATCAAGTGACTAAACCCCACATGGCAGGTTTGTAAGGAGCTGCTACAAGACTGTTTTTCATTCACTTCTCTACCATAGAGATTGTCATGAGACAATTTTTTTTATCATCTCCCAGGTTTTGTTCAGATATGAAAAGTCATGGTAATAGTATATACCCTTGATGTGATGTGATGAAAATGGCACTTACCTCTATAACCTTCCTCTCAAAACCCATAACCCCAGATTAATTATGAGAAAAAAATCAAACAAATCCCAATTAAGGGGCAGTCTACAAACTACTTGACCAGTGTTTCTTAAAAGTGTAAAAGTCATCAAAAACAAGGAAAGAAAAAATAACTGTTATAGCCAAGAGGAGCGTAAGGAGACATAAATGTGATGTGGTATCCTGGCTAGAATCCTGGAACAAAAAAAGGCCAGTGCAAGAACTAAGGAAATTAAGTATGAACTTTAGTTAATAATAATAGATTGATATTTGTTCATTAGTTGTGACATATGTACCATATAAATACAAGATGTTAATAAAAAAGAAACTGAGACATATGGGACACTCTGTACTGTGTGCACAATTGGAATCTAAAACCTATTTTGTTAATCATAAAATTTCAAAATTATATTTGTTAATGATAGAAAAGGAATGACTATTAGATTTCAAATATATAATTTCAACTTTTGAAGGATTGTAAAAATGTGAAATTTCTTGTCAATTGTATCTATAGGAATTTGAAGATATTGTCATTAAAATGCCTTAATCAGGAAGTGTAGCTATTTCAAGCATTAAATCGGCTCATGGAAGTACTCTCAAGCTTTTAATCAAAACTTCTGAAATTTTTTATTTGGAAGTTTTAACAGATTTAATATTTTATATTTTCCTTACTATGTTAGCACTCATTTTTTTCTTATAATTAATGGTGAGCTTTTTCACCAAGTTGCAGGTAGATGTTCATAAATTCCCTCCAGCTTATCAACATATCACAGAAATTTTATCATTTTGTTTGTGTGCTATGACCTGAAAAAGGTTAGGAAGCGCTAACCTGGAGAAATGCTTATTCACGTACATGTGAACTAGGAGATATATACTGGGATATTTGTTACATCACTGCTTGTAATCGTGAAAATTTGAAAACAACTTATCTTGTCCATCAAGAAGAGAGTGGATATAAGCCTTGTGGTGTGTTCTTGCAAAAACGTGCTACGTATAGAGTAAGAAAAAAATGAATAAGCCAGAGCTACATATAAGAGCATGAACAAATCACAAAACCAATGTGAAATGAAAAAACCAAATTGGAAAAAAAGTTATGTACCTCTGATGTAAAGTTTTCAAAAACATAAAACAATGCAGTAGCTTTATGGATATATACATATGTGACAGAAGTTCAAAAACATACATGTGAATGATGAATATCAAAACCAGAATAGTGGGTACCTCTGAGCAAAGATGGTATCTGTGGGCTATTCTGGAGGATTCCACTATATTTATAAAGTTTCTTTCTTTAAAAAAAAGATCTCAAGCAAATATGGCAAAATGTTAAGATATGACAGAATTAGAAGCTGGGTATACCAATTTTTTATTCTCTATATTTGTATGCTTGAAACATTTCATTATAAAACACAAAATGCATCCTAAATATGATCATTCTTCACTACTTCACTGCTATTGCCATCGTCGTCCTGGCTGACTACAGCAGTCTTCTGTCTTATTTCCTTGCTTTCTATCCTGTTCCACTACAACCACTCTCCATATAATAGTCAGAATGATATTTTATAAATGTAGATCTGATCTCACCCTTCCCTATTCAAAAACCTTTCAATGGGTTCACATCACTCTAAAAATAAAAATAAAACTCCTTATCACAGTCCACAGCCCCTTGTTTTATCGCCCACAGTTAGCCCTTATTCTTCCTCCACAATCACTATTTATCTCCTCAAACTGATTTATTTTCCTCTTGGAACTACTCACAACCTCAAATTATATTAATTCATTGTGTACGGGCACAATTATTTCTGGAGTCCTCCGCCCTCACTAGAATATAAGCTGCATGAAAGCAGGCACTTTGTTCTCTGCTGTATCCCCATTGCCAAGAACATGTTTTGACTCATAGGAAGTATGAAATATTTTCTGGATGAATGAATAAGTGAATGATTTCATTTTTATTCAAAAAGGGGAGGAATGACATTTCATTGGTAAAAAAAATTGGTGTAATAAAATGTATGGAAGTAGAAAATTACAGGGTACTCTATCAACAACAGTAATAGGTAAGATTCATTAAGTGCTCATATGTGCCAGGCATTTCTAAGCATCGGAACCACATACTTTTTGTGAGGCATGTCAGCCTTTCTCTCATAGGCCCTGCAAACCTGTTTGTGTCATGGGAGCCTCCTCCCTAGCCATAGATGATTGGATTTGGATGGAACACTGGCTGAGAAAAGCCCATCTGTTAGCCGGGCAGAAGCAATCAGATGCTTTTTCTTGAAAATGTGTACTGAGAGATTTACAGGCTAAAGAAGTTTGAAGATGAGTCATGGTAATGGCAGGACATTTTTGAGTGATGGGGACAGCTGTGGAGGTCCCTAAAGCTGCACTGGTATCTGCCCTTTCTAAACCTTATTGTTCAATGTTTCCTTGGCTTAATGACCTAAGTTACCCACTATCCTTCCAGTAAAATCCACTCCCTTCATTTTTAAAACAATATGGATAGGTTTCTTTGTTTTGTTGATTATTCATTCTCCTAAAAGCAAAAAATGCAAACAATCTCTTGATCAAGGAAACTTGACTAAGACAGTCTTTCCCACGCATGGTCTCATTTAATTCTTGCAACACTATGAGAGAGTATTACTATTCCCATTTTACAGATGAGGAGACAAGGCCTGAATAGGTCCAATACATTTCCTAAAATCTCAGAGCAGTAAAGACTCTAATCCTGGCCTGTGTGACTCTAGAGAGGAGCTCTGAACTGCTACACGTGGCTGCAGGAAGGGCAGCAGAAAGACTGTTGTGGAGATGAAGTTAGGAAGACAGGACAAACATTTTGACACCATTTGGGGTAAATTAGAAAATGGCACTAATAAAATTTTCAGTATCATTTGAAAAAACCAGATTTCACTGTTTTGGGATAAGTTCCAGTAAAGGCTCTTTGTTCTTATATTTCAACAATTGTTGGCAAAGAGAGATTTATACCAACACAGAATGTCTGTATGATTAAAACTTTTTCTCTTCCCATTGACAGTTTTTAAAGAATGGCAGGATACATTTTTGTAGCAAAATACAAAAATGCAGTTTTAACAATACATATTCAGAGATGAGTTATAGTTGACTGTCACAGGATTTTCAGTTAGGCAGGTACATTTCTTGTCATTCTTGAAAACTCCCCCTCATGCCTACATGCCTAGAGCAGCTCTGCTAAGATGGCTTGACATAAATGAGACTGTGAATACAGAATTCCAAGGTGTTTACTTGGAGAGGGACAGCTGGAGAGAAAGGGACTGACAGACTAATGTATCATTTAGAGAGAGCAATCAAAAAAAAAAAAAAAAAAAGAAAGCTTATGATTAAAACACTCAGAATTCATCCTCCAAAACATCTTTGCTGCAAGAGAAAGAATAAGTGGAATAACTCATTTTTTCCAACTGAAGTTGGATTCTGTTTTTCAATACTTGGGAAAATAATATGCCTTGAGAAACAGTGGTAAGCTTGAGCTCAATTTCATATACGTTGAATGACACACCTTAGAAGCATCATTAGTGCACACAGCAGACACAATTTTGTTATTTTGGTAATTATTTAAACAGTGTTTTAAAACTCAAGCAAAAGAAATTTTAATGTGCTTTATAAAAGAGGGAAAAATAATATTTTCTTAGAATATATTCATAGTTTAAAAAGTAATAAATTAGGGGCAGCTGGATGGCTCAGTGGGTTAGAGTGCAAGCTCTCAACAATAGGGTTGCTGGTTGGATACCCACATGGGCCAGTGAGCTGCGCCCTCCACAACTAGATTGAAGACAATGAGCTGTCGCTAAGCTGCCAGAGGGGCGGCTGGATGGCTCAGTCCATGGGGTGTTAGCATTAAATTAGACAGCCACATAAATCACATGTTATCTGTTTAATAAATTATAGTTATTATTACTAATGGGGAATGGTCAACAATTTCAAATGGTGCTAAATTTAAATAAGATAAAGAGTGTAAAATAATCTACAATTGGGTTTCCTAATTAGGAAGTTATTGGTGAACATCTTCCAATGAGTAGGAGCAGCATATGCTGAGAAATGAATGGGGGGTAAGAAGTGAAGAAGAGGAGGCTAGTCCTTTCAGAAAGCTTGAAGTGAATGGCAGAGAGGTGATTCAATTCAACAATTATGAGAGCTCCTTATTAGATTGAGAAGACCTGAATATTTTTGTATTCTAAGGGGAGAAAATGGGTGAAGAAGACCAAAGATAATGAAGAAGGGATGGTTTAGAAGAGGATTCACAGCAAGAGAGACAGAAAGGAAAGCCCCTGAAGACACAGAATAGTTAATACACGAAGGAAATGGAGCGGAGGAAAATGTAAAGTCCATGTTGGTCTACTTCTAATTAGAGCAGGTCTGATGTGGAAGGAGTTGGAGGAGAAGGGAAAGGTGGATGTACATTTCACATCCCAGAAAGTCCGACACCCACCCCGCAAAAAAAAAAAAGAAAAAAAAAGTCCACAGCAGATTCTTTTAGTCTAAATGGACCACGAATAGACAATTCCAAAGTACAGCAGGAACTTCCAAACCTTTATCTTAATGGGGAAGGAGAGGAGGGGCCTAGAGAAGAAGAGATGTCAAAGTAGAGTCTTGGGAACATAAGCATTGGATCACAAAGGCTTGAACAACTGCCAAAATCAAGGACAAATTCTATGGTACTTAAGCGTGGGTTAACTTGCATTTTAGACACAGATTTAAGAGAACCAAAACAATTGTAAACCCCACCCCAAGCCCTGACAATCTCAGTCTCCTGATTGGTCAGTGCCGTGCAAATGCTCTGGATTAACATGCTAATTTTATCATTGACTGGCACGTTAAAGAATCCATCTGTGCCCGGTGATTGGCTGACCTGTCTAGGCTCTGGCCAATCCTGAAAGGGGCGGGCAGGTTAAGCGTCAGGTTTCTCCGAGCTGCCTTCCTTGGATGTACTTACTGGCCGTTCACTAAGCGGCTCCTTTTCTCCCTTGTCTCCGGTCCTAACCGTATCTGATGGAGCTTTCTTACCAGGCCCTCAAAGTCACGCATCAGGCGCGGGAAGCGGTAAGGAAAGCATATTCAAAAAAAGATCTGTACCCGGAACTCCTCTCCCCTTCTTGCTGCAGGCCGATTTGTGTGTCTTCGGTTGCTATGGCGACAGAGTCCGCCGCCCGAGTGGCGCACGCGTGCTGAGGGCCCGTAGGACCCACTGGTAAAGTCCGGGGGCTGGGCTTGAGGTTGTGATGCTGATAGGATGGGTCTGGGGCAGAGGCGGGTTTGATAAAAGGAACTGCAGAGTCGGTTTGTGACCGAGGAAATGGGATGTCGAGAGGTATTACGTATTAGACAGGCTAGTCTTGATAGGTCAGTGGGTTTGGGAGTGGTCAAAATAAAGATTACTGAAAGGCAGGACCTGGGAGTTGGGATACTGGGTTCGGGTTCTGATCCGCCACTAGAAGGTCCCCATTTGAAAGTAAGGTAATTGGACTGTAGTCTTTTTCACACGAAGATTACATGAATTTTACAAGACGTACAGTGGTTTCCTGTTGTCTGTATCGTATTGCCAGCAATACCTTCCACAATGAACATGAATTGAGGACATGCTGTATGCCAGGCACCGAGGAAATAAAAACAATTTGGGGGGGAGGGGGTAGGATAAATAAAATTAAAGAGAAAAAACACTGCTATCTGGCCCCACCTCCAGAAATTCTGATTTACTCGTTTGGGATGGCTCCTGTGCATCAATATTTTTTGAAAACTCAACAGGCGGTTATAATGTGCAGCCAAGGTTATGAACCACTGCTCTAGTGTCTCCCACCTTAAAAACAAAACAAAACAAAACAAAAAAACTAATTATACAAAAAAATATAACTCTGTTTGGCCTCCTATCTTCCCCCCTCCCCCCCAAACAACTTTATTTCTCTTTATTTCTCTCCAACGTTGGGAAAGGGCTGCCCACACTTTCTGTTGCTACTTCCTCATCTTTGGATTGTGCTTAAGTCCATTCCAATCTGAGCTTGAACCACCTGCATCGGAACATTCTGGGTTGGCTTTTAATAAAGCAGATTCCTGGACCTCGGCAACACTTACTGAATCAGAAACACTGTAGGATGGGGTCTTGAAAATTGCACTGTAAACACACAATGAAAGTTTGAAAATCACGGCCCTAAATGGTCTCATACATTTTCATGACTGCCAATGCCATCTCTATGTCGACAACCTCCCAAAGTGACTCTAGACTGGACTTCATCACTGAGCCCCAAATCCATGTGGTGTCCTAGAAGACAGAAGACAGAAAGGACAATGAATCAACAAATTACTCAACACATTTCGTGGGGTGTCTCATGTATCTGCATGATAATTTGTTCAATACCTTTTAACCTTCCTCTCTACAACTTGTACCTTTCTTTCCCCGTCTTCCTCCACCATATACCTAATTGCTCAAATCAGAATTCTGGGAATCATCCTTAACTGATTCTTCTTCCTAGACATTCCCTTTGTCCTCTACGTAAAAAGCCGTCAGCAAATCTTATTGATTCTACTTCTATAATGGGTCTTTAGTCATCCATATCTCCACAGCCACGATCCTGATCCAAGCCACCATAGTCTCTTACTGGAACCACTTTAACAGTTTCTTAATTATTCCCCCCTCTTGGTTTTTGCCTCTGTCCAGCCCATTCTTCATCCAGTGATCCAAATGATCTTAAAATGATGTCATTGCTTGGCTGGGGTCCTTTTACTGGTTTCCATTACATTTGGGATAAAACCCCCAAACCTTGCCATGACCCACAGAGCACTGCAATGATGTGGCCCAACTTCCGCATGCAGCCTCTTCCTCACCACTTTCTGCTTTGCCTCCCATTGCTCCAGGCACATTCTCTCTGATCTGACATATCTCTGAACTCCACACACTGTACCATACAAGGTAGAACTTAATTGTGACTAATTTATATTATCATCTGTTTTCTGCCTGTAACATAGCCTCTCAAACAGAATTTACGTAATTTGAAGGCAGAGACCCGGTTTTACTTCTTGTTTTATTCCCTAGATGGTGCTGATAGCAATATCTAGGCATGCTCATTGATGGCTTCATCTCTTGGGATCTAAGTGCAAGGAACTGCGCTGATTACGGGTCTGGAGAAGGAAATAAGGTGGAGGTGGGTGTGGCGATCTGGTGAACGGGACAGAAAGAGAAGTGCTTGTGCACAGGAGTTTTGATCGTCTATGTTATCTACTATATTAGGATTTCCAGAATACTTCCTTTTTATTTGGTTGATGTTTATTGTTGTTTCAAATTATTTATATGTGTGTTTTTTCAATTTTAATTTTAATTTTTAACAAAGTAATATCACCACGTAGTTAAAATTGTAATAGTTCTACAAAGTTAAAAAAAAAAGTCTCCTGCTTCATTTCATCCTGCCCTCAAGTTTTGCTCCCCAGAGCAACCATTCTCACCTTTTTTAGAAGCTTCTTCAGAACAACAAGTTTACACTTCTGAATTCTGACTTTTCATTCTCATGTGCTCACTTTTATTGGTAGATGAGCATTTGGCTTTCTTCTACCTACCTCACTTTTCCCCCTTCTTCTACCATCAGCCCTGTAGTTCCCTTCCTACATTCTCCCAAGATCGTTCTATCACAATTTTTTGCTCTATTGAATAAATGTTCAGTAGTTATATTAATCAGACCATGTAAATATTATTCAGAGATGAGCCATATGGTACACTATGATTATATTTTATTATTTTTATTTAACTTCTGGGGCAGGACTCAATCATATCTTAACTAATGCCTTATTCTTTGGCTTCATTTTCTATATATTTGATACCACTTCCTCCCTACCTAAAGTTTCTCACAGAACTCTAAAACTCCTCTATATGGTGAAGCTCACCAGACATTTCTCAGTTCAATTTTTTTTTTCCTTAGTGACATCCTTTCTGGACCTCCTGAATGCTCCTGCTCTGTGGACTGGTTGCTCTCTGGGCTTGCCATGCATTTTTTTTGCCCTAGGAAACCCCTTCCCCTCTTCCATGTGTCAGAAACCCTGTTTTCTGGATCCCATATCTGCCTCTTTCTTGCCCTATAGCCCCATTTTAATGAAACACATCAACCAATAGCTACCTGAGAAAAAGTACAAGGGAGGTAAAGTTTTCAAAACAAGGTTTGTGTGAAACTCTCTATTCTCTTCTCAAAGGTGATACCTTGGCTGGGGTTAATAGTCTAGGTTGGAACTGATTTCATCTCAATTGAGAAGGTATTGCTCCATTATCTTTTAATTTCTAGTAATGTGGCTGTGATGAGTCTGATGCTATTTTTCTTTTTCCCTAAAAGCTTTTAGAGTCTTCTAATATCCCTGGGTTCTGAATTTTCATGAAGATACTGCTTGTTGAGAATCCTTTCTCATTCACAGTGCTGGTAGGCAGTTAGGGACCGTTTAGACCAGGGAATTTGTGCTCTTAATTATGTAAAATATTATTTTTTTCTTTCTTTAAATATTCTTGCATTATTTCTTCAGATAATTTTCTCCCTTCTTTTTCTTTCTCTCTCTCTCTCTCTCTCTCTCTCTCTCTCTCTCTCTCTCTTCTTTCTTCTTTCCCTCCCTTCCTTCCTTCCTCTCTCTCTCTCTCTCTCTCTCTCTCTCTCTCTCTCTCTCTCTCGTTTTTGCTATTTTTTTCCACTTTTTTCCTCTGGAAGTCCTATTCATTGAATGTTTGACTTCCAAACGGAGCCTCTAATTATGTTGTTTCCTATTTTATTTTACATTGCTTAATCTTCTTGTTTTTCTTATCAAGAGATCGTCTCAACTTTTTATCCCATTGTATTGCATTTTTAATTTCTGCTATCATATTTTTATTTCCAGGTACTTTCTTTTTGTCTCAGGGATCTGTTTTTCATGCGGGAGGTTTTCCTCTAAAGTCTGGTGAATCTTGGCTGAGGTGAGACACCTAAAAGCTAATTAGATTCTGTGTGTTTTAGAAGAAACTTTTCTAATAAAGATGGATTTCTCTGTAGGATGATCAGGTAATCAGGGGCCTTTTCATCGGAGTATCCCTAAAGGTCAGAATCTGTAGGTCCTTGCTCCGAGGTCTTCAATTTCTCCGAGGAGAAATCCCCGATGCCCCCCTATTGGGAATGAGGGCAAAATAAGCATGGTTGCCACCATTGTTGGAGTTAAACAGGGAAAGAGTTGTGTGTGGGGTGGGAGGCTTGTCCTCACTGTTCAGTTTAGAGATTATAATAATACTTAATTACTCCTTCCTTAATAACTTAAGGAAGTGAGTAAGTAATAATTGAGTACTTAATTACTATTTCTTTCAGCCAGGCCCGGTGTCCTAAAGTCCGAAGTTTCTCTAGTGAGTTTCTTCTGAGAGTAATGTCCAGTCTTTTGCCAAGGGAGGGGAGGGGTTGTCACCTGATTGGAGTGGGGGAGGGGATCTGTTATACCGTGTTCAGCCAGTAGCTCACTCCTTACATCAGCCCTTAGAGGTTTCTGGTGACTTAGGAGTACCTCGTTCTCAGTGTCTGTAACATTCTAGGGCTCTGTCATACACGTCTGCTTCTTTTTGACTACTTTCTCTACAGGTGTTGGTTTTCTTTGATTTTGGTTGTCTTTGCTTTTGGCTTTCTTTGCTTTTTTTAGGTCAGTTGGCATTTATCCATTTGCTTTCCTTCTGTCGATTTTATTGTCATATCTGTTGTCACCTCTTCTTCTAGAGTCTTTGTCCTTGATGAATCATAGCATTTTTATTCCTTTACCATCATTTTCATGTGGTTTCATGGGAGAGAATAGAAATAAATAGTCTTTAGAACACTTTTTATTTTACAAATATTTATTTCAGAGAAGTGAATATTAAAAAAACCCACTAATATGTGATTCATAGCTAAAAGATAAGTTAATTTTCTGTGGGTTTCAAGTTAGGCATTTATCATACACCTATTTATATATTCAAATTTAGTTTTAAATATGGTTACTTGTTTGGATACGATAGGGGCTAGTGGCTGAGGATAAAAATGGGAGTTAGACATTTTTTAATTCATATCCTGGTTTTTACTTAACACTGAGATAAATATACATTTATTCATCAACTCGTGCCTACTATATCTAAAACATTGTACTTTTGTTTTGAGATATTCACAAATGGGAGCACTGACAGTGTTGGTTTCCTTAGGAAATGCCTCTTCGTTTGGTTTTCATGATACTACGGTCTCCTAGTGTTCTACTTCCCTTTTTGGCTTCCTTGATGAGCTTCTCTCTCTCTCCCTCGAACGGCTGTTCTTTAGGATCTGAATTTGCCTTTCTTGGTCAGCCTGCTTCCTAAACTTGATAAAGTGCCCCTCCTTGATGCCCTGAGTAGAGATCACCATAACACCTTCATCCTGGGAAATTAGAATGGATTTTTTTCCTTGTTTGTTCCTTCTCCCAACCCCAGTAGACTAGAGGCTCCTTGAGGGCAAGGACCATAGCAATTTCCTTTTTTGACAAGTAAACTGATCATGCTTTTTCAGTGCTTCTCAGTCTTTAATGTGCACAGTAAACACCAGGATGTTTTGAACATTCAGATTCTGACCCAGTCGTCCTGCGGTGGGGTGGGCATCACAAGCTCCCGTGTAATACTGAAGCTACTGCTCAGCTTTGGGTAGCAAAGACCTGGGAATGGAGAATTTTCTCCTATTCCATCTTGAATGTAGTGGTTCATTAAAATAAGATGATATGCAATCTGTAAACCTCTGCCTCGTTCTTTTTTCCAACTTGCATGTAAGATCCTGTGGAATGTGCTAAGTGCAAGGAAGCTGTAAGGAGGAATTGCTTCTGTGTTTTTAATTTGACCACACAATTAAAACAAACAGTAATTGGTCTCAATGCTTAAGAATGGTTTTGGGAAGGCCATCATTGATCGACACGTTCATGGATACACACCAAATTGTCCTGAAACTAAGTTTGACTTATTCTCATGCGTCTTTATATGTACTTTTCAAAAAGTTGTGGCTTTGCCTGTGTGAGACTTTTATATTAAAAATATCTATTGTAAGCATTAGCTAATTAATGAGGTGGTTGACTAGGTTTTTCAACGAGTGTTGTTAAATGCCTTAGGTTTTATTAATTGCATGGGCCCCTGAAAAAAATAAAACAGAGTGATTGAAAATTTAATTACATCAATGTTTTTCTTCAAAGAACTAAGGCTTATTAAACTTTAAATGTTCAAACATTTAAGCATCTATTGAAATACCAACAGCTATAAACAATGTGCAGTTCTAAATACTAATTAAACAAATGCTAAATCACCATAAAGCTAAGTTGAATTCTAAGTAACTCTTCTGTTTCTAAGTGCCCTGCTCTTACATAAGGAAGATTAACCACTTCGCTACTGACCACGGCTGCATCTTGTAAAATGCTGTGGCTGCGGTGGAACCACATTCTTCCTGTACCTGGACCAAGACTGATCAGACCACCTGGAACACTTTGCAAATGTCACATTGCTACCCTTGGACACTAGTTCTTTTTTTTAACCACTAACTGCGAATATGAGAGTATACAGATATGAATTTGTATATTTGATGTTTTAGGTTAAAAATATCATTTTGTTCTTTTGTAAAAATAATAGTTATTAGGTTTTATTTTTAAACACAAAGAGTATATATTTCACCACCCTGATAAATCTTGTTAACATTAAAAAAAAGGATATAGCCTTCTGCTTTCGAATGTGATGGAGTAGCTGGTGCCAGACAAGCCTTCCTACTGTATGCAGCTAGACAACTGAACTAAATATATGAGCCATGTCTTTACAGACATTGGACAATGTGGTCATGAGACAAGGCCTTCTGCCTGGAAGCAGTTACTGGGTTCTGGCACACGAGGGAGTAGCTAAGCAGAGCACAGCAAATGACAGAGAGAGTAGAGTTTGGGGAGACTAGGGTTAGAATTATGAGGGAAAAAGACCAGAGAGGAGGGAACTATGCAAACAAATTGCTCCATTATTTTGAGTTTTTGACTAAATGCTAAGCTGTGCATATATAGAGTGAAAATGTATGAAACTTATGGAAAGACCAATTACCAGGACACTATAAGCTAAACAACTACAGGTGCTATATAATTTGAATTCCAAACAACCTCAGTAGAAAAATCTTGTGGAACAGCATTTAGAGATTCCGGGAAGGCTATGCATGAAGAGTAAGCTAAACTAGCCCTGAAATAAAGGCTACTTTAGATATTTCTTCCCTAACAAAAACAAGCCTTGATAGGATTAGAGCTACCTACAAATAACTAAACTATCTGCCAAAATAAAACTCAGCACACTTAAAAAAAGACAATAAAATCCAGACTTTTACAAAGACTAGCATCCAATGAAAAATCATGAGTGGTCATAAGAAGGAAAATGACAAAACCAGCTCAAAAAATTAGTCAACAGATTCAAGTTCATTGCAATCAAACTATTGATACTTTAAAATTTTCTTGTTGGTGTCAGTTTAGTATATTGTGTTCTCTTGGAATCTGTCCGTCTCATCTAAAATTTTAAATTTATTGGCGTAATTGTTCATAATATCTTGTTATTTTTATATAAATATATACAGGAACTGTAACCATCTTCCCTTTTTATTCTTGACATTGGTTATTTGTGACCTCTCTTTTTTTTAATTAAAAAAAACATTTTTATAATTGGGTAATATTGGGGAACAGTGTGTTTCTCCAGAGCCCATCAGCTCCAAGTCGTTGTCCTTCAATCTAGTTGTGGAGGGCGCAGTTCGGCTCCAAGATCAGTCGCTGTTTTCAATCTTTAGTCGCTGTTTTCAATCTTTAGTCGCAGGGGGTACAGCCCACCATCCCATGCGGGAATTGAACTGGCAACCTTGTTGTTAAGAGCTCGCACTCTAATCAACTGAGCCATCCGGACACCCCTCCGGAAGCTCAGCGGCAGTTCGTTGTCTTCAATCTAGTTATGGAAGGTGCAGCTCACTGGCCCATGTGGGAATCGAACTGGCAACCCTGTTGTTGAGAGCTCTCGCTCTAACCAAGTGAGCCATCGACCACCGTGACTTCTCTTTTTTTCATCTGTCTTGGCAACAGTTTATCAATTTTGTTACTCTTTTCAAAGAACCAACTTTTGTTTTGTTGATCCTGTCTATTATAAGTTTGATAACTGTTTCACTTTTACATCCTTAAAATTATTATTTCCTTTTTTCTACTTTCTTTGGGTTTATTTTATTATACTTTTTCTAATTTCTTAAGATGGTTGCTTAACTCATATTTACTTTTCTTCTAACAGATATATTTAAGGATTTAAATTTCCCTCTAATCACTATTTTGCCTGCTTCCCATGTTTCAATATGCAACATTTTAATTTTTTGAATTTTCATTCAATTCCAAATATTTTGTCATTTCTATTAGGATTTTTCTCTGACTCATAAGTATTTAGAAGTGTATTACTTGCATATGGGAAGTCTATTGATACCTTTTTGACATTGTTCTCTAGTTTAATTGCATTGTATTCATACAACAATAGTCTAAGTAATTTCAGTCATTTGACATTTGTTGAGAATTGTTTTATGGCTCAATGCATGGTTAAGTTTATTAATTGTGTTGTTCAAATCTTTTATATGCCAGATTTTTTTCTTGTTCTATCAATTACTGAGGAAGGCATATAAGAATCTCTTACTCTGTATTTTTTGCATATTTCTCCTTTTGATTTTGTCAATTTTTGCTTTATTTATTTTGATTTCATGTTATTGTACATAGAAATTTAGGATTATGTTCAATTAATTTGTGTGTTTGATGGGAGATACAGGTTAAGCTTCTTTTTCTTTTGTTTTTTGGTAATCTAGCTGTAGTAGCACCTTTTCAAAAAATTTGAATTACATAGGCCACTTTGTAAAAAATCAAATTGCCACATATTTGTAGGCCTATTTCTGAATTCTCTGTTCTGTTCTACTGAGAACATGCAGTACTTATGTCCTACTCCATGCCAATATCAAACCATCGTAACTATTGTGGCTTTATGTTAAGCCTTGAAAACTGATAGAGTAAATCCTGACTTAGCCCTTTTTCAGTGCTGTCTTGGTTATTCTAAATTTCCACATAAATTTTAGAATCAGATTTTCAGTTTATAGAGAAAGGCCTGCTGAGCTTTTGATGAGATTGCATTGAATCTATAGATCAATTTGCAGAATTAGCATCATAACAATATTGATTTTCCCAATCCATAAACATTGTATCTTCTTTAATTTCTCTTAGCTGTATTTTGTCATTCTTCAACATAGAGGTTGTATTTAGCTTGCTACGGCTGCCATAACAAAATACCACAGACTGGGTGGCTAAACAATAGAAATTTATTTTCTCACAGTTCTGGAAACTAGAAGTCCAAGATCAAGGTGTCAGCAGGTTTCGTTTCTCTTGGGGTCTCTTTCCTTGGTTTGCAAATGGCCACCTTCTTGCTTTGTCATCTGTCAAATGGTCTTTCCTGTGTTGGAGACCACTCCTCATGTCTCTTTGTGTGTCAAATTTCCTCTTCTTATAAGGACATCAGTCAGATTGGATTAGAGCCCACCCTAACAGCCTCATTTTAACTTAGTCACCTCTTAAAGGTCCTATCTCCAAATATCGTCATATTTTGAAGTATTCAGGGTTAGGGCTTCAATGCATGAATTTGGGAAGGGGGACACAATTCAACCCACAAAGAAGTCTTAAACATTTTCTGTTATATTTGTTCCTATTGAATTTTTATATGCTATTGTAAATGGTATTGGTTTAAATAGTTTTTCTAAAGTCTGTATCTTAGTTCCAATATCTTGAGTCACATGTGGATCTGTTTCAATTGTCATTATTCCTGATGTTTCTTATTTATGTTGTTCTTATCTTAGACTGTGCAGGGTGGTGTAGTTGACAATTTGTTTTTAGAAATAATTTGAGATGAAGGATGACGTTATCTTCTTGTAGAGGTGATTTAGGTTTGTTTCTGCTTTATGCCAGCGAGGGGTTGAAGTGTGGGATAGGGGATGCTGGCAATCCAGAAACATCTCAATCCAACTTCAGAAACAGATTTTTCTGGGCCACATAGAGAATGGGAAACTGAGCTTGGCAACTTCACTTCTCTTCTGCTTTTATTCCTAGGACTGAGCCCTTCACAGGTTTTACCAGGGTCTCCTACCTTGCTGGGTCCTGGACTCCAATTTTTGCTTCTGTAGCACCTTGAGATTGTCAAACACACTACTCAGCATCTTAGCTTCTTAGAGGCAGGCACATGTCCTTGGGAGAAAGTGACTTCAAATGCCATGGTCACATGTGTGCATTAATAACTACACACACACACACACACACACACACACACACACAAGCATACATGGAGGATAAAATCCTATAATTGAAATTGCTATATCAAAGAGTTTGTATATTTGACATATGTGCATACACAACTGAACCATAGTACATATGTACATAGTACATGGTACATATATATCCTTCCAGATCCTTTTCTATGTGTGTATACACACACACATGCACACACACTCTCCAGGCAAGGAGGCAGTGGCTATAGCACATGGACTCACAGGGGCAAACCTTGGAAACTCCAGGAGTCAGTTGTTTTAACATTTTTATTTTATTTTATCGAGCAGTCTATATTTCCACCCTTGTTCTGGGTTATAAAGATATCCCAAGTCTTGGAATTTATTAGGTCTAGAAATTCCTGACAGTTACGACTGTCAATATTTTCAGTAGTGTGCATTGACAGTTCTTATAACACATGATTAGTTACAGAATCATAAATCAAGTTTAAAAAAACGATAGGTAACAAAACACAATACGGGCAATCAGCACACCCCACATTCCCACCACCCGATACACTAAGGATGAACCTTCGCGTCTTCCTTCCCATCCTTTTCTATGCATGTGCACACACACTCCAGACAGGGAGGCCGTCGAAGGTTCACAGGTACGACACTTGAGAAGTACAGGTGTCAGAGTCCAAACGTTTCCACGAAACCCAAGATTCAAGTTTCCTGTGGAAGTGCCATTCCCTCACCCCCACGGTCCTTGTATTCCTCCTCCCAAATTTCATCTCCAAAGGCAGGCACTCCATTCATCGTCGGAAGGATCTGTCCTTGAAATCTTTAATGGTCTTGGCCATCATTGGAGCAATCGGCTTTGCAGGCGTCCCGCTGCTGCTGACCACCCCGCTGCTGCTGACCACCCCGCTGCTGGTGCGTGGGCAGGCATTCGCCAGCTTCGCAGGGGTGGGGTGAAAGCCGTGGCCACCGGCACCACTGGAGCGAGCGCGGCTGCTTGCTGTGGGGGAGGGGCCTGGCTTGATCTTGACTTTTTCCTGGAGAGCTGCTCCTCCTCTTTCAAAGTTGAAAACGATCATCTTTGTCTGTCGGCCTTTGGGCCTACTGGCCTGTGCGGATCGGATCTTCAGTGTCAGTGCTCGCAGCCGCTGCTGTCGGGCATCCTGAAGCCGCAGGTACATCTCCCGCCAGGACTCAAGCTCTTCTGGCTTTTCTTCCTTAAAGTACCGGTGACAATGCAGTTTCCATAATGGATCGGTTTCTTTAACTAGCACACAATTGTATTTCTCTAGGCGATATAGCTGATCAGGCGTACAACTCTCCAAAATGGGTTGGAGAACAGAATACGGGACGCCTCCCACTCGGAAGAGTGAATTGAGGTTGTTTCTGAGGACCAGGATACACTGCTGGCGCAAGGTCATCGTTTTGCGGAGACAGGCCCACTTGGAACCAGAGGACACGTGCATCTTAGCGTTCATTCTGGGCGTGGCAAACCCAGCTTCTTCCTCGTCTGCTCTTTGCTTCAGCTGCGAGGAGGACATCAATGCAAAGGCAGGAAGTGGACGGTATCCCGGCTGGACCCTGGGCAGCCAGGGGTCTGGCAACACGGCTGACGCATCAGCGGGGACCTTTTTCCGCTTGGCCCCATCCGCTCCAGACAGCTGCGGCTTCTCTGACTTGTTTGCATTCACCTTAGGTAATTCCTGCACCGCGTCCAAGTTTTCACTCGCGCTCTTAGAATCCTTTTTCCTAAGTCCTTTTCCTTCAAGTGCAGTGGATGAAATCTTCACACTCTTTTTCTTTGTCTTCCGGAGAGGCTGGTCGTAGGTGAGATATGCCTCAAAAGGCATGGTGGGCGGCTCGAATCCCTCCTCCATCTCTGCCTCCTCCACGTCAGGGAGGGAGCCCGCCGGCTTCCTATCCCGATGCGAAGTTCTGACTTTCCCTTCTTGGGTCTGGAAGTTGTCGGCAACTTTCTCTTGGACTTCCGGCAGCAGGGCCCCTGCCCCCTTTCCAGCGTCTAAGCTGTCTAGGCGCTGTTGCTTGTCTTTGTCCGATTGGGTTTTCTCTGAGTGGTTGTTCTTTCGCTTTTGGGGGAGCTTGTCTGAGGCCACCTCCGAGGGAGGCGACAACTGGAAGCCGGGGCCCTCTCCCTCCTTCTCCTTGACACTACGAGAGGACAGTTTGCCCCCAGCGCCCTCCCAGGAGAGAGGTCTTGGGCTTTGCTCTCTGGAGAAGGCCTGGGGTGATCTCTGGCTGATCAAAGCAGAGGATTTCTCACGCCCCTTGGCACCCACCGGGCGTTTGTCCTTGTGGGAAGGTGGGCGCTCCTCGCTTTGACTCACGGCCCCTCTCCCCTGGGTTGTCCCCAGGCGTCGTTTGTCACTGGGTCCCCGTCGGTCCCGAGAGGCATTGGCTTGGCCTTCTCCAGGCCTCTGGCATGTCATGTGGGCGTTGGCCGGGCGTCTGTGATGGTCACCGCGCATCTGATGAGGACCCGTGGATGATGGAGGGGACCAGCCGTCGCCTGAAGATTCCCACTTTGAAGAGTCAGCTGGCGAAACTCGATGGCTGGTCCTTCCCTCTCTCCTTTCATGACGGTGGGGCCTCTCGAGCTCTGAGGATTCTCTGTGTTTCTTCTGTCTGCGCTCAGAGCTGTGCGATGGACGGCTGACCGCTTCTTTGCAGGGTGCTGGCTGGTCTCCTCCATCTCCTTCTCCTTCCGAAGAGAATCCCTGGGGCACTTTGAGGACTCGCTCTCCTCCGAGTCCCTTCTGTCAGCGTCAGTGTTTCCTTCCACAGGAACCAACTTCTTGCAATGGGCCACCGAGTCCCTGGCAAGACTTCCAATGTGCTCGCGTTTGAGCAGGCGACTGTCTCACCGACCACGGTCTCCACCAGAATGGCTACTGAGAATGGCCAGGTGGAGTCTCTTTAAATCTTCCCCAGCTTCTAAGGGTGGGGCTTGGGGCCCGCCCTAGCCCCGCCCCCCGCCCTGCCTGCCGCCCCCCCTTCCCCCTTCCCCCCCCCCCACCCTGGGCTGTGCTGGGGTCATGGCGCCCTCCGTGCATCTCTTTAGAGAACCAGGCACCACTGGCCCCTTGAGGGCCTGCCCCAGCTTCCTGGATGGGCGGGAGCCGGCCCACGCTGTCCATTATGTTATCCCTACTTTTCGGATGAGGAGACAGGAGTAGGGCGATCAAATTAATTTGCATATTTGGATCACATCAGTGAAACAGAGGACGATAGAATTTGAACTTAAGAAGTTTCGGTCCAGTGTGAGCATATCCTCCGAAGAGGGTGAGGAGTGGAGGCCTGGAGAGAGAAAAGGATTTTTCTGCAGTTCAACAGCTTAGTCCTGTGAGGGCGGGTAAGAGTCGCTGCATGGGGTTTGCCTGCAGAGCAGCGTCCCACGTAGGCGTTCAATCAACTCTTGTGGAACGAATGACTGAATGGCCGTTTGCTCTGACCCCCTAAACCTCAGCGGGAGGGCCTGACTCAGGTCAGCCTGAGACACTCCAAGTGTCCTCGAGGGCACCTACCCTCACCCCAGCAGGGTTTAGCCTCCTTATTAGTATGATCGCTGCCCCAAAGAAGAACTTCATAGACTTAACTGACAACGTCAGCACTGATTCATCACGTTGATTAAATCAAATCTGATTAGATCGTAGCCAGATCTCCAGGAATGTACCCGGACTGGCCCCTGATCCAGTCAGGAAAGCCCAGTGCTTGTTCTTCCTTGATTTTTTTTTTTTTTATGTGTAAATTTTTTGATCTCTTAAACAATTCTATAGGTATATACCTTGTGAGTTTTTGTTCAACTTTTGCCTCACATTTTTCCAGTTGTCTTAACATATTTATTGAATGGTCTATATGTCGACCATCATTCTGGGTTTTAAAGTTATCCTGAGTCTTAGAATTTATAAAATCTGAGAATTCCTGACAGTTATCATTGTTTTCAATATTCTCAGTAGTATCAATTGGCGGTTCTAATATTGTACGATTACTCACAGAGTCATAAAACAATTTTAAGGACATGTAACAAACCCAATAAATTTTAAAAACCCACCAGATTCCCACCACGCAGATACACTAAGGTGTCAACCAGCGTGAGCCTTAGTGTATATCCACATATCCTTCCAGATCCTATTCTGTGTGTGGATATACATAACATGCACACACACTTGCATTTTTTATCCAAATGAAATCATACCGTAAACACTGTTCTTTAACCAACTAGTTCTCTAACCTGGTTCCAATCCAGGATCATGCATTATGTCTGGTTTTTGTATCCCTTAAGTTTCTTTGAATTAGCACAGTTTTTTTCAGCCCCTACCATCTCTATTTTTATTTTGTTTTTATTTTTAACGACACTGACTTTCCCAAGAACTCATGACAGTTGTTCTGTAGAACCTCTTCCTTTCTTGACTCGACTGACTGCTTCCTCGAGGTTTCATCTGTTGCCCATCCCTGGTGAACTGAAAGTTGGTTCTGAAGGCTTGATGGATTTCAGTTAATCCCTTTAGGTGGTACTGAGGACTTCACATTGCACACAGCTGGAGTCTGTGATAGTATTGCCTTACTGTGACGCAGTCTGATCTCTCTATCGTGCAGCTCTGCTGCAACTAGAAAGTAGCCTGTGTGAGCACAAGTTTTATGGAAAGAACGTAAATATAGTTCCATAATCCAGTTCAGTGTTGAATAATGGCACGGCATGGAAAGTCCCCTGTGTTTCAGTGGACTTTATGGTTCTCTGACATGTCAATTTCTATAACCAGTTCACACTGAGGATGAACAACAAATGCCCCTCTTCGAGGAACACTGTTCCTGAGCATAGTTGACCAGATGTGACTTTGTATTAAATACAATGAATGACTTCCTGGATTTCTAGACAGTCCTTTTGGTAATTCTTGTGCTTTTTCAAGTTATGCAGCATTGGAAACTTAGGAAGTTTCCTAGTATAAACAGGAGGTAATCAGGAAACAAACAAAAAACAAATTAGAACTTATGGGTATATATATTCAAGCTTTTAAGTGAATATTAGATGCAGGGACTGTAAAATAGAACTATAATAAAAACATTTGAAAGAAGAAATGTGTCCTTTTTAACTGTTTGCTTCTGAGATGGAAAGCTTAATGCAAAATTTGGATCTTATTACAGAAATTGAAACGAGCTCATGCAAATTAATCTCCATTGCACCCGTAAAAAAGAAATTAAAAGCACTAATGTTGCATGTGGTGTATATACAGTAACATTTCCTAAATATCTTCTGGGTCTAAAACTAGGAATGATATTCAATGCTTCCTTTTCCTCAGGCTACAGTATCAACGGATTCAATTTTGAATCTGATAATGGAGGCATTTTTGTTGCACAATAGCCCACAAAGGAAATGAAGGAAGGAGAAAACAGACAGATTATTGAAGCAGAGACAAATGAGACACTTTGGTTAGATGTTCACTTCTGGGCCTCCTTTCTTTGGTAGACAGAAGTTAATTGAGCATCTAATTGTGTCCATTTTAAGGGCACACCATCTTTTACAGTTTAAATTGACCATTTATGTCACAGTACTTTGTGTAAAAAATAAGTGTCAATCAATCAATCAATCAATCAATCAATCAATCAATCGACCATTTGTTGGTGGCTCATTCTTAGGATTTTTTAATCAGAAGATAATTTTCTATGCTAATTTGAATGGCAAGAGTAGAAAGATGTTATAGAGCTGGGAAACTTTACACTTTTAATTAACAAATTTATGAGACCACATTCTATATTTCAAGTAACAGCACATCTTCAATATTTAACTGTAGGCATTTGAATAGTGTTTGTTACCTTGTCTGTCTTTTATTACTAAATTCTGAATTTCTATCAAACTTGTCTCAAAGAAAAAGTCGCATTATTTCAAGGCCTAGAGACCCCAAGTAAAAGTTGTTTCCCAATCTTCATAGTAAGAACGCCATTTTTGAAGCAGCCTCATTACCAAACAGAATTCTAAATCACTGAGCCAAAGGGGGTCCCTCAGTACTCATCATCTGCCATAGATATCAGGACTATTTGCCAAACTTTGTGATTCCAGCCGAAAAACCCTGGAAGATTCTTGACTGGAGTTGGGACAGCTACCATTTTCCAGGAATGTAATCAAAATCCTGCACAAGCCTCTCTGATAGGTTATTTATACCCTTTGAAGAATATGGTCAACATTGCTCAGATTGGCTTAGGATTCAGAGATCCCTCCATCCCAAGAAGTCTATAGAATTCTGCCTTTCTATCCTGATCTTCCGTGAGTTCACTAGGTCAGTGGTTCACTGTTTAAACAACTCTCTAAGAATTCTAGAAGGAGATGATTCTGACAAGTGTGTTAGCTCAAGTTTTGTTAGGGCTGCAGTGAAATCTAAGGCTCTCCCTTTGGGTAGTGGACAACAAGACTCCTAGCTTTCTCTGCCTCTGTGTATACGTGAAGGCAGGAGGTGGGCTCAGGGGAACGTGGGGGTGGGAAGTGTGGTACAGAGGAGGAGGTGCCTTTGGGTGACTTTTGTATGGCTTCTCTCCCTCCTAGTGAATGAGAACACCTGAAGCCAGCATCAGTGCCAGGACCATTTCCCTGACCCCCACCCGTACCTGCTGAGCCTGGGGCAGGGAACCCCAATGGTAGAGTGGCTCGTCTGCCATGGTGATGATGTAATTCCTTGGCCTAGAAATTTTCTGGTCTGTCAACAGTAGAACCCAAGCCGATGTGTTTGTTTGCTTTTCACTTGCCATAGTATTAAATTCAGAAAATTAAGACGTATATGGATTAAAACTTAAATTGCTGTGCTCCCAGCCCTTTGCTCTACCCAGAGGCAACTATATACTTAGGTTTTTATTCCTTTCTTTTTCTATGAGTGAAAGAGAGTGAATGTGTATTTCTGCGATTTTTTACTTTACAGTATGTCTTAGAATTAGGTAGATCAGCATATGCTCATATGGAAAGATATTTAAGACATTATTAAGTGGGAGGGGGGAGAGGGAGGAAGATGCCCATAAGCATATACACAATGATTCCATTTTTAAAAATTTTTTAAAGTTTGTGCACACGAGGTCTGACAATTACGTTCATGAACTTGCCCCCGTGCGCTTACACTGGCAGCGCTGTACACACAGCTCAGTAGGGTCTCATAACCTCGGTATATCAGTGTCTCACAGCTGTGTTTGTGTCAACATGTGGCGGTGTCTTGCGAGTGGCATTCATTATTGTTGTGGCGTGTTTTTGTGTGCTGTCACGAGAATGTGTGAGCGTGAATTAGAGCACCGAACAAACATGAAATTTCTTGTTAAACTTGGCAAAAGTGGAAGTGAAATCAGGGACATGTTAGTCCAAGTTAATGGGGATAATGCCATGAAGAAAACAGCAGTGTACAAATGGATTAAACATTTTCCTGAGGGGAGAGAACGCATCACCGATGAAGAGAGGCCAGGGCAGCCAGTAACGAGCAGAACTGACGAAAACATTGCAAAAGTTCATCGAATCATGGGTCAAAATCGTCGGCTGACTGTGGGAAGCATAGCAGACCAAGTAAACATTGATAGAGAAACAGTTAGGAAAATCTTAACTGAAAATCTTGGCATGAGAAAGGGACGTTCAAAAATGGTCCCGAAGGAGCTCACCAATGAACAAAGGAGAGTCAAAGTTTGCCAAGACCTTTTGGAGCGGCAAGATGATGTTTTGGGCCGTGTTATCACTGGTGATGAAACATGGATTTACCAATATGACTCTGAAACAAAGCGTCAAAGTGCACAATGGAAGTTAGTCAATTCTCCATGACCAAAAATGTTCCGTCAGTCCAAAGCAAGAGTCAAAATGATGTCGCTAACCTTTTTTGAAATAGGAGGGATTAATTATGAATTTGTACCAACTGGACAAACAGTTACAGGTTTACTATTTGGAAGTGCTGAAAAGGCTGCATGAAAAAGTTAGACGACCTGAACTTTTTGCCAACAATTCATGACTCTTGCATCACAACAATGCACCAGCTCCCAGGGCACTGTCTTTGAGGGAGTTTTTAGCTAGTAAACAAATAACTGTATTGGAACACCCTCCATACTCACTTGATCTGGCCCCCAATGACTTCTTTCTTTACCCAAAGATAAAGGAAATATTGAAAGGAAGACATTTTGATGACATTCAGGACATCAAGGGTAATACGACGACAGCTCTGATGGCCATGCCAGAAAGAGTTCCAAAATTGCTTTGAAGGGTGGACTAGGTGCTGGCATCGGTGCATAGCTTCCCAAGGGGAGTACTTCCAAGGTGACTATAGTGATATTCAGCAATGAGGTATGTAGCACTTTTTCTAGGATGAGTTCGCAAACGTAATTGTCAGACCTCATATATACATTGATATAGTCATAAACCCCTTTCAGAACTACTACATGAGATATTAATTAATAATTAATGGTGGACAGAGTGAAGAGAGAAAATTTTCTTTAAAAATGTTTGTATTAATTGAAGTTTTCTTTGTCAAATCTAAGCGCTACTTTTAATTTAAACTTTTTCTGAGTGACACAGTGTTTGGAAGTAGGTGGAGAGAAAACATGATGTCTTCAAAATCTTTCCTCGTCACTATATCTAGACCCACCTCATTCTTTTTATTGTTGCATAATATTCCACAGTAAGGCTGCACCATGATTTATTTAAGCACTAATGGACATTTGGGCTATTTCTAATATTTTTGGAAATACAAATAATGCTATATCAAACATCCTTGAACATTAATCATTGTGCATACATGGAGTATTTCTATAACACGGTATATAATTGGTCTCCTATAGTGGAATTGCTGGGTCAACAGGTATATGTGTTTTATCATTTTGATAGATTTTTGTCAATTTGTTTTTGATAAAAGGGTTGTACTAGTTTACACTGAAGCTTTAATGAAAGACTCTTGCATGCATTGAAAAATGAGCTCGGACAATTTGTTCTGTGGATGAGTGTCTGAGCTGATGGGCTTAATTAATGTCACTATCATTTTTCCCCAAACTCATTTATGTTCTGTGTATACATTATACAATTCATGTTCTGAAAAAAAATTGTTTTTGAGGTTAGACCAGATATTTTCAGGTCTTTGAAATAAGGTACCTTAATGGCTCAGCTCACTATCTTTAGTAGGTATCAACCACCCTTATTTCATACGCTTACCATCAACCCTACATTGATACTTTTGAGTTCTTTTAGTAAGTGACCCAACTTTAAAAGAGAACAATTGACCCATTCTGGACAATGTTAGGAATAAAGGAAAACATTGCAAATAGTTTTGTTTATTCTTTTCTTGCAACTTTAGAGGAGGGTTATTTAGAGTAGGATCATTTAACAAACCCACTTTTTTTGCAGTTATTTTTGTTCATATTATACATATTGTTACTGATTTTTAGCTCAGTGTTTAGCTCATTCAATGCTGCCTGATTAAAAAACCTTTATTTCGCTTCATTTTGCTGTTATGATATTAAAAATAAACAAAAACAAAAACTGGTAACCACAGTTATTTGGCAAATTTCATACAAACTCTTTGCAGGCTTTTGAGCAAATGTCTTTACCTTTCTAGATGTCAGGTTCCTGAGACTCAATGATCTCCAGGTACCTGCTAGTCTCCTAAAATTGTGAATCAAAACCCCAAGCATGAGTTTGAGAATTTGTACATTTAAAAACATATCCCATCAATCTTATTACTGATTGCTTATTATGCAGTTATATTTTTATTTTGCAAACTTGATTTGGACTGAATTTTGTAATGATTGTCATCTTTATTATGCAAATAATAATTTGGAACTACCTAAATTTCATGACTTGCTTCCCGTCCTAATACACTAGATGGCACTATAGGCGAGGCAAATCAAATGACCAAAAAAAAAAAAAAAAAAAGGGAGAGACTGACTACCAATGCTAGTTTTGGTAAATTAGAAAGGCTTCATCCTTCACCAACAGTTGTTGCGTCAACATCTTCAGAAAGATGAATGAAAACTGCCAGTGGTGGAGACCTTAATATTAGGATTTTGTACAGTGGCTTTCCAATTTTTGTGTTGTGATCAATTGAAGACAGCTTCGATTGAGATCCAGGACACCTACTCATACATACAGGCAAACACAACGAAAGTTTCACAAAGCAACAGTAAGCCTTCTGACCTGTTCTGTGTTCTGTGATAATTCATTTGCATTAGACTATGCTGCTTGTAACCCATTATGTTGATTTCATGACCTGTAGTTTGAAAAAAAAATTATCTATTGACCCTATCGACAAATATCAGTCTCTACTTAGCACTTGGCACTATGCCAGGTACTATGGGCGACAAAGAAATATTTAATGATACTTCTGTTTTCTGGAAAAGAGAATTAGTTACCTTGAGAGACATTAGAGAGCAACCTTATATGACACAGGGAATTTATGGCCACAAACTGAAAAACAGTGGAAGCAGATAACTTATGGAAAGTTTTTTGGAATAGCTGGATCATATCCAAACCTTTCCTTTGATATGAACTTTTGTTGGGGAAATTACATACTGTGGAACAAAAGTAGTCACATAAAATAAATGCACATTCCATTCATATAAAGTTTAAAAATGTGAATGCTAAACAATGTTTTTTAAGGACGTATACATATCTGCTAAAACCATAAAAAAGGGAACGATTAACATAAAAGTCGGGATGGCAGGTATCTCTGGTGGGAGGGAGGGTGAAGCATCTGTAAGGAGCCTTGAGAGGGGGTCTCTAAGATACCAAAAGTGCTCTGGGGCCAAACTAGAGTGAGTTTTATTATTATTATTATTACTATTAAAAATAAATGGATGTTTCCTGCACTCTTCTGTATGAATTATATATTTCATAATAACAAATAAAAATAGCAAAGGAGATTACTGTAATTACCTTCTTGATTCTTTATCTCGTCTTGGTAATTTGCTTTTTGGTTTGTTAAACCTCCCTGACTAAAGGGGTCTTTGCAAAGACAGAGCTAGAAATGTACCCACTGTCAATTTTTTAGAATAGCCTATTATACACTTTTTTTTTTTTTTAAAGATTTTATTGGGGAAGGGGAACAGGACTTTATTGGGGAACAATGGTCAAATTGTTGTCCTTTCAATCTTAGTTGTGGAGGGTTCTGTTTGGCTTCAAGTTGTTGTTCTTTCAGTCTTAGTTGTGGAGGGCGCAGCTCAGCTCCAGGTCCAGTTGCTGTTGCTAGTTGCAGGGGGCACAGCCCACCATCCCTTGCGGGAGTCGAACCGGCAACCTTGTGGTTGAGAGGACGCGCTCCAACCAACTGAGCCATCCGGGAGCTCAGCTCAAGGTGCCATGTTCAATTTTAGTTGCAGGGGGCAGAGCCCATCATCCCTTGCGGGACTCGAGGAATTGAACTGGCAGCCTTGTGGTTGAGAGCCCCGCGCTCCAACCAACAACTGAGCCATCCGGGAGGCAGCTCAGCTCAAGGTGCCGTGTTCAATCTTAGTTGCAGGGGGCAGAGCCCACCATCCCTTGCGGGACTCGAGGAATTGAACTGGCAACCTTGTGGTTGAGAGCCCACTGGCCCATGTGGGAATCGAACCGGCAGCCTTCGGAGTTAGGAGCACGGAGCTCTAACCGCCTGAGCCACCGGGCCGGCCCCCTATTATACACTTTTAAAGCTCTTCTAATGTTATCTGATCTGTCCTTGAGGATGAATTTGGATTTTTAGAAATAGTCACATCTGCTAATAAAGCCTATTTTGTAAGAAGACTGAAAGAATGTGACCAAAATATTTCATTTTTTTCTTCTGCCTTGATGTATTGTCCCAGTTCTCTACAGTGGCCACATACTATTTTTTGTAAATGTGGCCTGTGGTCATTTATCTACATTGAAGACAATTTAAATAGAAGAGTTTCAGAAATGTGTTGAGCAATGGAATGGAAAGCATGATGTGCTGAGTTGACTGTTCTGATAGGTGACTCTATTTAAATATATTAGGCCTGATAAATTTGTTTAAAAATCAATTACTACTTTAAAAAATAGACATAATTTTTTAGAGCAGTTTTACGTTCACAACAAAATTGAGCAGAAAACACAGAGAATTCCCCTATGCTCCCCGCCCCCATACATGCACAAGCTTCCTGTACCAGATGAACCTACACTGACACATCATTGTCACCCAAAGTCCATAGTTTACATTAGAGTTCACGCTTGGTGTTGTGTATTCTGTAAGTTTTGACAAACGTATAATGATGTGTATCCATCATTATAGTATCATATAGAATAGTATCACCTAAAATCCTCTGTGCTTTGCCTCCCTCCATCTCTCCTAACCCCTGGCCACCACTGATCTTTTTACTGGCTTCATAGTTTTGCCTTTTCCAGAATGTCATAGTTGGAATCAAATAGTATGTAGCCTTTTCAGATTGGCTTCCTTTATTTAGTGATATGCATCTAAGTTGCCTCCACGTCGTTTCATAGCTTGCTAGCTCATTTCTTTTTAGCACTGATTAATCGTCCATTGTGTGGATGGACCAGTTTTATCCATTCACCCACAGAAGGAGATCTTGGTTGCTTTTGGCAACTGTGAATAAAGGTGCTATGAACATCGGTGTGCTGGTTTTTCTGTAGACATACAAATTCTTTTGGATTAGTACCATGGGGTGTGATTGCTGGATCGTGTGATAAGAGGATGTTTAGTTTTGTAATACACCTCCAAACTGTGTCCCAACGTGGCTGCACCATTTTGCATTCCCACCAGCAATGAATGCTCCACATCTTCGCCAGCATTGGGTGTTGTTAGTGTTTTGGATTCTCACCATTCCAATGGGTGTACAGTGGGATCTTGTTGTTTTAATTTGCATTTCCCTGATGACAAATGTGATGTTGAGCTTCTTTTCAGGTATTTATTTGCCATCTGTATATCGTCTTCTGTGAGGTGTCTGTTCATGTCCTTTGCCCATTTTTAATTGGGTTGGTTGTTTTCTTATTGTTGAGTTTTAAGAACTCTCTGGATAACAGTCCTTTTTCAGATGTTTTTTCTTCTCCCAGCCTAAGTCATCACTTTTTATGCTTATATATTTTATTAGTTCAAGAATTATTTTAATTTTCCTTTAATCTCCGTTGCTTTTGGACTTCTGAGAATGCTGATTTTATTTATTTTAGACTAAATTTAAAGCAAAACATTTAACTAGCAGGAAAAAAATGTGTGTAAAGCTGTGTGATAAATAAAATGGAAGTTCATTTTTTAAAAAAAACAATAACCCTCATTAGGGAAACCACCTCAGGGATGATGTAGATGCCTGATCACTGCACTGTACACCTGAAGCTGAAGCTGAACAACAATGAATGTCAACTACAAGTTTATATATATATATGTATGTGTGTGTGTGTGTGTGTGAATTTACAAGAAGCGGAGTACAGCATTAGTAATAGAGACAGTGGAAATGTAATGGCTCTGTGCGATGTCAGAGGGGTAGTGGATGGGGGAGGGGAGTTCACACAGTGTGAGGGATATAAATGATAAATGTCTAAGTATTACTTTGTCTTGTGCACCTGAAACTAATTAAAAAAAAACTAAAAAAAAACAAACAATAACCACCTTTTGAATGGCAGAAAACAAAATAAATTTTGGTTGAATAAATGGTACTTACTACGCTCCTTTACAAGCTCTTTAAAACACAAATTACTTTATTTGCTATGTTTTCTAGCAATCTGAATAAAGTTTTATCACTTAAGCAACAACACTTTATTTGAATCATTTTGGATGGATTTCTTTATAAAATAGGTTCATATTTTACCCACCCACTTAAACAGCAAATATTGAACATAACTGAACCTGTTCATTATGACTTCGAATTATAAGGGAATAGTGCATTCAAAAAACAAGAACAAGATGTTGTGGAAAAGGAATGATCAGGGGGCAGCTGGATGGCTCGGTTGGTTGGAGCGCGAGCTCTGAATGGCAGAGTTGCCGGTTTCATGCCCACATGGGCCAGTGTGCTGCACGCTCCATGGTTGGATTGAGAACAATGAGCTGCCGCTGAGCTTCCAGAAGGGCGGCCAGATGGCTCAGTTGGTTGGAACGCGAGCTCTCAACAACAAGGTTGCCTGGTTCAGTTCCTGCATGTGATGGTGGGCTGCGCCCCCTGCACCTAAAAGTTGAGGGTGGCGACTGGACTTGGAGCTGAGCTGTACCCTCCACAACTAGATTGAAGGACAATGACTTGGAGCTGATGGGCCCTGGAGAAACACACTGTTCCCCAACATTCCCCAGTAAAATAAAATAAAATAAAAAAATCTTAAGAATAAATCTTTAAAAAAAAAAAGGAATAATCAGAGAATAAGAAGAAACTCTTGAAAATTAAAAATGTTATTGTCTAAATAAATTCTGTAGAATGGTTCTAAGACAAGGCCAAAATATTGCCCAGGAAAATAGAAAAAAGAAACAAATGGAATACTATAGGAAAAAAAGAATCTTAAAAATATCAATCTGGAATATCCTCCATTCAATTATTACAAATTCTTAAGAATAAACCAGAGAAAAAGGGAGAATTTATTAAGAAATAATCCAAGAAATAATCCCAGAATGGAAGCATGGGAACGTCCATCTTGACAATGGCCAGCACAGGGAATGGAAAAAGACTTGCACCAAGGAAGTTGTGAAATTTCAGAACACCAGGGTTAAAAACAAGATCCTAAAAGCTTCCTGGGAAGAAAAGACATATTGCAGGCGAAGGATTGGGACTAAGAATGGCAATGTTATGCCCTTTCAAACTATCAAGTTGAAAGTAGAATAAAGACACTTTCAGGCATGCAAATTCTCAACCACATTTATCTCCAAGTACTTTTACTCAAGAGGATGTGTGTGCTACTAAACCAAACACGTGACCAGGGAAGGAGAAGATTCCATTTTCTAGGGGATGGAATGGAGGGAAGTTTCAAAGGGAAATCCCGGATGAGCGCCCACAGCTGCCTAAGGGTCAGCAATCTGGAGTGGAGTGGGAGGGGGCGGGAGGAGCACAAATGAGATGTTATCTGATGTATCTGAGGATGTGGAAAGTGATGTGAGGGGCCTTTAGAGGTGAGTTGGCGTTTGAAAATTAGCAATAGGTACATAGAAAAATAACCAGCTTTTTAAAATGAGGCAATTATTCATCCACAAAAAAAAATGTACAGAAATGGAAACGTAACCATAGTACTTTTTGACTCAGCGGAGGACGTTATTTACATGGTTATGATAATCTGATCACCGAATACTGATGTGCCTATAAGGAGAGAGGAGGGTGAGAAGCGTCTGAAACAGCTTCACCCTCCTCTACCCTAACAGAAAGTGAATAGTTAATGTCTCATGTTCATGTATCATGAAACAGTGTTGGATTTAGAAACATGGAGGTAAATATCGGAACAAACAGCAAATGTAATTAAGGTTGTTGCCTCTAGGGAGTGAGGGGTGGGGTGGGGTAGTGGAGTGGAAGACTATTGTTTTTCTTTAAAAATTTCCAGTATGATATTTTCAGCCTTAAAAAGGACCATTTTTTGACACATACTACAACATGGATGAACCCTGATGACATTATGCTGTCACAAAAGGACAAATACTATGAGTATTTGAGTCTACTTATGTGAGGTAGCTAGACTCATAGGCAAATCCACAGAGACAAAAAGTGGAAGGGTGGTTGCCAGGGGCTGGGGAAATGCGGTTGGGAGTTATTGTTTAATGAATACAGAGTTTTAGTTGTGGAAGACAAAAAAGTCCTGAAGATGGATGTAGTGATGGTTGCAAAGAATTTGAATGTATTTAACGCTCCCTAAACTGTACACGTAAAAATGGTTAAAATGGCAAATTTTATGTTATGTATATTTTACTATTATTCAATAAAAAAGCAACATAAAAAAATTATCGTATTATTTGATTTTTAAATAATTGTAGGCATGTTTTAATTTTATTACATTAATTTTTAGAAAGCTTTGGAATGCATGCCTGAAGAATTTTTATATGTGTCACAAGTGTGATGTCTGCGCATAGATTTTTATGACATAATTTGGGCCACTCAGGGGCCCTTTTTGCTTTTATCCAGTTCTCACCTGTGTTCTCCTTAGATAAAGATATTAAGTAAGTTATTTTCAAATAAAGATTATTGAAAGTAAGTATTTTATGAATACATTTTAGGGGACTTTGAAATACCAGATAACTAAATGTAACACATTAACACTGTGAATAAATGTACAAATCATCCAGTTTGAATAAGTTCATTATTATGCAGGAATTTCCCTTTTACGGCCTCTGCTACTCTATTCTAAACGCTTGGCTGTGTCGTCACCCCTGAGTGGTTTATTGGCACTCATCTTTGCATTTGTGCAAGGACTGGGTGGTACTGAGTGAACTTAAGATGTAACAGCAGGTGAGCACCTGTGACGTCAGAGCTGATGTCTGGCTCATGAGTTTATTTTTATCATCACTTTCCTTAACCTGGTCCAAATAGGAGTGTATATTTGTTTCTTCATGGTTATAAGCAATAAAAAGCCAATTAGTTTGGCAGTAAGAAGTTAACTAGTAAAGTGTAATCCTAATTTAAATCATGGTTTAAAAACCTTGAGTTTCCAATGGAGAAGGCAGCTCTAAGAAGAAAACAACAGTGGAAAACAACTTTATATATCCTGAGAGATGTCAAACTGCCTTCCAACCTTTTAAATCACGCTTCTTGGTTTTGACAGGTTACCTTTACCTTCAAGGTTGTATTGCTATAAAAAGAGTGTTATATCTCATTGTTGTCTCATCTAAATCTTCCTTTTTGTTCACAGTGCGAGATGAGGACAGAAGCACGAAGAAAAAATCTCCTTATTTTGATTTTGCATTATTTAACACAAGAAGGGTATGTTACATGACAAATCTTTACAGAAGTGATTCCTCTCTTTCTCTGACCTCTACTTTTCCAGATATGCCCTTTTGAAAACAATTAATAGACTTTATTTTTTAGAGCAGTTTTATATTTACAGAAAAATTGAGCAGAAAGTACAGAGTATTCCTATATGCCGGCAATCACCCCGCTCAGCCTAGCCTCCCCTAAAATTAAACATCCTACATTTGTGAAAATTGTTGAACTAATATTGGTATGTCGTTATTAGCTAAAGTCCACAGTTTATATCAGGGTTCAGTCTTGTGTTGTCCAGTCCTGGGAGTTTTGACAAATGCATGTCACATATCTGTCACTGTAGCATCACACACAATAGGGTCACTGCCCTAAAAACCCCTGGTGCTGTACCTGTCCTTGCCCTGCCCCCACCAACCTAGATACACAATTTTACGGCCCCGTATAGCTAGATATTTTTCACATTATGCACGCGAAAGCTTTAGTAACAAAGCTACCCAGTTCATGGGATACCCTCCTTTTCCCGTTCAGGTTTGAAGATAGCATAGGCCTTTCAAATGAGGTTCCCAAAGTCCCACAGCTGGCTGTATACAGAGATAATGTTTTTCATCCTCAATTTTTCTCCTTTCAAAATAAAGGTATTGCATTTTCCTGGACAACCTATGCTCAATTCTCTTTTCTGTGCAATGCTTATTCTGTAACTGGCAGGTGAGGAAATGTGGCATGTAAGGAAAGAGTTTACTATTAACAAAGCATGCATTTCCCCCTTTCTGCCACGAGATGGCCCCTTGCCTCTCAAATCAATGAAAATTCTACATAAGAGTTGATAGTTTCCCTGAGACCTGCTGGGAAAGGGTCTTATGGGTGGATTATCAAGATGAAAAGTGAACTGTAGCATAGGTATTTTTAAGGACATATCATTGTCAGAAAAATAGACCTGCCTGTAACAAAATCTTACGAATTCCGTAAAGAGGATTACTGTGGACTAGAATAAACAATCAGAGAAAGCTTTGTAGGGAAGGCACTGTGAGCCGGTCTTGAAAGATGTATAGAACACGGATAGACAGATGTGATGGCTGAGGATATTCTAGGCAGGGGCACAGAGAGAGAAGGGGCCTGGCATAATTGGAACAATTAGGGAAACAGACCAGAGTTCGAATGCGTGAGGGAGAATTGGTGAGATCAGGCAGTGGAGGGTCATGGACGCGGTTCTTACAGCACAGCCATGCAGCTCCTTGAGCCTGAGTGCCCATTAAGCGGCTCCCCACCTCTCCTGCTGCGTCGTGCTCCTTACTGTTCAGTCCTCTTCCTGAAGTCCTGCCTGTCACTCTGTTGGCTAAGAACGTCTGGAGGCTTGTCCTGCCAACCCTATTAAGTTCAGACCTCATTCAAGTTCAAACAGTGTAACAGGAATACACGGAAGCAGTTTTGTTCCCCTGACCAATTAATTTAGGAAATATGGGACCTGCCATCATCTATTATAAGTTTTTTTAAGTCAAAATTCTATGATCCTGGAAAGAGTTCACCATAATGCGATATCAGTGAAAACTACAAGCAACCCATAGTGTATGTTCCCATCTTCCACTTTTGTCTTGCTTCACAAGTGCACATATGTAAGTATATGTGTATTTAGTGATTAAAAATGTTTGGAAAGAAGAGAAAATGTTAACAGTCATTATCTCTGAGAGGTGTAATTTTCTTATGACTATATTTTCTAGTTTTTTTCTTCAATTGGCTTGTGTCATTTCATGCTAAACAAAAGTTATTAATAAAAAATGGATTTAGTTTTTCTCTCAGGAAAATGGGGATTAAAACATAGTGTAGGAGCCTGGTAGCCATCAATAAGTATAGAAGCTGACTGACTATAGTCAATTGACATTTGCAAGTACTTTAAAATTAGCAAGATCATTGGAAATAATCACGGCAAACTCCTTTAAGAAAGTTCAGTCTTCCAACTGGCCTGAATCTGAGGTAGAGAAGAGAGCATACTAAAAAGAGAAAATTTTCTCCTTCTACCTTTCCAGATTTGAGCCAAATGGAAAGAGTTCCTGCAGCAGGAACTCTTTATCTGAGCTCCTGGGATGAGCCCCTGAAATTGTATGCTAATTTGTGCCTATTTACACATATGGACATTTTCTAGGAGAGAGTCCTTGCTTTTAAAAAAGAAGTACAGAACTTAGAATTAAGAGCTGGAAAATCTTCCTACATTCAAAGGATTGGGAGGCAAGGCCCTTGTTTTTATTGCTAAAACCACTTAAGTCAGATAGTTTTACAAATGAGCAAGTTAAAAATGACAGTGAAAAATCTATGAAGAAGATGCTATTTACATACAGAAGTAATGTAATATGTGACAGGTGAAAAAATTACCAGAAATAATACACCCAATTAGATGACGTCTTTTTTATTTTTTTATTTTTTATTGGGGAACAGTGTGTTTTTCCAGGGCCCCTCAGCTCCAAGTCAAGTTGTTGTTCTTTCAATCTAGTTGTGGAGGGCACAGCTCACTGTCCCATGTGGGAATCGAACTAGCAACCTTGTTGTTAAGAGCTCACACTCTAACCATGTGAGCCATCTGGCCACCCCAGATGACATCTTCTTACACTAAATTTCCTCAATGATATTGACTAAAATATTGCAATTTCCTTCAGAGCTCCTGACATATTCTTTTGAATTGCCTCAATGAGGGTAAATCTTGCCTGTTGGAGCTGAACTTAGGTTTTATCAACTGCCAAATGTTACCTAAAATGAATACTGGTAAATAAAAAAGTAATCATGTTGGGCAAATACCTATTTTTGGCTAACAATGAGACATTTTCTTTGATGACTTATTTGACTTTTAAGCACTTCCAAAAATGCTTTGAACACTGATGACATCATTAGAATGAGTATGTAGCTTCCAGAGGCAATCGCTTTGAAAGATAGTATTTGTCTATATTTAACGTATATGAGGCTCTATACTTTCTAGGAAGATCGCATATATTCTGGTTTTCAGTGTACTATTTGATAAAAGCTTATTCGTTGTATTGAGTCTCTTGGAGTTTTCATACCTGTTTGCTTTTATTCCTTTTTCCCAGAGTTAATTTTTTTTTTTCTTCTGTGAAATGGCCAGATACATCGATGCAGCCCATGCTTTGGAGCAAGAAACTCAACTGGGGTTACGACGCTTTGAAGTTTGTGACAACGTTGATCTTGAAACTATTTTGATGGAATATGAGAGCTATTATTTTATAAAATTTCAGAAATACCCCAAAATTGTCAAAAAGGCATCAGACACAGGTACATAGCTATTTTCTAGAAATAAAACTTTATCTCATCTTTAAGATGAGTGTTTCTTCCTCATTATATTCCCAGATTGATGGTACCCCTTACGCTGTACTGAAAGAATAGGCCAGAAAGATCATGTAGCTTCTCTTAGATCCAAGGCAGACAATTTAAACATGATTCTCTGGACATGGGCGTCCTTTTAGTCATGTTGGCATTTGTTTGAGGAATGTCTGTTTTAGGACAACGAAAGACAAACCCCAGTGTATCCCAGGTACTTTTTAGAAGACCTGCATTACTTTCATTGCTTTAGAGATGGAAAGAGCTGTTAGAAGAGGATAAATGACAGAAGACTCTTTCTTGTTAGGAAGACCTATTATCTATCTTGAAAATAACATGAAAATGAGTATTGGTGAAGCTAATAGCTCATGTATAGATAATGAAATGCTTTTGAAAGCCATCAATCCAGATAATGATCAATATAATGCAAAGACCCAGGATAGGTTAGCAGTCAAGGAGGCTGGCTGGAGGAAAGCTCTGAAGCGAGGGCCCTATGTTTTGTAGTAACATTGACTTAGAACTCTGTAAGTGGGGGAAGTAATTATAAACCAAGGGAGATCATTGTCCTGTTTATAAGGCACTTGTTAAGCCACAGGCTTTAACATTTCATGTGGGGACCAGGAAACCAAGAGGAACGTCAACTAAAAATAGCCAGGGCCGAATCTCAGAGCTGAAAGGGGTCCGAGAGAGGGGTGTTTCATCTGAGCTCCCTTCCAATGCAAGGTTCAGAGCTGAGGGTCCTTGGCTGGTTGTCGGATCTGGGTCTTGGCAGAGAAAGCACTGACTCCTACCTGCTGGGCCACCAGGACTATTATTGATGTGATCTGATGTCCAGATTGCTAGCGCCAATCTAGCATGGAATCACATTCTTCTGGGATATTGGATACAACGTCTTTATTTGAAGGTAAACTGGCAGAGTACAACCGGTATAAGTTCCCTGCCAGACTCATACACTCATAGTTTCTCACAGACCACAGCAAAATGGTGTCAAGTGCATGAAAACCTAATAAAGCTAGCCCATATTGGAGTTGCCACTAGGTACATGGTCTTCCACAGGTTTAATGTCTGAAGCCTTTGGGGTCTTTCTCTACATGGAAATGTTTGGGAAGCCTGGGGTTCTTCATTTTCGCTGGTAATCTCACTTCTCTCTAGATGAGAGTTTAGAATCTTTGGATTCCAAAAGGCTGTAGCACAAATTTTAAGAACAATGTAAAAGGATAAACATACCTGAACAATCACTTTCTCTTAAAAATTATACTCTTTCTTTTTCCTCCCATTATCTGTCTTACCACAGCAGAAAATAATTTACCACCAAGAAGTGGAGGGAAGACCAGAAGGTAAAGTGAATGGTAATTCATCTTGATCAACTCAACTCTAGGAGTTTGTGGGACCCTTTCCAGAAGATTCTCCAGTGTGGCTCCATGACTATCTACCAGCAATACCAAACTGTGGTTATGGAACCTTGGTGGGCCCAGCCATGCATTCCCCTCTTGTTACAGATATCTAAAATGTGAGCCAATGTCTGTCAGTTTTTCTGGTTTTACTGCAGATAATGGCACCCATGGGTGATCTATCTTTCTAGGCTACATGGTATGAAAAGTATGGCCCTCAGAGATTAAAAGACCCAGGTTCAATTCCAGGCTCTGCTACTTACAAGCTTGGAGCAAATTTCGGACACATAGTGAGTTCCCAGCCCATAGTGAGCACCCAAGGAATATTTTCCCTCTTTGAATCATACCTCAGTTTCTCTGTGCACTCCCCGATCCCATGTCCTGACCTGCCTGAAGATAATCAGGTTTTTCTTTTCTCCTTTTCTCACACTCATCTTATATTCCTTTCTCTAGCTTCTCAAATCCAAATCTCATGTGGGACTCATAGCATCTGATTGGAGCCCGGCTGTCCCTTGGCCATTCTGGGCAGACACAGGCCCTCCACTCTTGCCTCAGTGTCCTCCCATTCCTCTCTTCCCACTCCTGGCCCATACCCCTATTGTCAGAGTCTGTTCAGAAACGGCCAGGAGAACAAGGGCGCAGCTCCCCAGCATGGCATAGCTTTGGGGAATCAAGGCCTGTATATTCTTACTATTATAATAAAGCCCAAGTCTCAGGGGAAGGTTGAAGGAGGGCTCCAGCAGGGGCCACACAAACATTGAGTCATTGAACACAATTTCTTCAAGTCTTAGAATGCACTTGAAAAGAGGAAAACTTAGATTGTGATCATAAGCAACTCATTAGGCCCTCGGGAGGTGTGAGTTCCACGTGCCCCACTACGTTCCCTGCACTTGTGACTCCAGTCCTTTGTCTGCAGCCTAAGAAGGAAAGGACAGACACCTCACAGGGCTGTTTGGCTCACATTGCTTATAAAATGGCCATAGAGCCCATGAATGCTTCATGCTAATACTAACAATAATACTCTGCCTGAGGATATCTTTGCTTTGCGCTCTTCTTTAGGAACAGATTTATTGTTTTGACCAAAGTGTTATTCATTTATTTATAGCTTCCATAAAGCTAGTCAGACTCTGGTAATGAATAACTGCTTGCGAATAGAAACAGTGAAGAGCATTGTAAGAGGCCACCTTCTAATGCATTTGGATTCTGATGATTTTTCAGCCACACATTCATGCTTGGAATTTCCTCAGCATTCCTTACCTGGCAGAACATTCTGTGAGCGAATGTTGGTGGAGTGCTTTGCTTCCCTCAGACAGAGCTTGACAGCTTAGGGTTTCTTCAGTTCCTCTCTGAGTAGATGTTTGGACCCGGCAAGCACAAAGGATGGGCAGCAAATGGCAGCAGTCAGGAAGCATAACTAGGAAAGTAATGAATGGTGTTTGTTTACAATTTTATATTCAAAGACAGATACTGAAATGAGAGGTTGGGTCATGAGACTGGCTATTAGCAGATGAAAGTGCCTTTTCTACTTCTTTGCGTCTCACACCAGAGAGCAAGCTCCCAGTTTAGAGATCTGCAACTGACCCAAAGGAGGAAAGGTTCTTTAATGTGATGGATGACAGAATTAGGATGCCTAAAGATCTCGACAATTTGGGAAATGTGCCCAAAGTAACAAGATGAAACTTAATGAAATAAGGTTTCAGCTCTATCCAAAAGTTCACAACAAACAGCTTCCCTGATTACAAAGTCAGAGACCTAGAAATCAGAGGGAAATGCAGATGCAGTAGTGAGTCAACACGTGCCGTGATTCCTAATGTGGCCATGGGTCCCATCAATAGAAACAGTGTCCAGAAAGTAGGAGGCGACTCTATTCTGGTCAGAAGACAGTGAAGAAAGAAAAGGTGGCCAGGACACGTCAGACTCTTGGAGCCAGATAATCTGAGCAATGACTGGAGCGACTGGGGATATGAGCTTGAAACACAGAAGACGGGGTGGGGATGATCCCAGAACAGCACAATAGCAGTCTTCACTCTCCAAAGAGGGACTGGACCTTCTCTTCAGAATTACACGGGGCACCCCTAGGACTGGTAACTCAAGTGAGAGGGGGGTGAATTTGGTTTCGTATTAGGATGAATTTTACAATCGTTAGAGCCAATTAGAAATGAATTGCATTGATTTGCACATTTGGTGTACTTGTCTTTGGTCCTGTTGAAGCAAATCTGTGAGTCAGTTCCCTCCACTGAGGAGCTGAAATAGACTCCCAGTTAGTTCCCTGACAGTCCCGCAAGGATGTTGAGGCAGATATAGCTATACATCTATCTATCTATCTATCTATCTATCTATCTATCTATCTATCTATCTATCTATCTATCTATCTCCATTTAAATCAATGCTGTTCAAAAGGGTCCACACTTGTAAAATGCAAGGTATTCATTTCACGGCTATTTCATTGTTGTGCCAGCAAAAGGCCTGAGGGACAGATAGTCTTCTTTCGAATTTACTGATGAAAAACAGATGCCCTGAGAAACTGGCAGTTGTCCACCTCTCATGACATTCATCCCAATGGGCCCAACGCTGGGGTCACCATGTGTGGACGTTGGTGTATTGTTGGTGCGGTGGGTGCTGGCCAAATAGCTACGCATTTATACTAGACATGAACACCTTTTTCTTCCCACAAAGAAATTGAGTTGAAATGGCAGTTCTCTGAGACCCCTTAGAACATGGGGAGAAAAGCTTCTAAAAATACCCCCTGCAAATGTATCTCACATGTAAGGACAAGAGAACAGAGAGAAGCAAACAGCTGAGGTGGGCATTTGTGTTCCGCCCCCAAACATGTCCTGCCTCTCTCTGGATTTCATCCCCTATCTAAAAATATTCCAATACTGAATTTTATGTCTAATTATGAGAATGCAAGGAACAAATTTATTTTACCTTTGTATTGATGTGTAATATACAAGGTCGATCAATTAAGTTCATGAACTCATCCTAGAAAAAGTGCTACACACCTCATTGCTGAATATCACTACAGTCACCTTCAAAGCACTCCGCTTAGAAAGCTATGCGCCAACACCCGCGCCTAGTGCACCCTTCAAAGCAATTTTGCAACTCTTTTTCTGGAATGGCCATCAGAGCTGTCGTTGTATTCCCCTTTATGTCCTAAATGTCATCACAATGTCTTCCTTTCAATATTTCCCTTATCTTTGGGTAAAGAAAGACGTCATTGGGGCCAGATCAGGTGAGTAGGGAGGATGTTCCAATACAGTTATTTGTTTACTGGCTAAAAACTCCCTCACAGACAGTGCCGTGTGAGCTGGTGCATTGTCATGATGCAAGAGCCATGAAATGTTGGTGAAAAGTTCAGGTCATTTTCATCTAACTTTTTCGTGCAGCCTTTTCAGCACTTCCAAATAGTAAACCTGGTTAACTGTTTGTCCAGTTGGTACAAATTCATAATGAATAATCCCTCTGATATCAAAAAAGGTTAGCAACATCACTGCACCAAGTTCACGAACTTAATTGTCACACCTCGTACATACAGTCAAATGCGTATTTACTCATAATTCCCCCCCTTGCCCACCATCAGGCTCCCTTCTTAGTCAGATCCCCCATCTCCTCCAGAGTTAGCCACTATTCTGACTTCCAGCCCTTTCAATTTGTTTTGCCTGAAGTACATAATATTTGATGCAAATTTGTTTTACAAATATGAATGATCTGTGACAACAGATGAGGTAAGCTTGCTTTTCTTTCATAAGCCCTTTTTGACGTTTCTTGTACACAGCACAATGGGAAGTTTGTTTAAGTAGGCAGGGTACACCCAACACACTGGATTAAAACTATGGAAAAAATCCCTAGACGTCCTAAGGCTCATTAATTTGAACAGAGGACTCCTTCCTTCCCCTTTCCCCCAACCCCATACCTTTCCCCTGGTCGGACTGCTGCTCTTTAAAAAAGGTGGGAAGAAACAATGGAAGGATGGTTGTAAAGCAATGTGTTCTTGGGAAAAATAAAGCGATTTGCAGAAGGGCTGAAGCCAAGGGGTGTGAAGGGAAAATGCAGAGCGTGAGTTGGGGCCTGCAGGTGGAGGTGGGCTCTCTAGCCGGGTCTTGGAGGAACCCAAGGGTAGACGGGATGGAGGATGGTGAGGATAGAAGGGCTCTATTCTGGAGCACCCGCCTGCCTGTCAAGCACTCTCGTGCTCCACGAGTTGTTTCGTTACCTCAAACTAAGTGGTTAGAATAATTTCCTTCAAAAGTCTTTGTTTCCTCCCCTAGGGTGATGAGCCACAGTTATCAAAACCTTCCCAAGATCAGTCATCAGAGGCCACAGTCCAAAACCACGGCGGGGAAACCAGGGGAAGCCAAACACCTCCACAAGGAGCATCCCAAACAGGTCAGACAGCTTTGCTTCACGTGGGTAAAATCGCAAGTGGCTGAGAAACAGCCCCAAGAAAACAGTCACATTTACTTATTTTATTTTTGAGGACCTATGTTTTTTAAATTGCTGTGCGATTTTGTTAAACTATAGATTTTCTTCCAGTTCACTGGATTAAAAAACACAGGCAAATCCTTAGTCTCGCTAACATTTCTTAATTGGAGCAGCAGGGCTCCTTCCTCCCGCAGCCTTTCCCCTGATCTGAGCGCTGGGCTACGGGCATCGACAGGTGAGCCCTAGGCCCAGTCAGAGCAGGAGGCCCTGGTTGCTGCAGAGTCAATCCTCCCGTTTGAGGCAACTACAGGCAGCAGGTCTTCCTGTCCTGAAGCACATCCCTGGGTTCCTAAATGAAGGCCCGGGATAGTGTCAGGTGTGGCTGGGCCTCAGTCTCCCGTGGGGTTTCTCCAAAGTGCGTGCAGTCCGTCCCCTCCCCAGACCTCCACACTGGACTTTCTGGGGGAGGAGATGGGCAGCAGAAGAGAGAGTCCAGGAGGCAGGTGCAACCGACAGCTCCTGACTCAGGAGATCTGTGCGTCACACCTCCTGGTTTAGGATAAAACATACCAGGCTTCACAGAAAAGAGAATCAAGAGAAAGTGTGGAAAAGAATGGAAAGAATTAACATGAAAGATGTCTGGCGGGATAGAAAAAAAAATCAGGAAACTCAGTTGGTCAAAAGGCATCTCTCACCGTCAAGGAGGTTGGATGGTCTGGCCATTGCAGTCTGACCCGGGTGGAAGGGAGGTGTTGATGCAGCAGGATAAATCCCACAGCAGCTGCTTGACTCTGCTGCCTTTCCAAATTCAGCCACCCTGGCGCCAAACACCTCTGGTCACAAGAGGAAAGGCAAGCCAGGGAGACCGGATGGGTTGAGGCACAACTATTTCCTCCACTGGAAAAGCTGCTTCAAGCCCATGGCTTCCAGGGCCAGCCCCTTCCACATGGCACAGGCAGTGGTTAATTCTTCTTGTTGGAACTGCATAGAAGTGGCCGGATTACACTTGGGGTTTCCCATTTACAGAACTGACCTCCAGCCTTTGATGTGGGATGATGGAATAGACAGTTGCAACCAGCATCTCTTAAGTCGCTTTCCACAGCTGACTCCTCGGCTTCCTCTTTTTCCAGGAGGTCGTCGATAACACCAGCCTGGACAGCGCTGACTATGGCTTAAGCATCTCAGGAATCAACAAAGGCAGCAGAGAAGAAAGTGTCCGTCCACATAGAGTAGGTGGAACTCATGAACCTAATCCTGAAAGGGGAAAATCCTTTCTCTTTTTAAAAACGAAAATGGAAAAATGTTATTTTTGTCAAACAGGGGAAGTTCCCACTGGCGATCAAAGGCTGGCTGTGAGGTGAAGAGCTGCTTGAATACGGATTAGGACCCTGGCGCTCTGTTCTGAATCTTCTTTCTGTATGAATGGCCTTGCTGCTGCCCCATCTCTAAGGAGCTCTTTCCTCATTTGTAAATTGAGGGGTTTGGAGGAGATGGCTCCTAATGTTCTTTTCCTTAAACATCTGTGATTCAAATGATAGGCATGACTGTTCTGCATTATTTAAGGAGTTGTGGCCTCATACTTATTCTTTCCCCCCTCTTAGTGGTCGTTGATTAGTGGTGTCACCCTTCTCCTTGGAATTATGGCTCCAGCTTGAACGTAATTTCCTGTAAAGCATGAAACCTCAGTTGATAGAGAGTTGATCTTGTCCTTGGTAGATATTTCTACCCCTTTCATAATGAACCTCATGCCCTGATTCGTAAATAAGTTTCTTAAACAGAAAAGACCCGGATTGGGTGGATATGGGTAAAAAAGAGAGTTAAACCCTTCCTTGGACATGAAAACCAGCATCAACACCAACATGTTTCTCTTGAAACGTCAGGGTTATATTTCTGTAAAAGTCGTCTTTCTTTGATCAAGTTCTCAAACTCCAGAACTGCTGCCTGTCCTCCAGCCAGCTCTTCTCAGCCAGACAGAACTCTGGATTGTGTGTGTTTGGAAGGGAAGCTAGAAACATCTCCTTGGAAATCAAGGGAGCTGTCTCATTGTCCTGAACTGGCTCGTTTTGAGGGCCTCCATTATATGAAAAATTGCGGGAGATGATACCATTCAAATCAGTGCCTCCCTTGGAGAAATATTTCCCTGTTCATCTTCCCTGCTTTCGTCATGGTTTCAGTCACTTTTGTGCCTGAAATTCTGTGGCATTAGTTTCTCTCATGAACATGAATGTCTCAAGTTCATATGAATGGATGTTTCTGATCAGGTCACAAGGAAGGGACTATTTAACCCAGCACCCAATCTTTGAAAGAGTCTGGTTATAAATTCTTTTTCTAGCAGAAATGTCCTCAGGGTAAAACGTAGATGGTTTTCTCCCTAGCCTTTAAAAGGTTCCTAAATTGAACGAGGGTGTATGGCCAGGGGCTGATCTCCAAAATGTGTCTTCAGGATCCCCACCTTCAGGATCCCCAAGCCCCACGGGCAAGTTGTTTAATCTCTCCAAGCCTCTTTTGTCTCATCTATAAACCGGAAATAATCAAGGCAGTCTTTGTGACATCGAGTCCACTGTCTTCCCTTAATGCTGGCATTTTAAAATAAACCTGCTTTTCTTTCCACCAAAATAATTAATTAATTAATTAATTTAAAAATGGAAGTAATCATAGGGCTGCTTTAATGGAGGGTCTTAGTATTGTACCAGCACATAATAAACACTCACTAATGCTGGCTACAGTTATTGTTATTTTTTTGCATGCATCCTTATCTTTCCCTTCTGTTTATTGGGGAGGCAAGGTGGCATTGGAAGGACGATGGGGGAAAGCTATCTAGGTGTGAATCCTGGCCTGACATCACTTGTGGGCTGTGTGGACCTGGACCGATCACATAACTCCTCTGGCTTTACTTCTACATCTGTGAAGCCAGGACACCACTCCTGACTAGCGGAAGGGGCATAAGAATTGGAAAGAATCCTTACAAGCTACCTTGCACACCTGTTTCATGCCAGGCACTCTACTGAGTGGTGAAAATCCACGAGAGTCAGTGAATAGGGACTACCATTCCTCCTGTGGCAATGAGTTCTTCCTGCGTGTGGAATGTGTCAAGGGGAAGAGACAATACAGCTGAACTAGACAGGTAACGAAGCAGATGGTATGTGTCAGTTCTTGAAAAATGCTTGTGAATTTTTATTTGAACCGACTTCACGCTGAAGAATTTGACAACTTCTTTCTGGAGCGCCTCAACTTGAGGAAATGACCTTATTCATTATTAGTGCAGGTTCTTTTTAAAGCTTCCCTTTATGTTTGCTCTACACACCAAGGTACATAAATGTGTCTTGGTTTAATGAAGCTGAGCTCTGAAGGAGAGCCTTCCCTCACGTTTTCATGGTGTAAATAACTATTACTCCCTTCCAGGGCCCAATCATCGACTTCCGAGGGCTGCTTACAGATGCTATCAAAGGAGCCACCAGCGAACTTGGCTTGAACAGCTTCGACTGTAACCCAGACCCCTCAGTAAGTGGCTAAGATGTGACATTCATCTTGCGAACTGCCAAAGTCCAGAGGAATTTTAGAAACGTAATTTTGAGTCCAGGGAAAGCTTGAGATGAGGTCGAAGGTCATAGCCACTGCTATGGTTTATGTCACCGAGATCTGTGCCCTGTTTTTCTTCCTAAGTTACGAAGCAATATTATATAACGTGAGGCTTTCTGTTCCCATCATCAGGAACGACTGCTGAAACCTTTGAGTGCACTTATTGGCATGAACAGTGAGATGCGAGAACTGGCAGCCGTGGTGAGCCGGGTAAGATCTGATGTTGAATTCACAAATTTACGGAGGCGGATTGGGGCTGCTGAAGCATTGCGGGCTGCTTCTTTTATTAATAACAATAAATGTGATCATTTATTTATAACGGGCCCCCACTTGCAAAGGCACTCATATTGTGTAGAGGCATAATAATGCATGATAAATAAATTATAGAATCATAACATTACAATATAAAAAGCCCACCATCTCACTATAGAGGCCAAGAGAACCAAAAGAGAAAAAGACTTAGAAAGAAAAGGACAGGTGAAAGGTTTTAGAGCAGAGCCAAGAGTTAAGGAAAGAAAGCCTCTTAGAGAAGGAAAGAGCACGTCTGCCTCTTGTTTAAATAGTCAAAGCATAGCAATAGAGATGTGGGGAGTCTGATGATTTCATAAGTGGAAATTTCCATGCAAAACAAGATGAGCAGGAAAACGCTTCCCATCCAGACTACTGATTTTTAAAGATTGCCCCCTAGAATCTAAAGGCAGGGGAGTCTTTTGGCTAACGACATAGGCTCTGGAATCCTTTGACCTGGATTTGATGCTTACATCCTCCTCTTTGTAGCTGTGTGACTTTGGGCAAGCTCCTTGGGAATAGGAGAGATGCCTGAGTATAGGAGACTTTTCCAATTTCCAGGGATCTCTTATTTCCTGAAGGACTGAAACTGAGGCAGACTCAGGCAGATATTTAAAATGATGCAAAAAAAAAGTGCTCACTTCGGCAGCACATATACTAAAACGGGAACGATACAGAGATTAGCATGGCCCCTGTGCAAGGAGGACATGCAAATTCGTGAGGCAAGTGTTCCACAATAAAAAAAAGATGCCAAAAAAATGCGCAGTGACTGAGGTAGCTCAGGGTTCCCCAGCTGTCTCTGTTCAGTGCAGTAGTTGTTCACTGCATGTCTATTATGTGTCAGGTGGGTTCTGGGGGCAGGAAACACTAAGGTGAACGAATCGACCCAGCCATTGCCCACGAGGGTCTCATCCCACAGATGAGGTGCACTTTGAGAGCAGGAAAGAGAGGTGTTTTGTGTCACAGAGTGGGGAAAGTGCTAGGGAAGAAGATACATAGGAAATAGATACATGAAAAAGAGTAGAAGACTGAGACTGGGGGGCATTGTGGGCTAAGGTACATATCTGTGAAATTGTATCGCTTGTGCAGTGTTTCTAGTCAGCCATGTAGAACGCAAGGAGTGCTAGAAAACAGAGTGAGAAAGGGAGGCCAGCGTGAGGGTGCTGTGAACAGGATCCAGGGCAGGGAACCTGTCTGTAAGAGGTGGGGAATCTTTCACCGGTGTCCATCGAGAATGGGATAATCAAATGTGCTTTTATTTCTTTATTTAAAAATTTTTTTTTCAAATGTACTTTTAGATAGTTTGTTTTAATGACACCATAGTGGATGGCTATCAAAGAAATGGAGGTAGGGAGACCCGCTGTGAAGTGATTGCCAGTGAGAGGATGATGGATTGAGCCAGGCTATGGTAACTGGGATGTGAAAGAGAGCAGAGAAAACTACTTATGACCACAGAAAGCTATAGTCTCATTACTGTTTTTGCAAGAGAATAACATGATTAGTGATGACAGAGTTGTCGAGTGGAAGTGGCCTGGAATGGTTCCATCCGGAATCCTTTCTGCAGTACCATGGAAGGTAGTCATCCGGCCTCTGCTTGAATGCTTACAGTGACGGGGAGCTCACCACCTCATGAGGCAGCCTTATTGAGTGCTGACTGAAGTCTTTTGACTGCTATCAAGAGAAACTTCCTATTGGGAAATTAGACACTACCATGTGGAACTCAATGTCAGCTTTAGAAGAGGGCAAGAAATACTGCTATTATCTGTGGATGTTCTGAATTCCAAGGTAGATGAACACCCACTGTGTGTGAAGCATTTCCAAAGAAAGGGGGGTAATAAGTACATGAATGGCTGGTGGGCATGCAGATCCAGGCTTTAAAGAGATGGTGGGTTCTCCCAAGATCTTGGCAGGCTGAGTCCTTTCTCTGTCATCCCATCCAGGACTGGATCAATGCATATTAGGCACGACCAAAATCACTGGTGTACATAGTGTCTCTTGTAAAAGTCGTCACCTGTGGTGAAGTGAACTGGAAGGATGAAGGACAGGAGTGGGAGCATAACATTTCCCCAGCGCTGTTAAAATATATTTTTATATTTTTGAACTCATGCATGCATTACTTATTTAAAAATTAAATAACTATAAAAATAGACTCCAGATTGTTCTGTAGTCATCAGAATGATTTTGCAAAAGAGGTGGGGTTTTTGTTTCATTTGTTGATGTAACACTCTAGATATTCTAGATATTCAGTTGGCCCAAAACAGCTCCTACTGAGAAAAGCCCCTGAGTGACTGTTCTGAGGCGTCTGGTGAAATTGAAGTTTGGAAACTGTAAATGAGTTATCAGCAAAAGCTATCTTAATTGATTGGCCTAGACGGTTGCTACAGGGCTCTACTATGAGAGGGGAAAACTCACTTTTGCTTGGTTGTTGGCTTCCTTGAATTTTGTAGAAGCAATTGCTCTTGATGGAAGTAGGGAGCGATCACTAGGGAAAAAGAGAAATTGGTTTTAGAGGAGCATTATCTCTTTTATGTAACAAATTAAGAAAGTGTTTGTGAGATCAAGGAGCAAGACAGAGGCCGGCCAGGCACCGACTACGAAGTATGTTTCACAGTAAAAGCTAATGTAATTTGAAGGCATATGCTGTAGCTTCTTTAATTACGGTTGTAAATCAGCCTGGTTTGCTATTGACTGAAGACAGGTATAGTCCATCGTCAGGATCTTCTCCCCCCCCCCCTAAAAATATCATGTTATATTATCAATATCTTCTTCAGGGAGAATCACTGACTATTCTAACGACATTCCTTTGGTGAACCAACCCGAAATTACAACGTGCATATATACATATATCTAACATGAAAAATTTTTATCACCAGCACTTTATGTCCTAGTGTAAGTCAAGTATTCTGCAGCTTCTGTGTTTATTACAGCTGTGGAGGAAAACATTAGTTTTAACAAAATGATCAAATGTGCATTGCAGGACATTTATCTCCATAATCCAAACATAAAGTGGAATGACATTATTGGACTCGATACAGCCAAGCAGTTAGTCAAAGAAGCTGTTGTGTATCCTATAAGGGTAAGGATGGGAAGCCTCATGGGGGTTATTTCTGTTCATTATCCATTGGACAAGCTGTATGTCATACGCCGGTGCATCAGGGAGAGAAGCCCAGGAAAATTTTCTGCCCACAAGTTAACTTTTTGCCCGTGTTGCAATACTTCCTCAGTACTGGAGTACGTACCAAGGCCCAGTCCATTCTAGGCAGTTTGAAATCATGTTACAGGTAGGTTCAAGGCAGGTGTCTGCTCTCAGTGGTAATTTAAGATCAAAGACTCTGTAGGATATATGATTTGTCAGTTCCTATAGATTGATGCAAATTAGCCTGTCTCTGTAAAAATATAGTCTCAATAGCTCCTGTAGGAGATGGCCACTCACTTCGTTTTCATATATACCATCCCCCCAAAAAAACATCCATCATCTAGGGCTTTGCTTTTGGCTGGTTGTAAAGACTAGACAGCCCCTTCCAGGGCACTGGCTAGTAAGGCCAGCATGTTGCACTCATCGCTGACTCCTGACAAGTCTTTGTGCAAAGTGGCTCCCTAAACTGGAAGAAAAACAGAAAAATAAGACTCTCTCCGTGGTCGGTTTACAAATGTGGTGATGAGAAGGTCAGTGTATCACATAGCTTTTGCTGTATAACAGAACACCCCACAAATGTAGTGGCTTTGAAACAACCAAGATTTATTTGTTGGCAATTCCGTGGGCAGGCAGTTAGGGTTGGGCTCGGCGGGGCCGGCTCATCTCTTTTTTTATATGATATTGGCCGGCCTCATTCACACGTCTGGGGCATCAGCCAGGGTCGCTGTAAAAGATGGAGAGGCTGGGAAAGTTGGGAGAAGCAGGACAGCTGAGGCCTCTCTCCACGTGCCCCTCATCCTCCAGCAGGTAAGCCCAGTCTCGTTCACATAGGGGTAGAGAGTTCCCAGACAGAAGCAAGAAAGGGCAGGTCCCCATCTGTGAGCATCTCCCACATCTTTCCTTAGATTCCTCATATTTGCTAGTCTGATATTTTCAAGCCTTTTCTTCTATTTGCTAATGTCCCATTGGCCAAAATCACAAGGCCAAGTTCAGATTCAAGTGGTGGAGAAATACACTCTGCCTCGTGGTGGAAGGAGCTGCAAATAATTTGTGGTCGTTTTCTGTAATCTCCTGAAGTCAGGATAACAAATTTATTTTTATTGAATAACCTATTTAATTTTACCACCGAGCCCAGGCAGCCCCTGATTTTTGGATGCTTGTATTCTAATGAGACAAAATGAATAACTTTAGATTTTGTTTTCCCCTTATTGTTTCCTGTGTTCAGACATGGGAATAAGAAATATATTAATTGTGTACTCAGAATGAGTAGAAGTTTACTCACCATTTCTTCTGAGTGGCTCGATAGTCTAAGACGTCTGGAAAGGATAGAACATCTCACGGCAACTCTCTGGATGTGTTATCTCCATGGTCGTATAAGCTCTATATGGGGTGACATAGAAGTTTTGTCATTAGCGTCAGCGAGAAACTAATAGCTAGATACAGTTTTATCTTCCCTCTGGCTGTTCTCTACCAATCCCACCCACCCTCCAGACTGCTTGAGTTTGAACTAAAGGGAGAGATTCACTGAGGTTCATGCATATCCCATTTGGAGCCAGTGTCTCATGACGCATTCAGCATTCAACGTTCCCACCCTCTGGGACGTTCCCAGGCTTCACTAAAGCTTTGTGCTTGATTTGCTAGTTCTAGTGTTTCTCTTCAAGTTTGCACCTGTTTTACAACCTTCAATAGATTGCCACATGCCCTGCATCTAGAACTCGGGGAGTGGGGGAGGTGGAAATGAGGTTATGCATGTAAGAAATAACTATTGCGATAGAGAGAAAAGCACCTACCTATGCCTTTCTTTTCCTTAAAAAAAGTTGCTCTTTTCAAAAGCCATACAAATTAAGCTGTGCATTCCTATCAAGTGTGAGAGTCAAGTCGGGATCAAGACGATACCTATAGACGCAGCCAGGCTTAACAACAGGGAGACCTGCCTCTTTGGTTGTGCTGTGTTGCACTCCAGCTTCACTAGCTTACCTGTGCTGAGGGTGAGTGACATACTGACACCAACGCTCATCACTGTTCCTTGTTCCCATAGTACCCACAGCTGTTTACCGGAATTCTTTCCCCCTGGAAAGGACTACTGCTCTACGGCCCTCCAGGTAAACTACCCCTTCTGGTTTGGTCTTGGTGTTAAGTGTGTTTGCAGAGGATGAGTTGCCTCATCTGTTCTCACTTCGGGACTGGGGTAAACGAGAGCTGAGGAACCGCCTCCTGTTTTGCTTGGGAAACTGCTTTCTGTAAGCAGAGAAATGAAGTTCAAGTGCAGCTCATGCTTAATCCACGTGTGTCTCTAGGTACAGGAAAGACCTTACTGGCCAAAGCTGTGGCCACGGAATGCAAAACAACCTTCTTTAACATTTCTGCGTCTACCATTGTCAGCAAGTGGAGAGGGGATTCAGAAAAGCTTGTTCGGGTAGGAATTCTTTTTCTCTTCTTCTCGTGTATAATTGACATACAATATCCTAATTAGTTTCAGGTGTACGTCAGAGGGATTCGATATTTATATACCTGATGAAATGATCCCATGAAAAGTCTAGTTACAATTTGTCACCATACAAAGTTATTACACTATTATTGACTATATTCCCTACACTGTACATTACATCCCCATGACTCATTTATTTTATAACTGGAAGTTTATACCTCTTAATCCCCTTTCCTTATTTTGCCCGCCCTCCATCCCCTCTCTGCTCTGGTAATCACCAATTTGTTTCATAGATACAGGAATTCTTGATTCTGGTGTTTTTAGAATAAGTGCCAGTGATACAAAATGATGTTACCATTTATTTGTTTTCAGGTGATTTATATGTTAGAATTTACCCTGGATCTTGATTACCAAAACCCTGGGAGATGGACTGACTACTATATGTGGATATTAATTATGCCCCCATCAGCAAAACGTGATCTCCCTTCCTTTGGGAATTTGACCAACAGCCCTTTTGTGATTCATGCAACTTAGGAATGAAAGCTGGAAAAAAAATTGTCTCTGAAGTGGCCTATTTTGTCCTTCACTCGAGAAGCATTTATTATTAAGTATGTGCCGTATATTCAGTTAACATTTATTGAGAGGCTACTACTGTATGCTAGTCGCTGTACTACCCAGGTACTCATGGGAAGAAGCAAGAAACTTAATTATTCTTTCAGATGCCCTGAGCAATTTTCCTCCACAATGCCCATAGCCTGCAGGGTGTTTTTCGTTCCTTAAGAGATTGTTTCCATCTTTATAATATCTCATTCGTAGTCTATGTCACATTTTATATTATAAATTTTTACCTTTTGAGAACAACTGTTAATGATTTATGCCTCAACGTTAAGGTGGATCCTTCTCAGAAATCCTGTTAAACTACTGCACTCTGTGGAATGACTGATAGGTAATCACTCCTAAGAGAATATAAATATTATATATTTTATGAAAAGAAATTACTCTAAAGTATCATTCTTAAATTACATTCTCTTAGATGATTCATTTTCAAAGTATTGTGGCTTAATTGGAAGGCAGAATAGAATATTTTTAAAGGATTTATTTACCTAAAATAACCTTATTTATTACTTTGGTATTGTTCTTAAGTTGTTTCAAATGCATATGTTTTTATAAATTCTTATCACCCCTTTAAGAGTGTAATTTGTGGAAATCATATGTTGACAACCTACATTTCTTTGTTCTTCATCTTGAGTCTAACTCAGTACCAGATCCAAAGATGGGAACTGAATTTAACTGCTCCTAAATTTGTGGGTTCCAGCTGAAACTAAAATCATTATCAGCCTGAAGACTTTACATTTTTAATATTCCATTTCTGTGTGCTGAGAAACAAGACTCTTACCAAATGCCCCAAGAATCAGTTTAGATTCATCCTCTGTCATGAAAAAGGGTGGGTAGAACTATGAGCACAATACACTACAAGGCGTTCAAGGGAAGATTACATGATATTCCCTGGACAGAACTTCCCTGGACAGAATACACTCAGATATTTTGTGATTATTCTTAACAAAGATGTACACTAAAAAGATTTTCTTGTTTAATGCTGAATAGCCAGAAAAGTCATTTAACCTGAACTCTCCCTTCTGTGTGAGCATTGTATTTAACTGAAGTTTTCCTTTGCTTCAGTATTATCTTGTTAGAATTCTAAGAGGAAATGATTCCTCTCTCAATTTCTCCCCTTATTTTACAATATATTTAAAAAGTAACTAGTCTTAAAAAAAAATAGTACAAAAGGGTACATAGACCCCTGAGCCTTCTTCCCAGACGCAACAAACTACGACAGCTGCTGTGCGGTCTTGTGGAACATTCTATACCTTAACATCAACAACTCTTTGAATACAAGTAGGAACACGTTTTTCTGTACCTTGCATTTTTTTCTTTTACTTAACACTATAACTTGGATACTGTTTCACACTGCTATAGCTAGAGCATGTTCTTTTATATGTCTCAATGGTATTTCATTGCATGGGTGTGTCCCAAAACACATTTTAATCAGTGTTTGCTTGATGGACATTTAGGTTGTTGCCAGTCTCTTGCTTTTATGAACAAAGCTACCATGAACAGTCTTACTACACACACACGACTTTGCATATACAATCATGTAGGGCAATTTCTTTGAGTCGAATTGCTGGGCCAGAGGGAATGAATGACTGCCAACAGGGTTATGCCAGCTTACACTCCCATCAGTGGTGAGTGTGTCTGCTTCCCTACACGCTGGGCAACACTGCGTAGGACCCAAATTTTAAAATCTTTGCCAAACTGACAGTGAAAGTAATATTTTGGTGTTCAAATATGCATTTCTTTCATTCTGAATGAATTTGAGCATCTTTTTATAGGTTTAGAAGAATTTGTATTTCTTCTGTGAAATGCATTTTTATTTTGGATATTTAAAAAAATAATTCAAGAGGGATACAGATAACCTCTGCTAACCTTGAAGGATCTTGTCTTCTATCCTTTCAGAAACTACTTTATTTTCTGAGCTCTTGTAAAGGTCTTCACCTGCAAAATCTTGGTCAATGCTGTTAAGCTCCTTACCGTGAAGCTTTCAAGTAAAGAAAGCCCTTCAGGACCTTCCCCTAAATCAAAGAAGCTTTCCTACCATTTGCTTCCCTTTCTATTCCAATTAAGAGTTATTTATAGGGAACCCTTGGGTTCTGTTCCTCCCTCCCCTCCTAATGTTCGTGCCTCTTAGGAGTTGATGCTATTGAATAGTTGAGTGGTCTCTTTAGTAAATGCACACACCTGTTCGTGCTTACATCTTTCAACACCCCCCCCCCCGACCCCCAATTATGTGATTTAACTTCCTCCAAGTACTTTTGAAAATTTTAGACTGATGCTTGCAGAGCACTTACCCAGGATTATATCATCTGGCAGTGGAAAGAGCAGTGGTGTGGTCAATATGGAGACATAGACTACACATGTGTTTCTCCTTCCAACTGGATGTTTGGTCTTGTCTTGCCCTTTGGTCTCTCTGCACCTTAAGGAGCTCCTTAAAAAATGTGTATGAATCTAATAAGGAGTCCTAATAGTCTATTTTTCATTGGGTAGGTTGCCGCTGTTGTAATCATCCTTAATATCGTGTGTGTGTGTGTGTGTGTGTGTGTGTGTGTGTGTGTGTGTGTGTGACAGAGACAAGGAAGGCAAGTACTTGCTTCTAATGAGGTAGTCTCTATTCTATCTAAAAGGCATTTGTGATGAGTGTCCCAGAATTGACACTGTTCTCTCAGTTCATTAGCCTGGGCCAATCGTCTTGGCTGAACTAAACAAGATTCCGTAAAGGGAAATACTTGAGCATGAGCTTGGATGTACCACAAAGTGAGTCGTGGTAAAGGCAAGGAATTTCCCATTTGGTGACAGGGAGAGCTATGAGGGACAACCTGCGACTACGCAAGAAAACCACAATTTGGCTTTTTCTGAGCCATTCCCCCCTTATTTGTTCTGTGATGCTTTGCTAGCGCTATGTGACATGGAGAATAAATCCCCGCTGCCTATTAAAGAACCTCTATTCTTTTCTAAATCTCAGCTGCTTTCTCCAATCAACCAGTGAAGAATTTGTATATGGTGCTCAAGAGATCAGTTTCAGGGTTAAAAAAAAAAAAGGTTTAGTTTTTTATACTCTTTTCATCACCGCCACATCTCCCTTTAGAGCTCTTTATTTTGTTTTTAATATGTCTGTTCTTTGGATGCTTGCTTTCCTGTTCTTGTTTAGTCCATAACATTTTATTCTGGAATGGAACATTTTATTCAATCGGGAATTGCCTTCAAGTACCTGAGCCAAACAGCAGTGTTGGGGTGCTTTGGGGACCCCGAGGAGTAATCTGGGGATCAGAAAGGGGCAAAATTCTTTGGTATTGTTATCCATGACTTGGACTCGATCCTTTTCCTGTCAGTCTTCCTTCTGAGAATAGCCATCTCACTGTCCCTAAAGGGCTAGGGAAAATCATCAAAGGATGTTACACATTCCAAGGTTCTTGCGTCCCTATGGAACACGTTATTGACTGGGGGTCGCAGGGGTTAGCTAACGGACTGGAAATTCGGGAGCTGAGTTTTATCTTAAGCTCTCCCATTTATGGTTAGTAACTCTGGGCTAACCACTTCCTCTCTCTGTCTCTAATTTTATTAAGTGATAAATGGAAATAATTGGACCATCGGACCCCATGGGGTGTGCTAGGGAGAAATAATTGTAATGATTATGAAGTTATTAGTGAAATAGCAGAGTGTAGCATAAAATGCTTTATAGCGACTCTAAGCTTTTAATCTCTGGAAGCATCTCAGAACTTTAAATACATGAATTTGAACCTGTGGCTGCTTCTCTCCCACCCAGGTGCTATTTGAGCTTGCTCGTTATCACGCCCCCTCCACCATCTTCCTGGACGAGCTGGAATCGGTGATGAGTCAGAGAGGCACGGCTCCTGGGTAACAGCTAGAGTTGATCTTTTTTTTTTTTTTTTTGGTCATCACTTCTCCCCTCTTGTAAGTGTGTTTGATGGTCGGAAGCCTATCGACATTTACCAGCAGAATGAGCCTATTAATAAGCCCACAAATTTTCTGCAGACACACGGAAAGGTCTTTAAATTAGATCCTGTTAACTGAATAGCCAATTTAAGTAGTTTTTATCACCGGAGGAAATGTCATCCTCCCTTCCCCCCTTCCCCACAGAGTGGTTTTCGGGCCTGAAGATCACGCAGCCCCCCGAGTCCCAGGCTGCCATAACCGTCCTGCTGGCTCAAAATAGCCGCCTGTGACTGCCTCCTCTGGAGCCAGGGGGGCTGCCTGTGGGGAACGGGGCTGCAAAGGGCCAAGTCCCAAGAGGGACAGTCCTTGACAAGGTGTGCAAGGCCAGGGAAGCCACCACTTCTCTGTGACATCAGGTTGTGGCTCGGCGTGTCCGATTTTAAATACGTCACATGTGTCACCTCTAAAGAGGAAGTGTTTGCTAATGTCCTCAGCAGGGAAGACTGTCCACTTCTAGTTCACATCTCAGACTGTAATGAGCCTTCGGGGTGTGTGGGGCGCGGGGGGGGGGGGGGGGGGGAGGGTGGTTAAGAATGTCTTTCTGTCTTCATTAGGGGTATTTTTCTCTGAACCTTTTTACTAAACTTGGCTCCTCTGGCTTGAAAAAAACCCCAGCTCTCTGGGAATTCTCAACACGGTGCATTTATTCCTGGCCTCTAAGGATCTATCATCAATGTAGAACTAATAGCAATAAAAAGCAAATAATTAGCTTGTTGGAAGTATAACTGGAATATAATTTATGAAATTTTACTTATTGAAAACCATTTTCCCAGTGGGGAGAAACCACCCTTAATGTCCATGGGATATTAAGACTCCTGTTGTCCACGGATTGAAACAGGAAGATTCCATGGCATAACGGGTGCTGTCAGCCCCAGGGACCTGACTGGAGCAGGGAACTGCACAGGCCCCTCTGCTGGGCATTCCTCATACAAAGCCCTGGATGCCTGGCCTGTCTTCCCCTGTGACCTGTGCACTCGCTCTTCCATTCCCTTTGTCCATCTCCATCCCCAGATTCCCCACAGCTCTCTGACTGAGCTCATTGGAAAACTTCCTCCCCTACCCTGCAGTGTGCTCCAGGTTTGGCGTTGAATCTCAGTTTCCTTGTCTGGACTTTAATTCTAAAACTAGAATTTTCAGGAAATTGGTCAGGGAATTGGGGCAGGTGTTCAGAAGACTTCTTGGCTCATATTATGTTAAAAGAATAATAATTAGGGGTAAATGCTGAATAAATACATACCTATACCGAGAGACTGCTCTCTCAGGAAAAGGCAGTTAGATAGTAAGGGGCACAGTCCCTAACACCCACAGCCCTGGTTGGGTTGCCAGCGCACACATATGGAGAGGAGGCGCTGCCTATTGTGTTGTCCCAGGCATTTTTTGTTTTGTTTTGTCCTTTGACTTCCATCTATACAAGTGAAGAGGAAGGGGAGGTGTGGGATGTGGCGTTTAGACCAGTTTGCATTGTGCAGGTCCTGTACTGAGCTCTCTCTTGGTGGGAGGGTCTTTGGCAGTGGGGGGGGGGGGCTTAGAGGATGAACGTGCACAGGAGACTGCCTCCCACCTGCTGTGCAAGGAAAGCATAGTTCCCACGTCCTTATCTTGCCTTATGAGGAGAGTGAAACAGATTTAGTCTAGTAATTCATCTCTCTTTTTGGACAGTTTGTATCCATAAATTATATTAACAGAAATACTGCCTGTGAAACTTCTTTCGTGCCTGCTCCATAAATGAAAAGAACTATTCTCAACTATGCCACTTTTTTTTAAAAAAAGGTAAATAATACTGCAGGTAGCCACAGCGGGTTGCATTTAATCTACCAGTGGCACTGTCTACCCTTCAGTTATTTTCTAGTTCACCGCCAACCTTCGGTTTTCTTTTCAATATCATCGTTATATTCACTGACTTCCTCTTTCTTCCTCTGTATGGGAAAGTCGTACCCAGTGGCTTGTTTCCTCCAACTCTAGTACGAGTGGCTCCTGAGAATGAGGCAAGGAAGGGGTCAGCCGCCAGAAAGGGACCCTTTCCACAGTCAGTGAGTCATGACGGTGAGAGACGCTCTGTTCGTAGAAGCGGAGCTCTGCCCCGGGGAGAACCTCACCTGCCTGTCCTTCTCAGGGGGGAGCACGAAGGAAGCCTTAGGATGAAGACAGAGCTGCTGGTGCAGATGGACGGGCTGGCTCGCTCCGAAGATCTCGTGTTTGTCTTAGCAGCTTCTAACCTGCCCTGGTAAGAGACGTAGAGAGCACATTTGGAATACATTTTCACTGAATATACATGAAGATATTACAGGGGCCACTTGGGGCAAAGCCTCGGTGTTCAGTTCTAGCCCTGGAAGGATTAATCTGAAGCTTTCCTGTTCAAGTCCTGAAACCCTGCTCTCTGTACCGTGCAAGCATCTGCCTTCATAGAAGGAACGTAAGCCAGGGCTACCACTGACCGTATTGAAAATGGACATTTTGAGTCGAAAGACAATTTATTTGCTATATTTAAACAGGACTTGGGCAGAGAACTATAAAATCCTGAAATCTCCAGGACTCAAGGAATATTCCAGAAATAGTATGTTTGGATTTTAACAGTATTCAACATTTGGTAAGTTAGGAAGAAAATATTTTCTTTAATGTTGTGTAGTAAATAGGAAGCTAAATAATCTCTAATTGAAAATATAATCTATTCTCAGAGTCTTTTATTCAAACTGTATCCCGGAGTAGTTGAAGAACAATTCTAGAAGTGGAATTGGGAAATAAGAGGTGTTGACTAGGGAAAAGCAGTATCTACTTGGAGCGTATACTTACAAAATCACTAGAATCCCTTTATAGTTCCAAGAATATCTGCATGTACATTATTTCTTTTGAGGTACAGGTGAGACAGGAGACAGATAAGGAAATGCTGCTTTCCCCTTGGCAGAGAGGACCAAGGTCAAGGAAGGTCAACTCACCCAAAGTCAGCAGCAAATTTGCAGCAGAGCTCAGACGGGTGACACCCTTACCTCAACACCCCCCATTCATTTCTGTTTCCACATTTCAAAATGAGACAAGAAACTCATCTGTAGCACATGCTGATCAGCTGAGCTCCCAAAGCAGAAGTCACTGAAAAGAGATCATGAGATGTACGCGTAGTCTGTTATTTTAAATATATTCAAACTTAAACCTGGTTCCACCTTCCCGCCAGTTTATAAGATGCTCTCTAATGTGCTAAGGTGATCAGCATTTTGAAGATACAAGTTATTTATAGACAAATTAAAGTGGGGTCCAAACAGAGACATGTCATGTAACTGTGGTTGTGGAATCCTTTCAACAAAGCATTTCTGTTCCTTCATCCATTTGAAACGGGGTTGATCATAGGACTTTACTTATGTCCCAGGAGAGCGTGTGGGGAAACAGTGAAGCTTTGCGCATGGTGCTGGGAAGGTCTATACGCCCAGGGAGACCTACACATTTTCTGGAGGAATAGAGAACCCTCTGCGCCCAGTGACAGCTAGGACTTTGTTTAGGAAGATACGGTGCTGCCACAATTTCCCTAAGGTAACCAGTTATTGGTAAGCCCCAAATAAAATGGTTCAGAGAGAAAAAACAAACAAACAAAAAACCAGAAGCTAGCAAACAAAAAATTAAATCAAGGAAGCTTAGAAGGGCTTTCCTGAAAGAATTCTTCTCAACATGTCAAATGGCAAATACGCACGTGCTTTTGAGCTTGGATTCTTTCATATGACAGATTGCTTTGTTACAATGCAACCTGGAACCAATATGTTCTAACCTATACATCCTTGAGCATTGCCGGGATTTGAAAAATTCCAAACAAACACTAAAAAAGAGATAAAAGCACAATATCCCCACCATTTCACAGGTTTAATAATTAACCATCTTGCCCAGTTGATCTCATCCATTCCTGCTTCTCCCCCTTTTTGCTGAACATCTTAAATTATATCCCAGATTATTGTTATTTCTCACATATATGCTTCAGCGTACATCGTTTAAAAACAAGGACATTTTCTTGCATCACCACAATGCCATTATCACCCCCCCCCCCAACAACATTAATACTAATTCCTTAACATCATCTAATACTCAGTTGACATTCAGATTTCCCATATTGTTTCAAAAATGACTTTTCACAATGGATTTACTGCACTGGTATCCAAGCAAGGCTTGCATTCTGTAACTGCTTGTTCTCTTGAGTCTCTTTTAATCTAGAACAGACAAAGCCCCTTCTCTTTTCTCCCCACTAGCCACTGATGTGATTGTCCTGTGGTGTGTCCAGATTTTCTGGATTTGGTCATTGTCTCCTCATGGTAGTACTCAGCTTGTTTCTCTTACCCCGACAAATACTAAATGTTAGATGATTGACTAGATTCAGTATCAATATAATTTTCTGGCAAACATACTTCATAGGCGATGCTGCGTATATCACACTGCATTGCATTCAGAGGTAGGTAATGTTCCCTTGTCCAGCTTTGGGTGGAGCCAGGAGGGATCAGTGTGTTCAGGAGTACAGGTCCCATCACTGGTTTCAGTATCCATTGATGACCTTTGCCTGAAGCTCTTATTTCACTAGGGTGTGATGCTATCATTCCTTCTTGCTGATAGTTGGAATTATTCTCTATAATTGAACTTTCTCTCATCCAGTAGGGTTATTTGGTTACCCTGAAATGTAGCTTACACTAGATAATCAGGCTTCTTTCTCTCTGATTTTTAGAGTCATGATTTGGTACCCTAGCAACTTCCAGTGGTAACCAATAAGCCAGGCTCACGCTCTCTCTCTCTCTCTCTCTCTCTCTCTCTCTGTCTCTCTCTCTCTGTCTCTCTCTCTGTCTCTCTCTCTGTCTCTCTCTCTCTCTCTCTCTCTCTGATCTATTAATGACTTGTCAGGAATAACCTCATTAGTTTCTTTTTTTAACTTTTGTTGAGATATAACTCATATACCATACAATTCACTCATTTAAAGTGTATAATTCAAATATAGTTTTAACTATATTTATAGAATTGTACAACCATCACCACAATCAATTTTAGAACATTTTTTTTTACCTTCAAAAGAAATTTTATACCCATTTGCAATCACCCCCCACCCTCAGCACTAGGCAACCAGCAATCTATTTTCTGTTTATGTAGATTTGCCTATTCTCCTAAATGGAATTATTATGGTAACTCTATGTTTAATCATTAAAGGAACTGCCAAACTGTTTTCCAAAGTGCTGCACCATTTTACATTCCTACTAGCAATGGATGAAGGTTCCAATTTCTCCACATTCTCATTAACTCTTGTTATTATCTTTTTGATTATCGCCACCCTAGTGCGTGAGAAGTGGCATCTCAGTTTTGATTTGCCTTTTCTTGATGACTAATGATATTGAGCATCTTTTCATGTACTTATTGGTCAGTTGCATGTCTTCTTTGGATAAATGTCTTTTCAAATCCTTTGTCCATTTTCAAATGTGTCTTTTCACTATTGAGTGATAGATTTGTCTTACATATTCTTACACACACACTCACACACACACACACACACACACACACACACACACACACACTCCAGTCCTCTATCAGATACATAATTTGTAGATATTTTCTCCCATTCTGTGGCCATTAATCAGGCCGGCCTGCCTTCCTCCTTCCCTCCCGCCCTCTTTTTTCTCCCCTCCCTTCCTCTCTTCCTTCCTTCCTTTCTGAACTTTTTTGTTCCGCTTTCTTTCTTTTTGCCCTTGCTAAATGCTAAATTCCTATGTCTGTCGTTCCTAGGCTTGGAGCCTTTTAAAAGACCCTGTAATTGATTATTCTACAGCAATGCTGTCCAATAGAAATATAATGTGAGGCACACATATACTTGAGAAGTTTCTAGTAGCCACATTAAAAAATATAAAAAGAAACATAAAATTAATTTTAATAACATATATTTAACCCAATATATCCAAAACATTACCATTTCAATATGTAATCAATATAAAAATATTGCAGTATTTTACTTTATTTTTTCACACTACATCTTTGAAATCCAGTGTATAATTTACACTTATGGCACATCTCAACCGTACATGTGGTTGACAGGTACCATATTGGACAGTGCAGCCTGAGACATATTTGTCTAAACCCATGTTGCTGCGACAGAGATTGATAGCTGCCTTCCAATATTCACTTCATCCAAGAAAGAATTTTAGGTTCTATTTCTTAGTCAATCTGCTGTTAGGTGTGGCCAAGATCAAGCTTCTTTGTTATTTGCACAAGACGACCCACGTTTCATTTGTACATTCTGTTCCAGACTTGGAATCGGCTATTGATTCAGAGCCCTGTGGTTCATTTCCCTTTAATGGGAAATGACCTGTAGAGAATCACAGTCTCACCAGTAGGGATGCACCTTGCTACCAGATTGCCATTACTTTTTTGCCTTTTGATTGGGCAGAGCTAGGAAATTGTTGTAACAAGAGGCAAACAATGAGTTTGTACCAGTATTTCCCACTCAAATGTAAGAGTACAAGGTTTTTAGTTCTTGGATTTTATATATGTATAACTGTGAAAATCCTAGTTCCTAACAATGTTAATATAATGCATATTCATTTTATCCTAATATGTAAATCTAGTTTGTATTTGTGTGTATAACAGAGTTTCTCAGTAATAATACCAGTACTATCATGTCCGAGAGTTTGGTGAGGAAATGGTACAGCCCTGGCCTAAGCTGAAAGCGCTAATTCAGGGTTTCTCAACCTCAGCACTACTGACATTTTGGGGGAGACAGCCTGTGCCGTGGGGGCCGTCCTGTGCATGTATGATGCCGAGCGGCATCCCTGGCTCTGCCCACGAGACGCCAGTAGCACCCCCCCCCAGCTGTGACAACCAAAACATGTCTCCAGATGTTGCCTGCCAGATGTTCCCTGGGGGGCAATATCACCCTTGTTGAGACTTCTGGACCATTAAAAGGAATTGACAGATATTATACAGAGATAAGCTACCACATGCGCCACTAAACTCTCGTTTTTTGTGGGGTTTTTTGTTTTTTTTTAAAAAACGCCATAAAATAACTGAACTTGGTTTACTTACACAAAAGGAGACACATTATATAAATTGTTCTGTATCTTGATTCTTCTTAACAAAATATTCTGGAGATCTTTCCAAATAAATACAGAAAATTCTTCCTTATTCCCTGGATAGCTGCGTATAGTAATCTATCCCAATCACCTAATGATGGGATATGGGTTACTCCTACTCTTCTACTTTTAAAAACAATGCTGCGATGAGTAACAGCATGCACATATCACTCTATGTATTGGCCAGTGTAGCTTTGGGGTAGGTTCCTGGAAATAGAATTGCTGGATCAAAGGCTTAATGTGTCTGAAATTATAGTGGAGATCGCCAATTTCCCTCCATAGAGGTTGTACATTTGGTATTCCCACTAGTGTCCCGCTTTTAATACTCAACATTATATTAAGAATATTTGCAGTGTCATTAAATAATCCCTAAAAATCGGATTTTGTAACGGCTGCCCAAAATTCCCACATGGGAACATACCCCAATTTAGTTCATCATTCCTATCCTGTTGAACATATATGATGCTCCCAACTTTTCTCTATTATAAATAACACTGAAAGGAACTTCCTTGCAAAAAAATCATGGACCAAAGTCTGGTTACTTCTTTAGGACAGATTTCTAGAAGTAGGATTACTGTATCAAAGGGTATAGATGTTTTTTTAAGCTACTTGCTACATTTTGCCCAAGTCCTCGTCTGAGGAAATAGTATATTTTTTGTCAAGAATATTGGGACAGATCTTTATCTTGGCTTCAGAGACTTAGGTGAAGGAATAAACTTATCTGACTCAAGCAATCCGTCCTTCTGGGGAAATAATTAAATCCTATCAAACTACGTAAAAGCCCAGTCCTAAAATCCCGAAAGAAATTCTCTACGGTTGGGTAATGGTAGTTCTCTTCTGTGGCATCTTTCAGGGCACTAAGCTATCCTTTACTGCTTGTTAACTTACCATTTTCCCTAGGCAACTCCATCTGTCTCGAGGGGCAGTCATTTTCCCCCTTCTCAGAGCAAGACGGCATGCAGCATCTTTGTTTAGTCAGGGCTTCTCCTCAAGGAGCACCTTCCCTGAACTATAGCATCACAGAAAGGACAAGAAGGAAGCAAGAAATAACAGCTCACCTGTGTCATTTGATGTGTAAATAAGTCATGGGAAGAATACAAATGTTGCATCTTTAATACGACCACTTAAAGTAACAGCCATGTAAGAAATGCTCAGCAAGCACAACTAGGGCTAATCTGACCCACCTCGATTGTTGAATAGTCACAGATTCAGGCCCAGGAGTCTGGAGGGAAACGAAATACTGAAAAGGGCCATTAAGGCAAATGCCACCTTTAGATGTCTATTTAACCTGATGGTCGTTTGTACAAATAAGGTGTGAAAACTGTATGTGGGAAATATGTTGAAACTCACCTTTTCCTTGCTCTATTTGCAAAAGGGCTAGAAATTTCACTATTCCTCTTTAAAAATCAGATGCTTGGTATGACCAAATTCTATTAAAAACAAAACAAAACCCCAAGTCCTAATATTTAGAAGAAAGCATATGATCTAAGAGATTACTGCATGGGAATGGGTAGGAATGTACCTATGCAAACCGACTTCTTCCCCTATGAATTCTCTCCTGTTGGGTACGATATTTCTATTGAAGCATATGCATGTCACTGCAGAGATCAGCAGACATGACCCAGGCGCTTTCCACAGTAACCCCATGCATCCCCTGGGTTCCAGGGAGAAGCTGTTCCAAGTGGACAGTGTAGATAGGCGTCAGCCTATGCAGGGCTCACTGTAGGAGACAGGTAATCTGTAATGTTTTATTCATTGGCTCCCCACCATCTACTAAAGACTACAGCAATTCCTGAACCAGCTCTTCAAGGATGGCCACGACCCATCACTGCATGTTGGTTATGGACGTACTGCAAAGACTGCTTACAACTTTGCTTTTCTCCAATCCCGCTGAGATAGTTTGCACTGAATATGTGTGACCTATTGAATGAACAAACTAGAATTATATTTGGTGTCCAAATTTTACAGAATGATCTCCGTCCCAGGAACCAGACAGTTTAACAAGGGAAGACAGGCCAAGGGGCCGGAAGGGCCAGGGAGGTTTGGCACAGGAGCCCAGGTGCTCAGATACAAGGCCTTGTAGCCCATGTAAACTGTCCAGGTGGCCAGGCTCTGAGGTCTGTGCTCCTTCTCAGTGTCTCACATGTCACTCTCACTGGTTACCTTTGACCTTTGCGGTAAAGAAAGTATCAGATAGGGTGATGAACACACAATGGGATTTATAGATGATGTAATACAGAATTGTACACCTGAAATCTATGTAATTATACTAACAATTGTCACCCCAATAAATTTAATAAAATGAAATTTAAAAAAAAAAAAAAAGAAAGAAAGTATCAGATAACCCAAATAAAGAAAGACAGGAGAACAGGCTAACTAGTCAAAAATCAAAGTGTAAGAGGTAAAGAGAATGTCTTCTGGTTGCCACAGGTTAAACTTTTTCATATAAATATATTGACATAAAGAATAATTCCTGGGTACATTCCATTTGTCCTTTGTTTCCTCCATTGTATGATTATATTATTATTGATGTCATTAAAAGTGCATTTGTCAGGACTTGCTGTCAGACAGTTGCACTTATTTTGTGCCCACAGGCAGTTTTGAGGTAAATCTCTTGCTTTAGGGCATTAGCTGATCAATATGGACATCTATAGTGAGAGATTGTTTTCCCACCTCCCCCTGCATGAAGTCACTTTGGATGGAATGGGGACACCGAGAAGAAGGTACCCCTACACAAGAACCTTCCTTTTGCAGTCTGCTACATTTTCAGGAGTGGGCAGCTGGTCCAAGGAAAGGCCATGGAAGAAAGAAGGCAACTGCTGATCACCCCTAGCTCTGCCATTTTTTCAGCTTATTCATTTTTCCTTCCTGGTTTTCAGTATGATCTCCAGTCTTATTTTATCATTGATGCTTGCATCCCATGGCCAAAACCTCTCTGTTATAAGTAGGAGTTTGTTTAATTCATTTATGTATACCGGAGACTTAGCAGTGACAGAATACTTGGCAAGTGGTCAGTATTGCTGAACTAAATTCCTAAAATGTGAGTTTAATGCTTTCTTTTCTGTATTAACAGATTGCCCCCTGCCCTCTCTCCTTTCCTTTTCCCCCCTCACCTCACCCTCCCAACTGCCTGCTAACTATCTAAATCGCCTCTGGATTAATTCAGACACACTCATATATTCCATCAATTTTATCTTCTTTGAGACATGTCTTCTAGATACTTCTTACCAACTCCAAACTGAACTGACTTCACCCAGGATATACAGGAGACCTTGGGACCTCACCTTGTCATCTTGGGAAGTTCCTTCTCTTTCTGTGTCAAACCATCTGTTTCTTAGATTCCACGTGGCCCTTTGGTTTCGTTTACTCTCTCCCTTTGGTACTTTCCTGATAAAGAGTATATAAGAGATAACTGTTTTTAGGCTTCACATGTTGAAAATATCTTTATTCTGTCTACCAATGTAATTAACTGTTTGACCAAGATACATAGATTTCTACATTGGAAATGATTTTTCCTTGGAATTTTGAAGGCATTGTTCTGTTTTCTTCTAATATCTCACATTGCTAATGAGAAGTCATTCTTGCTCCTTGGTACTAACCAGTCTTTTATTTCCGGATGCTGTTAGGACCCTCCCTTCATTCTCAGGATTCTGATACTGACCATGTGACTTGGGAGTTTGCCTGCAGTAACTGTGCTGGCAGCAGACCGGTGACAGAGGCAGGCTCTGGAGTCTCACTCCTTGGTGTGGGACCTCAACAAGCTACTTCACCTCTGTGCCTCAGTTTCTTCATCTTAAAATGGAGATAATAGTACCTACCTCATAGGGTTGCTGTGAGAAATGAATTAATACCTGTAAAATGCTTAAAATAGTCCTTACCACTTAGTGAGTGCTATTTAAACCTTACCTTTTATTAACATTTCAAATAGGAAAGATAATCTCCTAAGAGTTGTTCTCCCCAAAGTTTCATTGACCCTCTGCTTTAAATATGAATGTTGGCCTTGAGAGGGGGAATGGTTGTGGGGGTGGGGGAGAAGTGGTTGAGTCTCCGATGTGAATTTCAACAGGGTGAAGCTGATAAAGAAAGAGGCAACTTATTTCTGGTAAGGCTCCCCCAGACTACGGTTCTCAGCTCAGGATTGGAGGAACAATAGGTAAAGAAAAGACACCATCTTTAAGGAACTCTTGCCACTCCAATTCAGGATTCAGATACGCTCCCTGAAAGGGTGTTTTCATTTTTCAATTTAAAAGGAAATAGCATGACATAGATTCAGAATGAGAGTAAGAAAAACGGGAGCATGATTTGGAAATTCTCATATCTTTGTGAATGAGAAATGTCTGGTGAGGATGTTTTCAGTGTTACTCGTCATTAATGGTTAAGCCAGACCAACACACAGGCATTTGCTAATTTCTATACTCGAAAATCAAGTTCCCTCCCTGCTAGGAACTTGAAATTTTAACATATAAAGATTTCACAGACTCACATTCAAAATGATCTGTTGATAACAAGAATTCAGTGTAACTAGAGATCCCCAGTTAGTGAAGGAAAACTCTACATAATAATTCCAAATAACACATAGAATTAAAAAAAAAACTTCTAAATCACCATTTTGCACTCTCATGAAAACTGACTCAAAGATCATTAACAAATGCTAAAAGCATTAGTTGAAAGGGGAGGGAGAAAGGGGCATTCACATGGTGCCTAAGCATTGTACGTAGAATACCTGCTACCTGCAAAGAGATGTTTCCCTTACAGTGGAGAGACCCGCAGTCACTAGAGGATCCCAATAATTAGACACCACATCACTAACAGCGAGACAAACCAACGTGTGGATCCCAGGATAATAAAGATGAAAACATATCGATATATTTCATCCATGAAATATACTGGACAAAATTTTTACCCTGATTCGAATTAAGCTTTTAGATCTAATGTCCATCTTAGAGAGCAGGGGGTAGAGGAACCAGTTATATAATACCATGAGGAAAACATCAGGCGAGTCCAGAATGTGGGACATTCTACAACCAGCCTTCTCTCTTCAAAAAGGGGCCAGGGCAAGGAGACTGGTCTAGATTGTGAGATTTAAGAGACGTAACCATATGTAATGCATGATTCTTGATGGACTTTGGTTGGAAAAACTGCATTTTTGGTATGATTGGAGAGATTTTAATATGGAATGAACATTAGACATATGATGCTAACAGTGTTAATTCTATTAGGTGTCATAACAGTATTGTAGCTGTGTAAGAAAATGCCATTTTGGGGTAGAGGGGAGAATGCACGCAGAAGCATGTAGGGGTGAAATTCCATGATATAACTTACTTTGAAGTAATTTAGTTAAAGAGATATGAAGCAGATATGGCAAATGTTAACTGTTGTTGAATCAAGATGGCAGGTATATGGATTGTCATTGTTTTATTCTACTTTTCTACTTGTTTGAAAATTGTACATTAAGAAATTTAGGGAAATGGCATGCAGATGTGAAGTTGCATAAACCTGGCTTGATAATGTTTTGGAAGGAGCACGAGTGAGTGTCTCAAAGGGCCACATGTGCACTGGGGACCCTGGAGGGAGCATTCGCTCTGAGATCACCAGAGCAACAGTGTGAGGTAGTCATTCGCTCCAGAATGTCAGAATCTTGGAAGAATGAATGTACTTCCCAGAGTGCCCAAGTTATTGTCAGGATAATTTACTCACTGACAGGGTCAGACTGAATAATTCATGTTACGACTGCAATGGGAATTGTTTGGTTGTTGTCAGTTAGATTATTTCCCCCTAAATTAAGTCACCTGAAACTACCCACTTTCCATGAGGTATTTCTGGGGATGTATTTTCTTTTCTTTTTTTACCCAATTCTTTCTCCCAAACAACATGAGCTGATTGTCCTATCCACTCAGACATAGACGTAAAGGAACAGTTACAATGCACAATTGCTTCCTGCAGTGCCAAATTGTTCTTCAACTACAGTAGTTGCTTAGGAAGTGAGTTTTCTGCCCCGTTTCTGATGTGATTTCAGGGAGCTGGACCATGCCATGTTACGGCGCCTGGAGAAGAGGATTCTGGTTGACCTCCCCAGCCGGGAGGCCAGGCAGGCCATGATCCACCACTGGCTGCCCCCTGTGAGCAAGAGCAGAGCCCTGGAGCTGCGCACGGAGCTGGAGTACAGTGTGCTGAGCCAGGTATGCTGCCTGGACGGAGGCGTCTGCAGGCCAAGCAGCCCCCACAAGGCGTCTTCTAGGAAGGGTCTGCCTGGAGCCTCTTCCTTGAATCACTTAGAAAAGATCCAAACTCCCCAGCAATGCAACGGGCCTCTTCTTCATGAGAGAATGAACTCTTTCATGAGAAATATTCAAGCAGAGAGAAACAATGTGATGTAGTGGAAACAGCACAGGGTTTAGACTGGGAGAGCCTATTGTTAAATGCTGGCCTTGTAGGCAGTTTACTAGCTGTGTGACCACTTGCTGAGCCTCAGTTTCTTCCCCTGTCAGATGGGTAACAGATACACCACAAAGGATTACTGTGATGATTTAATGACTCACAAATGTACTTGTTACCCCCATTGTCACTGTATCATTGCTTCCTGAGTGGACGCTTAAACTTGCTGTTCCCTGAGGTTCCTCAATGGCAGGTATGATCTTATTTACAAGGACGAAAGTATTGACTAAATCCGATCCTCCTTAGGTTTGGACACAAGGGCCCGTTAGGCTAACTTAGGTGGTCCAAACCTTCACTAGCATCTTCCAACATGTATTTGTATAGATTTAGGAAGCTGTTTATTGCCCAGCTTCTTAGCGTATTCAACAAATCAGCGGCCTCTCTTCCCCCAAGCATTATCTATCAGGAATATGTGTACAGCGTGCATGGGGGGGGGGGGGCAGATACAGAATCTATACAGGGGCCCTGATACTGGGTCCTGTCCGTAAGGATGTCATCACCACCAGCGTCCTGCCTGCTGACCAGTGGCTGGTTTGCGGCTATTTCAGGAGACGGAGGGCTACTCGGGCTCAGACATTAAGCTGGTCTGCAGGGAAGCAGCTATGCGGCCTGTGAGGAAGATCTTCCATGCACTTGAAAACCACCAGTCAGGTATGGCTGGGATCACAGCAAAGGTGCTTTGGGAGGGAAATCTGTGTTTAAAACTCCACCGTTCACCAGCAGATGGAGCCTTGCTCCTGTTCTTGGTGGCTCTTGACACTTGCACAGCTTCTTTGGTCAAAGGATCCTTCCCACACTCGACTCTTCTCTCCTGTGGAGTTCCATTTTGGATCAACTTTGCCCCTAGATTATCCACTCCTTAGGGCTCGGGCTTTTATTTCTCTGGCACACTATCAGGTCGGGCTGGATCTACACAGCACTATATAAATATTAAATAATACTTTGATAATGATACATTTAAGTCACGTTTGTTTGTCCGGGCTTCAGGGGCTGAGTTGCACATTAAAGAAAGTTGTTTTCCCCAGCTCTCTTTAGTCTTGCCTTTTCTGCATTAACCATTAAGAATGCTGCATTATGCATTGTCTTGAAAGAAGGTCTATTAGCATTTCAAGAGCATTGATCACCATAAGGTCGATCGCTGTGCTGTTCCTGTTGTGTTTTTATCTAGAGAGCAGCAATTTCCCTGGGATCCAGCTGGATACAGTGACCACTGCTGACTTTTTGGATGTGTTGGCTCACACCAAGCCTTCAGCAAAGAATCTGACTCAGAGATACTCAGCCTGGCAAAGTGAGTTCGAGTCTGTTTGAAATCCCACTTACTGATTTGGCCACAAAGACAGCCACAGGGGCCTCTGGGTTTATTTGTATAAGTGGGAGAAGAACATAAGGATTGAAATAGAAAAAATTATTCTTTTAGACCAATTTGGACAACTGTGTTAAGAAATGTGAGATATTTTCATTAATTTTTCATTATTGATGTCAGCAAAATATTGAAGATTTCAATTACAGGTAATATGTGCTATGAAGTCATGTAATACTTTTCTCACAGACTCCATAAAATTTTGATGAACCATTTCTCGTAGTGTTCCCCGTTTGTGAACTGGTGTTTTCATTTTGAAGAAAAAGATGTAATTAGGGAGGTTGTGTAGGAAAGCACAGGGTGGTTCTGAGTTGGGGGGCCAATCAGAAGCTCAGTTTGACAGGTCATCTGGCCAGCGGACAGTTCAAGGGTGGATAAGGATGGGAGCAGACAAGGAAACGTAGAGTCTATTGTTTTTGACAACATTCTGAATCTCATCAGCTCTCCCTACTTCTGACCTCAACCAGTTTTCTCAGCAGCAAACCCCTATCAGACTAGGTCCCACTCGAACTTGTCACTGACCCATCTCTACAGATGACCGTTTTGCATCTAGAGCTAACAGTGTGACTCGCACGCCACCACCACCAGCTACCAGTCTGAGCATTTTGAGTTCTGGCCCCTAATACCACCTTTGGACTCTTTGCATCTCACATCCCTTGCCATTGCCACAGCACCTCGTTGGATCCAAAGCTTAGGATGGGTGACCTGAGCTTCTAGAAGAGTCCACCTGCGTCTCTCCTGCCCCTAGGCTCCTCCACATCTCCTTGTGGTTTATAAACAGCTGGAAGCATCTCCCTCAGAAGCCCAGTCTGAGAGGCATCTACTTTCATTCAACTCCTCAAGGCTTCCACTAAATAATGCCCCCTCTATCCCCAACTAGAACTTACCTACGGTTAAGTCACCTTCTTTTCTCTTCCTTGCCATTTTCTTCATTCCTGCAAGACAGACTCTTCCTCTGAAGAAAAACTTCCAGGAAAGGGGACATTTTGGATAGCTAAATATTCCAAAGGACTTTACCCTTTTAAACAAAAGACAAAGCATTTTGGGGGTATTGATTATTTTGAGTGAAATATTCTCAAATGCCTCTGAAAATGTCACTTCATGGAAAACGTAGTCAAATTGAAAATACACTCTAGAGAACGAATTTGAAATAAAAAGATTTCATCTTAGGACATACTAAGTGTACACCTCATAATCATTCGGTGTTACACTAAGCTGTACTAGTGATACCTAAGTGACTAGGTCCCTAAGCTAAACGGCCTCCCTCTGTGCTTTTGGGTTATTTCCTCGGTCAGGCTGCCAGCTGACATTTCTTGTAGCCGTTAGTCCATTTCCTTGTGGCTACTACCATCCTTTCTGATTTCATATCATCTCAACTGTTGTTAATTTGCTGAGGTTGGAAAGCAGGGAGTGTACCGAATGTGTACTTCAGAGTGAACAGGTAGAGGGGCAGAGGAGGCATTCCCGCGGATAACGTGCTTTGTGACAACACACTGGAGCCCTTTCGGCTTACTGCCTGCTCGTTCCTGACTCCAGGGTAAGTGTGGCTTTACCACTCGCAGCAAATACATGTCATCTTCTTCCACTTCTAAAACCCCACACACAGCCTAAGGTGTACTTGAAGCATCTCCACATCCTTCCTCCATTCCTTTTAAGGATCTCCGAGTTCATCTTTGTAACACTTCCGCCTACATTTAGTCACATATTCAATCCTCCTCTCCTCTTCCCCTTGGCAAGTTTGTCTCCAAATCATTATGCCTGTACGTGTGTTTTTAGGTCATCCTTTTATTTTGGTGGCTTCTTTAAAAACAAAAAATCAGTTATACATTAAAATGACTTCTGGCTTTGGATGAAATGAAATCTAGCTCCTGCACCCCACTGCCGGACACGGCTTTCCCTGTCATCCCAACAGTTATGTTACGATTTTAGGTTAACTCAGTCATCAGTATTTCTACGAGAACCGGACATTATAGTCACTGCAGAGCCAACCAGTGAATAGGATTACATTTTCTTTTTTTCAGGATTACATTGTGAGTTTTACCTTTCCTGGCATTCATAACTGCTTTTTCATTTGCTTTTTTCTAAGTATCTATTCTTATTTTTTATGTAACACACCTTCACATCTGTCAGCTACCCATCAGTATTATTTTCCAAATCACCAAATATCAGACACATTTTCCATTCTATCCCCATGCCCTCTGGTCCTGGTGTTGCAAGGTAATGGGAACCGAGGACCCCGGTGGTATAGAGATGGACCTAATCCCCATTCTCAGTCCTGCATCTCACCGCGGCCCACTGCCATGCTCATCATCCCCTCGGCCTTAACTTGCATGGTTTCACTTTTTCAGAAAATAAACCTCCATTCTTCTACCTCGGCTGGGGGTGCTCATCTGGCCGCACAGGGTGGGGAGGGTTTCTGGGGTTCCAATCGTTTTGTCTACCAGCTTGGAACCAATTCCTTGCTTCTCAACCCTGTCTCACTCCTCTCTTCCTCTCTACCTAGTGTCTCTCAGCCTTGAGTCTTGAAGTTGTTCTACAGGATGAATTTTTTTTCTTTGCACTGATTATAACTATCAACCCTCGTCCACTTACCATCTTCCAAATTATTGTACCCTCTTGTCCACTTACGTCTCCTTTACCATACTCTTGTGGGTTTCTACCTTCATTATTGCTGTCCTCTTATTTCAGTGGGGCTTTGAGAGCAGTCAACTAACACGTGATTAATCTACTACATCTAGAGTCTCTATGGTTATTTTTTTTCCAAGTAGATTAAAAGCATATCTACGTTCATAAGGATACAGGAGATTGGCCTGTTAGTTGTTGGAGGAAAATTCCACCTAATCCAACATGAGGTATTTTCTTCTAAAGCAGAGGTCACAACTCAAATGCCTATAGGAACTTGGAATGTAAAAATATGTAAGTCAGGTAGGGGTGACACAAGGAAGAGGTGGGGACTGTGGTTAAGTGGGGGAAGGCCGGAACTATCCCAATGACACAACAGTGACTCAGCTCCAACTGAATGTAGAAATTCGAACCTAACACTGCCAGAGCTTCCAGGCGTCCTAGGAAAACCAGTAGTGGATCTGCACTTGAAATCTACTGATATTCAGATGTTGGCAACTAAGTTAACTGCCCCTAGAATTCTGGTTTGTTCTGCACGTCAGTCAGCTCACCACCAGCCGCTTTCGCGGATGGACCGTACTTACCTCCACTCCCTCACTCCTGTTGGCTTTATTCCTCTTCATCACTTATCAGTATCTGTTGTACTAAGTGGTTGTGTGTGTTTCATCTGTTACCCTACCCAAATGTTAGCACCGTGGCTGTGATCCTTTTTTCACTGCTACTGAATGAATTAAAACATTCCTTAAAATACCAGTCTCTGAGCACTGTACCCACTTTACAGGCTACAAGTTCCTAATTAGAGTCCCAAGCACTTAGCTTACTGCACACGACCTCTTCTCTGAGAGGGCAGCTGTCCAGAACTCATCAGGGCCCTTTGCACTGTTAAGATACATTTTCATACACATCAATTTCCCAACTAGAAGATAGCATCTAAGGAGTGGGAGCCATATTCTGCTCTGTCTTCCTTAGTGCTTAGCCACAGTAGGCATTTAATAAATAGTTTGATCTTCTCAGGCACATCAGCCAGTGAAACACACGAGTGTTGAGATGTGACACGACGGGAAGCCCTGAATAGAATTACGGTATTCAAAATTGTTTGATTTTAACAGATACACAGTTTAAACTATGATCATTTCTGGTGCTCGGGCACTTGGCTCTGGTTGCCTCTCAAAGGCAGCAGCCTGCTGTGGGCAGCAGACCTTGATGGCTGGCCTAGTACAAGGTCAGCAAGGGCCTGGGGAATTTACGCTACAGAAGACTTTTGTGACTTGAAACCTGATCATGCAAACATGCCTCTATGTAAACAACTGATTGTGAAAGAGGAATTCTACTACTCGAGGCAGAGTATTCTAGTGAAATAGATTTGTGCAATTTAAGCAAAATTTTCATTATAGGTGCATTATATCACACAACCATTGATCCTATCCAAAACCCACTGGACATAACCCACGCAGTTGTGTTTTCAACTTACCTGTCCAGCATGCTACTGTAACTTTTAAATGTGGAATTAAGGGTGAGGTTACAAGGGAATTTCCGACATCCATAGCTACAGGTGTTTGATGGACCTGTCACTTAGTGAGCCTGCTTTCCTTTCCTAGGTGTTACAATCAGTTGTGACACATGTGGAATGGTAGGTAGGTAGGGCTACCGTAAAACTAGTTGATTCTTGAGGCGTGAGAGTGGGCTGGGAGCAACGACCACGTGTCTCCTCCACTGCACTGGGGCTTCATCCTCCTTCGCACCTCGCACTCACCTGGCTCACAGCAGCTGCTCAGCAGCCATCTCCTGACAGTGGGTGGTCACTAGTACCCTTTCTAGTCCTAAGGTGTCACTTGGACCCTTTCCTGGGCCCAGGACAAGATGACAGTAAACCAGATGCAAACATTGTGCTTGAGGTTAGTATCACAAGAGGCTGGAAAATGAAGTGCTTTGGATACTTCAGTTATTAAATCTCCATGACGCCCAAAGCAGACCAACCAGCTGAGCTGGGAATATTTATACTAACCTGGATCTAAACCAAGCTTTTTGTTTATCCTCATGAAACTCAACGTGGACAGGCCAGGGAGCAAGCCCTATATGTTTGTTAAATCAATAAAATATCAAAGTAAGATTTTAATGGTCCACAGGGCCAAACCAGAATGGAGGAAAGTAGAGAAGCTGTTTTTCTTGGCTGGAAACGTTATGCTCAAGTGATCTCACCCATTCCTGTCATTCTACTTAATTCCTGACCATCAGTGATGCCTACTTCTTTGCTTTAGCTCTAACCTGTCTGCAGAGCATCAGACCCATTATTTCCAAGTGTCTAAGCTGGCATCCCCTATGGCAACAAGTCTAAAATGAATCTTGTTTTCTCCTCCCTTCCCACAGCTATGCCTTCTGGCGTTCAATTCCTATAATATTTACAGCTAGTTTTTACTGCTTCAGTAACCATCTGAGAGCCTATCTGCATTGCAGCAGATATTTTAAAAAAATGAGACACAGTCCTGTCTGGTGGGGAAAAGATACACGTGAAGACCTAAGTGGAGTCTAGCAAGTGTTACGTGGGCTTGAGGGAGGGAACGCCTCACTCCATCCTGCAGTGAGGCTCACGTCACAGAGGAGGGAAAGGGTACTCAACTCAACTAGTAAGGGTCCTCAAGGCAAAATCCTTTTCTTACAAGTTCCATTATTTCCTAGCCCGACACTTAGCACAGAGCAATTAGCAAGCAAAGAATCACTGACCGAGGCACACAGGTCACAAGCTGATGTTGAATGAGGCCCACACATTAGGCCCCAGCAGCGCTCCATACCTGTGTGCTGAGCTCCTCTCTCTGTGCAGCCTTGCCCGGAGGGAGTTTAAACGCAGTAGAATGTGCCCCCCCTTTTTTAATCCTCAGGAAGGCTTTCCTCATCGAACTGACTGTACAGATGGATTCTACCAACCTTTTCAGAGTGTTAAATGCTGACACTCCTGCTACACCTGCACCATCGTCGCTGCAAACGCACAGTACATAGCATGTGCCTGATGCTATGCTAAGACTCAATATATGCATCATGCATTTAACTCTCACAACAAGCCTATGGGGTGGGCACTATGTTATCTCCACTTTATAGATAAGGGAAAGGAGGCATGAAAAGCCAGGTGCCATTCCCGGAGTCACAGACCTAGTCAAGTGCTGGCCCGGCTCCCAAATCTGTGCTCTCTGCCACTCCACTCATCTTCTCATCTGGGGTGCTGGTCCTGAGACATCTATCTTTTGCGAGCTAGGATGCTGAAGTACTAAGTTGGGGCATCTGCAAAAACAAGAACAGAGTGCTCACCAAATGACCAGAAGGAGAGAAGCGACTATGTGTTAGCTTTGCTCCCTCCCATCCCAGACCACGCTGATCTCTAAACAAGCATCAGAACCCAGGCTCATTAACGTCAGCAAGTGCTTCAATCAGGTGAACACTACAATGAGGTACAATTACACGCTAATAATTCAATGCCCAGGAGCCCTGGAACACAACTGCAAAGGCCCAGGATGATCACGGGATGCAAATGCACGAGGAAAATCATTACCTACTTAGGCCCCTTCATTTGGGTGGGTTTAACACGAGAAGAATAATCCATGCTACCAGACGAGATTTCATTTCACAGCTGTAGTAACCAAGTACATAAAAGCCTGAATCTGTCCCAATAGCTTCTAAAAGATTTTTCCCATAGTGTCAGAGGCAAAAATAATGAAATCTTGCAAATGTACAGTTAATAGGACCCTGGTGGACACTAACTTCAAAAACGCATGGACTATAAGACATTAAAGGCTTGATTTTAGTTTCTGCACTGTTCCTGTTAATAACAATGTCTAATTAAAACATCTGTAAAATACTGATAGTTTTAATTTTACATAAAATTTCCAAAACAACTGTTACACAGTATAATAAGTATCTGCAATGAATAGGTTATTAATGGAAATATTAAATTAAAATCAGTTTCTAAATTTAAATTAGTCGTCTCTGGCTAATGAAGAGAAAAAGAAGTCACCCGTGCTGGGAGTAACACAGCAGATAATCTAGTTTTCCACATCCGTTAGAGCAGATTCACTCCATCACTTGGGCTGAAGGACAATGTATTTTGCTTCTTCTGACATGGACTCCCCTTGGCACTTCTGACGGGTCTCACAGTTGAACTCCATATTAATACTACAGCCTAATGCATCTTTCAATGTATTCCTTGATAATTTAAAAAACACCCTTCAACTTTATTCATAACCTGAATCCCCCGGCCCCCAATTGACCAGTGAGGAGACAGCAGAGAACATGAACCCTGGAAGGACAGTCTCCCTCCTAGCCCTGCCTCGCCTGATGAATATTTTAAAAGGAATGGCGTAAAATCTAGCTTTCCCTTTCTTTGGGTCTCATTTTCTTTTACAAAATAAAACAAAAGAGATAAGCCCGGTTTAGTGGCTGGCTGCAATTCAATCCCTTTCCTTCTAACTACCGCACAATAAAAGAGGGTTGACGGTGATGGCGCTGAGGGGTGTGTCTGCCTGTGCTGGCGCTGGGTTGGTGAGGGATTCATTCCAGACGACAAAAAGCTGCGTTTCGAGTTGCTTCTCTTCACATAATGGTTCACAGTAGATGCTGCACAATGTGCTCCACAGCATGAGGGAAACTCTCACAAGTTAAGTAAGGAGGGGGATTAATTTTGTCTTCATCTGCTGCACGGTATTTCCCTGAAATGAAAGTAAAGCCAGTGAACACAAGCTACTGCTAGAACGCCAGTCATCACACCCTGGAGCACCGGGGCCAGCACAGAACCACCCTTACAACTGCTAGAGAATCGGAGCTGCACGTCTCCCAAAGCCCCTCTGACTGAGGCTTCAGGATGCAAGGAGACATTCAGAGACACAGCGCACCGAGCATTTCCCCAGGCCCTCTGGCCTTTCACAATGGACAATCAGGGGTACTGGGTCACCTGACAGCTCAGGTTGCCTTCCAATCTCCACAGCTGATGGAATTCCTTTCTTCCCCCACTAGCCCTCAAGATAGGAATGGTGATTAAATCAATGCTTTGAAATGGAAGCCCAGAAGCCACAGGGGAGAGGCCTTGTGTCTCCTGATGGTACTGCTGCCAAGCAGGGACCCTGTAAGTCTGGCCAATCAGAATGCTTGGGGGTGGGGACGGAGAGAGTGATGGCTGCTCACAGGCCCGGGCCAGGCCGCATGCACAGCAGGGCACCAGGGGCAAGATACGCCCAACTCTCCCCAGACTCTGGAATTCAAGACACACAACAGAACACCCCAACACAGAGGAACCATTCCACAAGGTGGGTGGTCAGAGAGCTTTTATGCAAATGGAAATCAGATGGTGCACAGCCCCTATTTAAACATCCTTACTGGGCCCCAGTGCCCTTCAGAAAGAACCACAAATCTCTATTGTTGCCTACAAGGCCCTTTGACATTGGGCCCCAGCAGCCCTCATCCTAGCATGGGCTCCTTTCACCAGGCCACAGTCCTAGGCTGGACCTGGCTCTTCTGAAGACCTTCACACCTGCTATTCCCCTTGGCCTGGAACATTCTTCTCACCTGACTGCCTCCCTCATGCTTCAGCTCAGACTCCACGTTCCCATCCAAATGAGACCCCCTCTATTGTAATCTCTCTTAGCACCCTGTTCTTTGCCTCTATAACATTTATAACAAGTTGTAATTATATATTTATTTGTTTAATGTCTGTCTCACACCTGAGACTGTAAGTTCCCTGAGAGTATGGAGTAGGCCTGTCATATTCCTCACTGTACTCCCAGCGCGCTGCACAGTTTATTTTAAGAATGGGAGGGAGGAACCGAGGGAGGAAAGCAGAAGCTGCTCAGCTGAGGGCTTGGAGAACAAGGCCACCCGCCCTGTAGCCACCCAGGCTGCCCCTGCACTTCCTTCTTTCTCCCTGCTCTCTCATCTCTTTTTCTGTGATCTCTGCTATTTAGTCTTCTGCATTTTCCAGTATTCTTTGCCTACATGCAGCTCCCCCAACAAAAGACCCACCGGTTTCTACCACTCCTTCCGTTTGCTACAACTACCACTTTAAGAGGTTTTGCCCAGCAAACAACAAGCCTGCCAACCCTGTTCCACACCTTTGCACTGTGGTGGTAAAGAAGCTTCCTGTCTTGTCTTACTAGGCGGAATTCCCTCCAGCATCAAATAAGCAAAAGTAATGAATGTGTCTTCAAGGCAACTACCCAGTTAGGTCCACATGGCAAACTGTCAGTGTTTTCTCAAACCCCATTAAGTATAAACTCCTTTGCAAGAAGGTAAGCTAACGGCTAACTATTGCTCTACCACCTACTCCCTGGATCCAGTGGTCTAAGGGCAAATATGTGAAAGTCAAGTTTCTTAGCCATGTTGATAAAGGGCTTGCAGAATGCTTTTGCTTAATCTGGCCCAGCAAGTGGGGTCCCCACAAGGTACAAATGAACACAGTGGCTTCCATTATGTGATAGTATAGTATGACAGTTCTAGCACCGCGCGTTGTGTCTGGCATACAGCAGGTGCTCAATAATGTTGGCTGAATGAATGAAGCAGGCCACCATTACTCATGCCTGGCTCACTCGCTGTGGTGATCTGTGCTTTCCTGCATGGATGAACGATGAATGGAGGGAGGATACAGGAGACCCACATTGATGACATTACATAAAGAGAGAGCCTATCTTCTCTGGGTGACTGTTTTACATGCTGAACAGAAATACATTCTGGTTAGGACTAGTCAAAAATCTTCATTAACGAGTCATCAAGCAAATGTATTCGGTTGGTGCAAAAGTAATTGCGGTTTTTGCAATTATTTTTAACCTTTAAACCACAACTACTTTTGCACCAACCTTGTGTCACTCCTTGAGAAACAAAGTGGCTCAAGACTGTCCACCAGAAACACTTCTTACTGAATAAGTTAAAATCGTTACGGTAATTTTCAACACTGGGAAACCTAGCAAATAGTTCAAATGTACTGAATTCAAATTCATAGTGCTGCAGCCCTTCTGGTGCTTTCAGAACAGTGGGCTTACTTGGGATTCTTTCTGACCAGAGATGAATAGTACAAATGGGCCTGTTTTCATAAGTTGGGCTTAGCTGCTTTATAAGTTCTACATTGTAGATCTGGTTGTGTTATGCTGCTGGCTTCTCTAAGACTACCGGGATGCTTCTGTGATAGGCTGGTCACAACCACCTGCCAGTCAGGAAAGAAGGCAGAGCCAGTGGAGACCAGCCAGGGGAGCTGGGCCTACAAGACACTGGCATAAATAAATACATAATTACAAACTTATAAATGTTATAGAGGCAAAGAACAGGGTGCTAAGAACAGGGTGCTACCAACAGGGTGAAACTTAAATCCTTAACATGGGAGCCAAAGGAAGGAAATATTCGTGAGCATAATACACAAGAGGAAAAATAGTTAACTGAGGATTTATTTCCTCAATGATGAAAATAAAATGGTGAATGGCAGGAATCTGAAAATTAAGATACAGGGAAGGATAAGGAGGGTGGCTTGTTTTTCTGACTTTTGCTTCTAGTTCCTCTGTTTTGTTTACCTCAAAGAGCAGTAATGCTCCCGGAAGGTGTCCATTGTTTTGGCAGAGTGTGAAAAATGACACTGTTAATTCTAGAGTGACTGGTGTCACCATCTGCAAGGCTCCAATGGTTCCCCCCAAGCCCCAGGCTCGAGGAGACTGTTGCCACTCTTTGTTCACACAGGGCCTTGCCAGACACTTATTCAATTGTAGCTGCAGCCACGTTTTCTTATTTCTATTTATTTTTAAATTCCAAAGTCTTTATGCAACCACACTTTCTTGAACAAATGTCACAGTCATGAGTAAATGTACTTTTTCTAAAAAATTGCCAAGTGGCAGCTTTTCTGTGACTTTACGTTTCAATCTTTTATGAGCAGCCTATTAGTTTCATTACCATTATATGAAACCAGGCAAATGAGCTCACAGAAACATCTGTGGCGCCATTTATCTGCCATTTGATTTATAAGAGCCCGTGACAGTCCTTGGAAAAGACTTGTAAGTTCAACAGGTGCCATCTGAGGGCAGGGCGTGGTGGGGGGCTTGCCATTGTATCTGAAAAGGCTCATTAAGTTCCCAATGCAAAACGATTCAACCCTACACATAGCTCTCATGCCTGTTCTTTTCTTATCCTGCAATGACCGTATAAACCATACTCCATATAAGAAAACCATACGAAGTCATGCACTGTGAGAGCTAGAGGGGACCAGTCCAACCCCACACTCTTAAAGGGTCCCAAGAGGGGAAGGGCCTTGGCCAGAGTCTTGCACAGCTGGTCAGCGCAGAGTGAGGCCAGGGACGAGGACACTGAAATCAGTCCACTGGAGCCAAGTACTGTGTTAGCTGAGTGCTTCCCGATAAGCTCCTTGCTTTTCCTTAAATGCACCCGAGGAACTATGCAGAGTTTACCTAATTTGGGTACAGGAAATATCAAGAAAAAGAAAGTGGAAAGATAAGAAAGAAGTTTTTTGTGTGTGTGTTTTTTAAAAAAATGCAAACATTAACACACAGCATTAGGTCACTTAGCTGGCCAGTTCCTAAAGAGTCGGGACTTCATCATCTTCTAGCTGGCACGAAAACAAAAGCTCCTTTTATAGAGCACTACGATCACTGGTCTTTGGTCCCCTTCAATGTGGTAATCTGTACATCCCGCAAATCACACAAATGATAACTGTCCACTGTGTACGGTCATCTCTGGGGAAGCATGAAAACACCTCTGAACTCTGATCTTCCTAGTATGGCACAGCATGTGCCCGCCCACGCTGTCCTTTCCCCTGTCATCTTAAGACCATTTTATTTTTATTTGGTGACAGAAAGAGAATGAAAGTGTGCAGGAGGCTTTGCCATTCCCACAAAGACTTTCTTTAAGTAACTGTGTATCCTACCGTCCCGTTTTAGAGAAGGCTCATCCAGAAGGTACGCACCAGTTTTTACTAAGATGCCCAGCATGCCGACCTTCTGAGCTCCTGCAACGTCATCCCTGCAATCCTAGAAAAGCAAACGAGAGCATTCAGGCCAGAGTCTTCCGTTAACTTGCCAACAAAACCTTACCAACTGATCTGACTTATTAGGCTGGGATGGCCAACGGCAACCCCACGTTTTTTTTCTTAAAATGAAAGAGAGGAAGGTGTACAAAGGGGAAATCCACAGGTACTAGTTTAACAAAGCATAGCACCTGAAAGGGGAGTGTCGCAGAGGTGGAGGGTGGACCACCGAGTAGTAATCTAATAACCAAGCATAAAGAGCAGTCTTCATTTTTGCCCCATGTACACTGATCTCCTCTTCAAACAGATCATGGGGGGTGGGGGGAAGCATCCTATTCATTTGGCAGCTTTTAAGGTGAAGGACCCAACTGCAGACAGTGAATGAACTATATTCAGATGACAGCGCTCCTGCCGCCCGTGTAGGGTATTATCCTTCCTTTCCATCCATTCGTCCCGAACAGGTGGAATCAAGTCAAATCACGAGGCTTCAACGGATTCTGGGACTGACTTTCGCTTCCCACTTGGGAATAACAGATCAGTTAGGAAAGGAAGCTCCTCTTTCCGGTTCTTACTCAGGATAGGGATGCATGTGCTTGGTTGATTGTGATAAGAAACGCAAGGTAAAACAAACCCAAGGACTGGGGGAAACATAAAAAAGAAAGTCAACCCTGCTATCTCATGTCTACGGGCAGGATTCATTCAGACCATGCCTGAACAAAAAATTTTTTTCCATTAAAATCTTTAATATTATTCAACAGCAGCCCTAGGAAACGAGTTTACTTTGTCAAAGTCTTCATTCGAAGTCTTAAAAACTTTTCTGTTGCACCTAAAACTTGCCCTGTTGAAGCAGTGGAGATGAGGAAGAGGAAGAGAAGGAAGGAGGGAGGTGGGGACAAGTGGACAAGGAGAGGGAGAGAAGAAAACTGCCAATGTCTTGAATAACAGCCCTGCACAAAGCTGCTCTCGCATGTCCACCCTGTCCCAACACCAGTATCTCCATGATAAAGAACTCGGAAGTCTCCAGGCTCAGATAACCACTTCTTCAAACATACACTTGCCTAGGAAAGTTAGCTAAAGGCTTTCCCAGAGGAATAGATATGACTGAAAAGATGGTTTCTCAAAACAGTATCAAGTTCAATGATTATCCTATTTGGTTTTATGTGAACAAATAGAGATGTGAAAGAAAATCAGGCAGACTGTGATATATCTGCATCCTCACACATTAAGAAAGCAAGAGATTTATAGTTTGTTTTGGAGGGAGTCCAGAGCCTCAAGTTCTACTTCCAGCTGTACCACTAACTAGCTAAGGGAATTCAGGCATGGAGACTTACCTCTGGACTTCAATTTCTCAGTCATAAAACGAGGCGGTTTGGACCAGACAATTTCGATGGTCCCTTCCAGCCTAACATGCTATCATTTAAAATTGAAATATAATCCTTGCCACCTACTTCCCACCTACAAGGCAGTGTGCTTTGTAGCTCTTCCTCCCTCACAGCACACGTAGACAATGGTTTCCCGGTACACTAGGGTGAATTAACAAGGTGCTCATGGCCAGAGGACACCAGCTAGAGCCTCCAATCGTCCAGGTTCAGCTCTGCCATTCAACGGGCCGAGGCAATCGGTATGTTTAGGTATTTGTGGCATACTGATTGGGGAGTTCTTCCATAAAGCATATACTAAGAAACAAAATCAACAATGGTAGAATTCTTTAGGTATAGGTTGTTCCTGCATAATATTCAAAAAACCTAAATTTGTGTAGAGGTTTTCTTCAAAAAGACATAATATATATATAAAGCATTTAACTGACTTGCATTTAATGGCCTTTTGAATTATATATATATATCTCATCACACTATGAAGAATGTCAGAAATAATAAAAATTTCGGTTCTTTAGAAGAATATCACTAAACATCTACTGGAAAGCCTGTTTTATAGGCGGCCACTTAGTACCATCTGATATCAATAGCAGAGTCTGCTTGTATTTCCAAGCTGTGCTTCAAAGCTGGATCTTCCCAGCATGACAGGTGAACTCAGGGCATTTTCTGGGCTCTTCTACTTACGTCTCCTATCATGATGGCCTCCTCAGGTTCACAACCAACGCCCCGCAGTGCTTCCAAAAAGAATGTTTTCTCTGGTTTGCCCACTACTGTGGCTTTGGTGTCTGTGGCGTACTCCAGGGCAGTCACAAATGGGCCAGGCCCCAGGGCTAAGCCATCTTTCCTCTTGTAATACCTGGCTTTGTGGATTGCTATCAGAGGCGCCCCATCCAGGAGTAACCTAGAGAGACAGAGAAAATGGAAACAGGCTAAACGCAAGGCTTTTATGACTAGGAAAGAATGTCAGACTTACAAAGTGGTTTTCTTCACACCCACAGAAACAAATAGTTTCTTATTAACTTTTAATGACTTGCTGTCTTCTAATGAATTCACTAAGAACTGCTGGGAATTACACTCAGATACACTAAAGAAAGGTGATAGATTATTAAATTTGGGATTGCTTCAACCTTTTACCTTTAGTGGTTTCAGACACTTTGCCCAAATCACCAGGGAACGAGAATTAAGAGAAGTAAAGCTAAATAAGATACTCAAGGGAAGAAGCTTAACTTAATGAGATAAGTTGTTTCAAGCTTCCCTAATGGAAGCAGGAGGCTCCTGAGCCCTTTACAATATGACACAACTGTTGCTGCAGTGACATATTCAGCTAACTCCTAAAATACCTGATTTCCTGTTTCCTCTATGCCAAAACGTATGTGTCTTTCTAATTCAGAAATTTAAGAGAGCATTTCACAAATACCTTCTGCTTGTATCTTTACCTCATCATTCTACGTTTTGACTGCTTGATATTACTTGCAAGTGAGGCCATCTTCCCTGAATCAGAGCACACCAACAAGCTTTAGGGAAGAGCCTTTACTGCCAAATCTCTCTTTGTCCTGATACAGGACAACTATTCTCATACCACACAAAAGGGCCCAAAGTGTATCTCCATTCATTTGATAACCAAATTCTACATGTAGCTAAGGATCCTCATTAGGGACTCAGGAGAAACCTAACAAACGAATCCAAAAAACCCCACCAACTTTTTAATACTCGCCTCCCAACCCCCCACCCAAAAAAACAATCTGCCATCCATCCCAACAGTGCAGCCTGTAGTCACACAGCAGAAACAGTCACACACATTTTACCATCTAATGGAATGTGGGACATGATAAGATTTCTTAAACTGCTTTTAACCAAGGTAATAAATGATCTCACTAGCTTAATTTACTTTAAGCCATCTACTTAGTTAAAATATTTAGTATATCCATCGAGGAAGAATTCATCACATCTTACCCTTCACAATTATGAGTAATTAAGCGCTCAACTATGAAACTGCTAAATTATTCTTGTCGGTGGGCATGGAAATGCCTTCCTGTGGGAGATGCAGAATTCAGACATTTATGATTAAATATTTTATTAAGTAAAAACCAATACTGGACTATTACAGGGCCTTACTGTTAGTTACTACACATTGCTCACAGCACAGGACAGATCTTTCAAATTTATTCCCTAATATTAACACAAATTTATTTCTTAAAGCAGAGCTTAAAATCCAACTGTTAGGAAACCTGGTAAAGCCACTATGCCGGCCTTAAAGAACCACAGCTGATAGCAATGAGATAATAATGGGTGATTTATCTATCCCCCCCTTGTCACCCGCCCCCAATCCCATTTATTTGCTACTCTACCACGGAACTGGAATTCTTTATGCAACAGACCTCAAAATTGCTTTCCACTTATACAGCTAAACTAAAAACTCATTTGATTTGGCTTTGTTAATATTTTATTATGTATTAACTGGGGATAAGACTTATCAGTTTGATTGATGGGTGTACTTAATTCCCAGGCAGTACTTTAGTGCCTTCCCTGGAAGGGCTGAAACTGTGGGTTCCTCTACATTTCTCTAAATGGGAACTAGTGCTACATGAGGCTGGAAAAGATAGGCATGTCTCAGGAAGGTGGTTCCTGCTTCTATCCTTCTCTGCACAGCGTAAGCTTTACTGAGTCTTTGAAGAGCCATGGCATAGTGAGGATGGACTGAAAGCTAAACGTTTTCTAGGGCACAGGTTAAAAGATCTTTCATAGTTAAACATTTTAGAAATATCAAAAACAGACACCCCATTACTTGGGAGTGTTTTTACACTTATAAGACAGAGGAACAAAGGATTGGTTGTTTTTGTCACCAGAAATTATGTATCAGAAAGAAATCTGAAAATTTTCGGTCTATATCGAACGATAAGCCCATTGAGGTGCAAGAAGCCAGGAAGAAAGGTGCAAAGAAGGCCCAATGCAAAAATCTCTGGCCGCAAACTCCATGGAGGCAAAGGAAAAAACTGAAAAATCCTAGTGAGGGACCCGGGCCATAATATAAACATCTTAGGCAGACATCTAGTTCAGTGGTTCTCAACTGGGGACAGCTCTGCTCCCCAGGGGACATTTGGCAATGTCTGAAGACCTTTTTGGCTGTCACAACTGGGGGAAGATGGGTTCTACTGGCATCCAGTGGGTGGCAGTCAGGGATGCTGCTAAACATCCTACAAAGTATATACTAGATTGCATTGCCCATCCTATCTTCCAAGCATTTCTGGTCCAAAATGTAGTATCTACACTACTTAGAATAGGTGACAGCAAATCACATTTTGTGGGCATAGGTTTCTTATCTACGAAGGGGTTGAACTAGATCAGGGCTTTTCAATCCTAGCATAACTGACATTTTGACAAACTGGACTCCATCAAAATTAAAAACTTCATGTTCTCATATTATTAAGAGAGTGAAAAGGCAAACCACAGAGGATAAGATAGTGCAGAGAACATATTTCCAACCAAAAACTTGTATACATAACACAAAACAAGTTCCTACAAATCAATTAAGAAAAATACAACCCAATCAGAAAAGGTCAAAGATTTGAATAGGCACATGGCAAAAGAAGTTACGCAATGGCCAACGGGTATATGAAAAGGTTTCAACACATTACTCATCAGGGAAATACCAACTGAAACTCACTAAGAAATCATTATCCACACCAAATCAGACTGGCCAGAGACTGGAGGAGTGTGGAGCAACTGAAACTCATGCATAGCCAGTGGGAATGTACGACTTGCTATTATACAATTACTTTAGAAAATTGTTTAGCAATATTTACTAAAGCTAAACAAGTACTTATCCTATTATCCAGTAATTTCACTTCCAGATACAGACCCAAGAGAAATGAGCACATACTCGTATGTCCCCCAAAAGACATGAAAAAGAATGTTCATAGCAGCATTATTCCTAAGAGCCAAAACTGGAAACAATCCAAATGCCCATTACCAGTAGAATAAACAAGTAAATTGTGGAATATTCATACAATAGACTATTACACAACAACAAAGATAAAGAAAACAAAACTAAAGTACTGTGACATGTAACAACTCAGATAAATCTCAAGAACAGACAAAAAACACTACAATCGTATGATTTCATTCATATGAAGACCAAGAACGGGCAGTTCAGGGCAGTGAATGGTAGCCTTCAGGCAGGTGTGGTATTGACTAAGATAGGAAGCCTTCCAGGGTGCTGGAAACGTTCTAGGTCTTGATTAGAGTGTGTGTTACACAGGTGTATCTATGTGTAAAATTTCATTGAATTGTACATTAACAAATTGTACCTTACTGTGCATGTTATGCTTCAATTTAAAAAAATAATAATTAGTAACATATTTATGTGACTCTTCACCTGAAATTTTTGTTTAGAGTAGCAAATGTTGCCTTGATCATATAAGAATCTCCCCAAATTAAAAAGTTAGAGCAGTTAATGACTGATATTAAACTCAACTCTGTATTCCGTGATTTTCAAATTGGCATATAAAGTTGTTCTCTTGCATATACTTATAGAATGCTTTAAATAACTCAAGTTCTTAAGTCTTAAACAATTTCTTATAGTCTGCACTTTAATTAAAAAGACGACAGCAGTCAGCCCTTTCAAACTAAAGCCCACAGAAGTATTTCTAGTTTGAGCCCTGCTGCCATGCTGTTCTGGAATTCCTCAGGCCCAGGGCTCTAAATACGAGTACTTAGAAAGGATTCAAGAGTTACTGTACAAATGCAGTAGTAACTGAGGCCATTATTGTTGATTTTTTTTCCTCCCTTTCTCTTCTTCCCTTTCTAAGGAGTCGAATATATTGGAGCAATTAACTTTTAATGTTTTCTTAAGGAGATGGAGAAAAAAAAGCAATCCAACATTCAACAGGAACCATTTATGGTGATAAGAATCTCCTCCCAAAAAACAAAATTTCTGCACATCTCTAAGACTTTTGGAGGATTCTCGTACCTGGTAACAATTATAGGAAATAAGTCATTAACTTCAAAATTAAGTTGTTCTGAAGCTTCAAAACATTATTAAGTAGCCTTTCACCTCTGCATTTAAATGCAAAAATTGTGAGATAATGACATTTTAATCTCTAGAAGCTGGAGAGCAGTTGCTCTTAATTTATAGAAAAAACTGGAACTTTTCCTAGGTTAGGCAATTCCGTGCAGTTTTTCCCCCCAAATTCCTTTGGTTTAACAATTATAATTCTGAAAAAAATCCTAAAGAACAAATACAATTACTACTTAACAAACATTCTCAGATTTTTTTTTTTAAACTAACTTCAAAAACCTAGAAATAACCAACAATAGGAAACACATGGCTATACAACTTACTGCATTTCTTACAGTGGTATATATGCTGTGGGAATCAAACATATTTTAGAAGAATATTTATGAATATGGAAAACCATGCACAATATATTGTTGGCTTTTTAAAAAGCACATTATCACATAGTATATATATACAGTATATATACAGTCTCACTTTTGTCTAAATATATGTGTGTGTGGAAACAAAATAACTAGGTAGAAGGATTATAGGTAATTTTGTTTATTCTTTTTCTTTTTTGAGCATGTAAAATTTTCCACAATGAAGACATATTACTTTTGTGCTTAGATTTTCTTTTTTTAGTCTTGTTAATGCTAAGTTCAAATTATTAAGTGATAATTTGATGCTTGCCCAGGTAGCCTTCCTTCTTATAAAAATCATTAAATTTAATTATAATTGGTCCATTATTAAAATGCTCAAGCTTTGGGTTTCTAACTCAGGTCAGAAGAGGAAAAAAGACCTTGCTACAAGCTAGTACTACAGCTGTGAAAATGAATGAACTGGAGCTATGGATATTCATATTGATGAATCATACAGTATTACTAGAGAAGCAGCAAATTGAGAGATAAAGTATAAAACATGCAAAAAAAACCCCAAAAACCATGCAAAATAATACCATAGACTGTCTAGAGATATCTACAGATGTGTTACAGTATAAAGATATGCATGAAAATAATGAACACAAAATTCAGAATCTTGATTACTTTTGGGTCTTGGGTGATAAAATTGGGGAGGGATATGCAAGGGACATCAAATGTGTGATAATTTGTATTTCTTAAATTGCTTGACAGGCATAGGAATGATTTGTGTTGTGTTGTGTTGTATCTTTCAGTAGTAGGTAAAAGGAAAAAAGCCATGAATGGCTCTCAGGATTTAAATGTTTTTTAGAATCCACCCCCCCAAATCATGTCTAATCTTCTCTAAAATCAACTCTTTAAAATTCGGTGTTCTCAATTTCATTCAGACATTTAAGACATATTCGTAGCCAGATTGTACTATGCATTTTGGGGGACCCACTCAGTTGAAACACAGTAAATAAGAGGCAGTGTAATGCGGAAGGCTAATGCATCTGCCTGAGGGCAGTCTGCCCCCGAAGCTGGTATTCAAGGCAGCTATGCAACGGGTTTAAAATCCAATGTTTATTCGCATTATCAACCCGAAGAGTAATTTCACTAATCAGTGGTTCATTTGAGATGTCTGTATTTGCCACTTACAATCTAAACAGCTGTAGTCACTGGTTGGAAGGCAGAGTCTCTGTGGAGACATCAATATGCAAAGAAGGACAGGACCTAAAATCCTTCTGTTAACTCTCCACCCAGCTGTTAAGTGCATTTGTGAAATTAGAGTTGACCTATAAGTGCACTGTAATGCTTTAAAACGTAGTGTTTAAAAAAATCAATATGGTTAGGGAAGTGTACTAATTAGGCAGCATCCGAGCAATTACAAAGTCAGTATTATGTCAACATACATTTTTATTACCCTGAGTCTAGTATACATCTAAGACAGAGCCCTATTAGATATGTCCTTCCCAAGTTACCAGCTAAAATCAATCAATACCTTCTCCTTGAATTCTGTGGTTAAAGAAATGGACAAAAGGTAGCAGAGGTAAATTCGGAAGTAAAAAATTATAGCAGGTTCTCTATTTCAAATGAAAAATGATGCTGGTGTAGTTGTAAGCCTTACTTAAGGAGCAGGTGAGATAATGTACCCCCCACCCCAACCCCCAAGAAGTTACAGTAGAATAATTGAAGTAGGTGAAGCAAAACAAATTTTAATACCATATACCCCCAAGTACATCTTCATGCAATGTGGCAGAGCAGTGAACGTCCAGGAAATAACTACAGTAAATGGATACTTAGCAACTATAAAAAGTGACTTTGTTCCTTTTAAACAAAGGCCTAACTCTCACAATGACTAAGTACATTAAGTAGCCACAGTTCCCATTAACCAAGGATCTAAAATTTATGTGCGTATAGGGAAAAAAGGTGCTATTTCTTCTTCTTCTTCTGGCCATGTAGATTGTACATGAGGACAGCCCATTTTCAAGATCAACAGCAAATACTGTGCCTGGATGTGTGAGCGTTGTAGTGGGTTTTAGTTTCCCACAAGTATTCTGATTCTAGGACATATACATCAAGAAACGAAATCTACATCAAGCATAAGTAAGTTAGAATGATTCTTGCAGATCTTTGTATTGGTAAGAAAATGATGTTTTCATAGCATCTTGCAGTTAAACACCTAAAATTTATCAAGCTATTTTTAAAAAATGTTTAAAGCTAGTTCAATATATCCCTATATTTTGAACTGCTTTAACTTGTCATAAATTGAAAGATAAATTATACTGTTTAGTGATCTGACAAGAAGTAAAAGATGAAAAATGAAAAATCTATGAAAAATGAAAAGTCCAAGGGAAAAAGTCACATTTACTGGCAGACTTGCAGGTAAATTGCGATCCAATTTATCTCAGGGAATATGAGAACCAGTACACACTCTTCCTTTTGGAAGTAGCAGCAAAAAATTCATAAAAGTAAAATGCACACACAACTGAAGATTTGTAACATTTTATGTGTTATTTGTGTTTCCCCCAAATTTCCACCAACAGCCACTGGAATATCTCCACTTAGATATTCCACAAGCCAAAGAGCCCCAACCTAAACTTACCACCTCCTGAACCCCACACAAGGAGTGTTCTCTGTCACACGTGCCCGGGTGAGAAATCTGACGTCCTCCTTGACTCCCTGTCCTTCTTCACCTCCCAAACTCAGTCATCCATCGAGCCATGGATGGATGGTTTCCTTCATCCCGACTGCCACTATCCCCGCTAAGACGACCAGTCTCACTCACTGAATTCCTCTGAAAAGCTGGTCAAATGTGTCAACTTCTTTCCACAGCCCCAGTTCTCAACAGGAGGGAGAATCACATTTACTCCTTTTGGCATTAGCCTGGATGGTGTTTTCTGTCAGAGATTAGCATAATCGATGGAGAATCATGGGAGTGACAATAAAAGATAAAGCTGTTGGCTTTCAGAGTTGGAATTTTATTATGAATTTCTGCTCCAGAATATTGATTTTTATAAACCAGAAAAACCCCAATGATCATATTTGAACATATTGATCATTTTTAAAAAACTAAGCAAGACAGTAATAAATATTTGATGTTGATCTGAGAGTGGTCTTAAAAATGTCTGTCTTCACAAACAATATAGGTGGCCAGAAACTACAATGTATGTAACATTACATGACAAAGACTCAAGAAGGGAAGTAGGGGAGTGTATGACCAGAAGAAAAATAAATAGCTACAGACTTACCGGAATGCTTGATTCAGAATTTGATAATGAAAGTGTTCTGGTGCCAATCCTATGACCACAGCATTAGGATCGCTTGTTTGTATTCCTGGGAATAAAAAAAAAATATATATATACACACACATATATATGTATATATACACACACACACACACACACACACACACACACACACATATATATATTGAAAATACAAGTAAAAGTAATGTCACATTTATAATAAACTAGTTTTCATCGCTCAAGTACAAATATTTGCTGTAGCCATAATCTGAAGTTTAAGAGAACACCCTGCCCAGTGTACTTTGGAAATAGTGTTAAGAGACACTTAAAAGAAAAAGGTCTCCTAGTATTTTCGCATATTTCTTTTGCATGGTTTTATAGCTACTTAGTAACGGGAATACCTGAATTGAACCTCATGTTCTCAAACAAGTAATTTCTAACTTCAAAAAGCTTTACTGATTACCAACAAGAATAGCCATGAGTTCCCTATGAGCTGTCAGATCAATAGCAACTGATGAGAGAATGAAAATCTAAGAGGCAAAGGAAATTAGACTCTCTATTTGACACAGTTGAGGTTAACACATTCATGATAAATATGTAATGCACTATAGATGCCTACAATTTTCTACATAATGCCTCATCTACTTTTAGTGTCACAAATATTACCGTAAAATTTAAGCATATTATAAGGCCTTGGTAACTGATAACTGGACTTCAGATACGACAACCAGACAAGTACATTCACATAGCAGTTATTAAAAGTCTGACTGAAGGTTCTGTAGATCCTCTGTATGCCAGTTTCTCTTTGCCTCTCTTACTGCCTGCCTTTAAGCATGTTTCATTTCGATTCTACCAAAATGTGAAGGGATGAAACAGGAAGAGGAGGTAAGGTACCCAAGAATTCCAATTTCCTCCTTATCAACAGCCATGAATATGGAGGAATTGGTTAAAGTTTGTTGAAGGAAGAAAATAAAATTGTTGGCTACAGTCAAAGTTGGAGTTTTTGTGCTCTTTTGTGTTCCATTTACCACCAGCAAAGATATTCAACACTAGCAAAGATATTTCTATTCCTTTCAAAAATCCATCTACTTTGGGTAGTTTCATGTGTATAAGATATTAGAAGTACTGTCCTGGACTGAATGACAAAGATTTCTTCCATACCATGGACTCTGCTTATATATCCCAACTACAGCTCACTGCTGATACAATTAGAATCTTAACCGTCTTCAAATAAAATCAAAAGAGAAAAACCTGATTAAAACATTGTTTTGCAATACTTCAGCTCACTCAGAGACACAAACACATTGATCATAGAGTACATTTGTCATTATTTTTGCTTGTGTTTCTGAATACCATTCTGATAATTAGGAAATTCACTAGCTTATAAGATATGGTGAGAGGCAGAGCTATCCCTCTTATCAGAGGCTGAACACACCAGATACTTCCTTTTCCAGCCTCTCTTGCAGCTATGGGTGCTGGCACGAGACAGCGGCTCTGCCAATTAGAAGCACCCACCAGGCTTTGAACTGTCAGCTCGTCACACAAAGAAGCAGGAAGAAGCTCCTCTGAAAGAGGTGACTACTGCAGCCTCAGATTCTGAGGCAGAAGTCTAGCTGGAGCATCCAATCTCCAGTTTCATTGAGGTCAAGCTGCAGAGGTTCAATGTTCAGCAGGGACGTCAGTGGCACCTGGTCGGTTCTGCGGCATGACTGCACACTGTCCCTGGCTGCATAGCCCCTAAGACTAACACTGCAGCTCTCCTCGGCAGTTCTGTGGGCTACCCAAACACATGTTTTTTTTTGTCATGGAAATTTTCAGACATATGTAAAAGTAGAAAGACCAGTATAATGAGCCCTGATGTACCCATTACCCAGCTTTGGCAACCATCAACATTTCACCAACCTAATCTACCATCTTCTACATTTTTTTGAAGTCTTTTTTAAAGCAAATCCCAGATACTGTGCCATTTCACCCCTTCATATTTCAATATGTATCTTTAACTGAAAAAAAATAACCACTTTAACATTATTGTACCAATAAAGTTAATAATTCTTAAATATCACTCAATATTTAGTCCACAACTTAATTTCCCCAAATGTCTCAAAATCTTTTCACTTCTGATATATAACTGGCACCCAACAAGGTCCATTACAGTACATTTGACTGTTACCTCTTATGTCTCATTCTATAACAGCACACTCCTCTCCACTTATTGGAGCAACTAGCTCATTAACCCTGGAAAAGGCCTGAATTTGGCTGATTGCTTATAATATTATTTGTTCCTTTACTTTTATTTTCCCTGTAAGCTGGTAATTAGATCTATAGGCTTCTTAGATTCACATTCAATTTTAGGCAAGATTATTTCATAGGCAATGCTATAAATCTCCTATTATATCACACCACAGAAGCACACAAATTCTGATTGTTCTACTTCCAGTGATGTTAAGATTGATTCATGGGTTTAAGTGGTGTCGGCCTGATTCCTCCATTGGGAAGTTCTTCATCAGCCCTTCACCTAATGTGCTTAAAACCTACTAATGTTGTGCCTATTTCGTTAGGGCTTCCTAAGGGAGTTTTTCTAATTCTGCCATTCTTTTTTCATTTACTAGCTGGAATTCCATAAAGAATTCACCCTCGTCAAATATTTGGTTACTCTAAAATATAGATCAAATAGGAAAGGCAAGATACTTATTTTACTCCTTTAATTTATCCATTTTCAACTTCCAATAGTGATCAATGAGTTTTGTGGGGCTGAGTTTTTAGACTCATGGCTTTCTATATATATGATGTGTTACAATCCATTGCAATCATTATTCCTTTCGATGCTAAAATTATCCCTTCCAATTGGCCCCACTGTCCTTTAGACATGATCTCATTAGTCTTCAATCGTTTCCGTGCTAACACAGTTAGCTATCCCAGACTCATCTTGTACTACGCTTGCCGCATTTGGAATCAGCCATTTCTCCAAGGAACTCAAGTAGGGAACAGTAGTAGACCCCACAGTCTAACCATCGGTCGTCATTATTTCTTTCAATAGACCTTTCCAATGGAAGATCTAGAAAATATGTATTTTTTAAGAAAACAAGGAAGCTGATAATGATATTTGCAATTCAAAATTAATAGTACACAGCTTTTAATTAACTAATTTGATTTTTATATTTGTATGTCTTTTCACTTACACTTAAAATCTTGGATCTTAACAAATACTAGCATGACTACTACTTTGTATTGGCCAATAATCTACGTATAGTTTCAAAATAACAACGCCAACATCACTAATAACACTAAACTACTGAATGTTAAGATTTCTTTGCAGTTCTTTTATCCTTAGAATTTATCCCATTATGAACAAATAGTCAAAATACTGTATTTTAAAGTCATCAATTGAAATAATTATTTTCTCTGAGTAGTTATGTCACTAACATGATATAAAGTTAAGTTCATTTATTTCAATCTCTTTTTAGTTTTCAGGGACTGTTTTATTTTTTACTCTATGATTGTCTTTTAAATACTAAAGTATTTACAAGGTTCCAAAGAGAAAACTATGTAATAAGGTACTTTTAGAGAAATCTCCTTACTTGACCCTCCCCTCCTCTTCTCTTCCTCCCATTAGATAACCACTTTTATTCATTTTTCCATTTACCTTTTTTTAGCTTTCTTTTACAAATATAAGGAATATATAAATGGATATGTGTGTATATATACCATATATGGATATATATGGATCTGTATATACACTTCCCTCTCATTTTCTTACACAGAAAACATGTTAAGTTTTTCTGAACCTTACTTTTTTCACTTACTATATCCCATGAAGATCATTCCTTATAGGGAATGGAATTTTTTGTCACGACTTATTTTCCAGCTACAAAGCATTCCAGTTTTTGGATATATTGATATATCATAGTTTAGTCAGTCAGTCCCTTCCAGTGGTCATTGAAGTTGTTTCCAATCTTTTGTTATTAGCAATAAGACCATAATGAATAACCTTGCTCATATGTTATTATGTATTTTTATAACTATATCTTGGGGACACATTCCTACAAGTGACAGTACTGCTTCATATGCAATTTTGCTAGCTATTACCAAATTCCTCTCCATAGGAAGTGTATCATTTTATATTGCTGTCAGCACTCAGAGCTTAATAGACTTATTTTCTGTTTAACACAGCCAAAATTGGTTTGTTTCTTACAAATAATAATTCTGATTGATACAGTGCTATATTTCCTGATAGGACACGTTTTAAGGTTCTGCCCAACAGTATATCCATGCCGAATTTCCCTAATCATTATTTGTAAAACCATCACATGATTTTTAATGATGTATTTATACCCATTTTTCTTTACTGTGTCATTTCACTCTGAATCATTTATAAAACAAAGCAATGTGACAAAGCTTCACAAAACTAGGATATTTTTCCAGAGTCTGTGAATTTTTCCAAAGAGAAACATTTTCTTCTGATTGATAATATTTCAGTCATTGCAAAAATTTCATATTGTACAGAATGACATCTATTTTTAAACACGGGAACTCTTGGTGTAGCTCATTTAATCAAATTAACACAGTAGCTCTTGGATTGAATATTATAATACTCGAAGCAATTTTGACTTTTCAAACTGTGGGCCATGATCCATTAGTAAATTGTAAAACTAATTTGGAGGGCTCTAAGCAGCAGCATCGTCAAACACACTATTAAGTAAAACAAACAGGAAATAGAGTACTTCTCATACAGTAAGAGTATTGTTTAGCATATATAAACACATAATATATGTACTAGCTTACTATGCAATGTGTTTCACTGATTGTGGAATGCAGTCACAACAGGTTTGAGAAACACCAATTTAGATTCAAACTATCTGTTGATCATTTCAATACTACGAGGAGGAAATCTGAATAAATACTTCTAAACATCCAGTTTGAAGAATGATTTATAAGCAGATATGAAGAACCAATTTTTAAATCTTTCCAAATTTCCCCTACCTTTGAAATCAGGTAGTGCCCGATCATCAACTAGCAGCAGGGGCCGGACTGCTTTCTGCTCTACTAAATTTCTGGCTGCAGTCAGAGAAGTGAATATTTCATCTTCAGAGATATCAAACTCCAATTTTTTCAGCCTTTCCAATAAGTCTTGCTTACTCTCTTTGGTTGTATTGGTCACAAACCTAACCATTACAGAAGTACCACGTAACCTGGAAAAGTAAAAATCAGATGTCAACAAACAGCTTTTATGTTCTAGCCCCATAAAACTTCATAGTTTGGGAGCATTTGTCAAAGATCAGAAAATGAAGTCACTGAGTAAATGTTTTTATGGCCAATAATCCTTTTTGTAATCTACCCAGAATTGCTTCCATATTATCCACTCCCCATGCGCTGCTTCCTCTCCAAAGGCTACAAAGTCAAATTGTAAAAGTTATGCCTACCTTTCTGGGGACCTTCCATACTTTACCAGAATTTTAGTAAAGTGACAAAACAAAGCTTGGTAACCACTGTATTTACTTATCGAATATGAGAAGTGGAAGTTACCATCGAGATTATCTACTAGTGTAACCCTTTCTTCTTAAGGATGAGAAAACTGAGGACTAGCAGAGTTAAAGTGACTTGCTCAGAGGGCGGCCGGATGGCTCAGTTGGTTAGAGCGCGAGCTCTCAACAGCAAGGTTGCTGGTTTAATTCCCATATGGGATGGTGGGCTGCGCCCCCTGCAACTAAAGACTGAAAAACGACAACTGGACTTGGAGCTGAGCTGCACCCTCCACAACTAAAATGAAGGACTACAACTTGGAGCTAATGGGCCCTGGAAAAAACACACTGTTCCCCAATTAAAAATAAATAAAGTGACTTGCTCAGCAGTAGGGCTAAAACAAGAACTCCAATCTACGTTGGTACAGGACTTGATCTCCTATACTAAGAAAACAAACGATACCTCAGGATGCCTTCTTCTCAGCCAGTTAGAGACTGGCTAAGCCCTAATATGTTACAGAATCTACCAGGACATCTCAAAGAAACGTTCCTTTTTTTTTGAAAGAAATGTTTTCCCATTGAACTGCTTACATATAGGATTGTTTTGATTTTATGATCTCTGCTTTTGGAGCCTAAACTAGCAATCAGGTATGAGAGAAAGAATTCATGATAGTGTAGCTTTCTTTAAAAATGAAAATAATTTTCTTGGTCCTACAGTGTTTTACTCCAAAAGTCTAAAAATAATTTTAATTTAGTTACAATTAAAAATTTTATATTAATACCCTGTTGCTTTTTATTTTATGCCTGTCCTAAATAGATACAAAGTATAAAAGCACTAACCACATTTAAAACAAGTAAGCAAATAAAACAGAAGAGATTTTTAAGTGTTCACCCAAAGAACATTAATTAAATTTGTGTGATTAAATAGTTCACTGTTATCATGATTACCTCTATGTTATGTGTGGCAGTTTTTCTGAGAAACACATTAAATTTGGTGGTTTATCCCTCAAAAGAAATTGATTATTTCAACATAACTATTACCCTAAAAATGAACAAGTGAAGTGTAAGTACTGAAACAACCACATCGTTTTTAATGAAGATTTTTTTTTTTTAACTTTTATTTTTACAAACTTCCCTTAGTCTGTTTGTTTCTATAGAAACCAAAATGGCAGTGACACTATAGTGATTTCTCTGGGATGGAAACCCATCAGTGCAAATTGTCGGCTCCTGCCCTTGTAGAATGGCAGGCTCACAGGTCCAGAGCTACTTAGATATGTCATTCATTGTTTACCAGAAACAAAGATATTTTTCTTTTGCTCCAAAGTAGAAAGCTCATCTTTAGAGCAGTAAAAGCTTCTGTCCAATAGAAGTGTGACTGATCAACAGACATCCTTTCCCTGAGAAAGCCTGAGAGAGAGACAGTGTCAAGGAATCAAGAGAAAGTCAAACAGTGGAACTGATTTTCTTTTGGCTTTTAAAAACATGCTGTCCACCTATAAAAGAAACATCACGACTCCTAACTAAATTGATAGCTTCCAACTGGTCCTACCAGATATACAAGTCTCTTTATATGTATTTGTTAATTTCCCAAATGGAAAAGAAGCTCCCTGAAAGAAAGCAAAATATGTCCATCTTTGGCCTAACCCCTGTCACTGTGACGCTAGTCACTGGATTTTCTGAAGAACAGCATACAACGAATATTTTAAGGTTGGAAAATGATAAGCACCCCATGCTAAGTATTGCTGACTTTGAAAACGTCTCTAAATTATTTTAGGATGAAGATGCTTAAAAGCGATAATAGTTCTGCTGTACGGATGAGGACTCCTTCAGGACACTCAGAAGCACACATTCACATTCAGTTTACTTTACCAAGCTTTTACTGTATATCCTGGTTTGCTTCCAGACATGTTAAGTACTACAGTTGATACATCAGAAATATAAGACAGTCTCTAATCTTCAAAAGCATTAAATTTAGTTGATGGAAATAATTCCAAAATTTCAAGTCCCTTAATTTTATTTGAGCTGTACACTCAGTGCCAACTCTTAGGTGAAGGGGGAGTGGGCAGCACTATACCTTTGCATGTGTTGTGTTTCATTTTGTGATTCCAGGATTCATTTGTGATTTTTCCAATACTATTTACTCTGCATTTTAGAATCCTGAGTTTTCATTCCCAAATTTACATTACTGACTTAGAAAAAGACATACACACGAACACAAAAAACTAGATCAAAAGGCCAAACCTAATAAAGGCTTAGTGAACAATGTCTGGAGGATAGTACAACGCATTCATCTTCTAGCTAAGCCCAAAGCAGTCCCTATCTACCAGGGGTGCCAAAAAAGTGTATACACATTTTCAGCGATGTTATCTATGCTCACGCAGTAATTCGCCATCATCAGAAGTGTCTGGACACTGATGGTATCCACTTTGAGCACCTCTTGTAATCGCAGAAGTCACACGTGACTTGTATTCATCTTTCATTATCAGCATATATTAAGTATTACAATACAGTTTTTTCCGTTCTTAAAATGTGCATACATTTTTTTGGGCGTTCTCTGTATGTATGGTAAGCTGGTGAAATGTCATCTTAAGGCCGTGCACTTGGCTAATCACCTGCCTGGGTAAAATGGCACTCACAAACACATTTGTCAGCTGAACCGAAGGACAGCTTGCCTTTTGAGAGCTTCCTGGGCGCCTGGCACAGCTGCATCTTCAATGTGAAGTGTGCCATTGAGATCCACCAAAACAGCTTTTAACGCACGGCGCGCTGCCATCCTTCATTCCCTAGGAGAGAGCAAATGAAATTCAAAATACAATTTAGGAAACAATGGACAATTAAAAACCGGTAGGTCCCCAAAAATATCATTTATACCAGAAAGATATGGCTTAGTGTTAAGCTGCTTCTTTTGGAACAAAAACAACAACAAAATGTGTTTTTAAAAATCCAAATCCAAAATTTGACTCATAAAACTTTCATAATGTTTAATTCTAAAAAAAAATCTTGAATTAAAACTATAGGAAGGGGAAAAGAAGAGTTAATAAAGAGAAATTATGGGGCGGCCGGATAGCTCAGTTGGTTAGAGCGCGGGCTCGCAACAAGGCTGCCAGTTCAATTCCCACATGAGATGGTGGGCTGCGCCCCCTGCAACTAAAGATTGAAAATGGTGACTGGACTTGGAGCTGAGCTGCGCCTTCCACAACTAGATTGAAGGACAATGACTTGGAGCTGATGGGACCTGGAGAAACACACTGTTCCCCAATATTCCCAATAAAATTTATTTAAAAATAAAAGAAATTGTTTACTTTCAGATTTCTTAAACTAACCCTTTGGTGTAACAATTTATTCGTTTAATTTTTTAAAAATATGAGTAATGTACTCTCAAGAATGGGTGGATAAAAGCACTAAATCACTGGCAAAATCTTTTTCTTTGGTTATAGATGATGAAAATGTTCTAATCACCCATCTCTACTGTTATATCCTGAAATGGCATATATGGCCATATTGCTAACAGTATTTACAGTTCACTGAGGAGGGTATTTCAAGTCATACAGTAATTTCAAGTTAGGAAATATTAAAAAATAAAGTCAGGAAAGATTGTCCTTTCTTTACAATGTACAACTTCCTTTTTGCAGATTTTCCTTTTAAAATTTATTATGAGTTATATCCTACATATAGTGGAGTATAAAGTATGGTTTAAAGATAAAGGAATGAGTAAGAACATTGTAAAAGCTAAAGAAGAGGGGACTTCATTTTTAGTTTTTTTTTTTAAATTATTCCCTTTCCAGTTTTTTGTTTTTATAATGAACTATTTCAGACATATAAAAAGGTATCAAGCATAATACAACCTCCTTTACCCATTCTTCAGCTTTAGAAATAAAACATCACAGATGGAGTTGGGGCCCTCTGTGTACCCTCGGATCCCATTCTCCTTCTTCCTCTCCCCAAGGTAGCTACTCTCCTGATTTTGACGTGTTGAAAACATTGTATTAATGTTATTCTTTCTACATTTAGCGACTTGCTTTATCACGGCACATGCTTGTGAGATGTGCTCATGTTAACACGTGTCGCCACTGTTCATTCATTTTCTCTGCTGGATGGTATTCCATTGTATGGATATGCAATGAATCTGTTCTCCTGACCACAAACACTTAAGTTGTTTTGCACGTTTTAATGAAAAGTGCCTCTTTGAACATCTCTGCACGTCTCCCAGCAGACATGGGTGCAAACATTTCTCTAGGGTCCTGCTGAGTCTGAGGGTGTGTGCTCGTTTGCACCCTTACAGGATGTTGCCAAGTTGCCCTATTCATTTGTATCTTCATAGGGCAAGTGTTTACTGAACACTTATAATGTGTCAAGCCCTGATGTGACAACAGAGCTGGAGGAGCCATCTCTTTTCAAGTGAGAAGTAGAGGGAAAGGGGAAAGAACCTGGGGAGATGTAACTAGGCAGTTACCAAGAATCTGTGGAGACTATGGGTAGAGCTTTCCATTGGTTTATGGCATCTCACCTTGGGACCCTCCCAGCTGGCTCCCTATGAGATGCAATCGTGAGAGCCTGGGACTGGCATTCACAGGCCCAGGTGGTGGGCCTGGTTCTGCCTCCAATTCCTTGTGTGACCTTGGCCAAGTACCTTCCCCTCTCTGGTCCTAAGTCACTCCTCAATATGTGGGACAGGGAAGCAAGGTGAAGCCTCAATCTTTTTCAATTGCCTACAGGCGGGAGATCGGGGCTGAAAACAATCAATGTATCATGTTACCCCCAGAGCCTTGATTTTCCCCTCTTCAATGTGGGCCGGCTAATCCCTGCTGATCTACCTCGCAGAGCTGCCAGGAATACTCTAGATTGTCCAATGTTATCCTTTTACATGTTGTTCTCTCTTAGGCGCATTCCTTTTAGGAGGCAAAGATGACCCCTGAATTCCCTTCCAGCTTCCAGTTTTTAGCTCCTCCCATTTCCCAGACCCTGCTTCCACTTCAAATCAGCCATCTCTGCAACAAGGTATAAATATAAAAATAAATAAACCCACAGCGAGCCCCAGAGATGAAGTCAATCGCTGGCAAGTGCTGGCCGCTGCTCAGCATGCACTGTGGACATGCAACAGGGCACACTGGAGAGCACGGCATTTCCCACAGGACAGCACTGACAGCACGGCCTGGGCTAGGGAGGAAGCGAGAGGAAGGGACACAGACAGAACGCTCCTGCTGGACCCAGGGAGCCCTGCAGCCAGGAGGGCCCCAGGCCTGCTCTTTCCTATACATGCTCCCCAGACCCAACCAGGGGCTTCCCCGCCTAAGTGACGGAGCTGCAGAAGGTGGGGGAACTGGAGCCACGTGGTAAAGGTCAGATAGGTCCAGGGTCAGTTGAGTGACCTTGGGCAAGTGCATTCATCCTCCTAAGCCTCCATTTCCTCATCTGTAAAAGGGGAAGAATAATAGTCACTACCTTGCCGGGCTGTGAGGGTTCAGTGAGTTAAGGAGAATGCCTAGCAGCAATAAGCACATAGGGGGAACACAGAAGGTGAGTCCTCTTCCTTCCCACTCATCAGACAGCTACCCGTCTGCTCCTCACAATGTACGGCCTGGGATCACAGACCAGGAAAAGCAAGGAGCAAGAGAAGCAACTGGGAGGCATCCATTGAGGAAGGAGACAAGTCAGAACAGCTCACATATATTGGCCGCTGTGTGTGTTTTCTACCTCACTAAGTGCTGTGTGTGTCTTGTACCTCACTACGGGCTCTGTGGTCTTTAACACTTGATTGAAACTTCTAAGAAATCCTTCCCAGATGAGGAAATTCAGGCACTGAGAAGTTATTTATTTGCCCATGCTTTTAGTTTTGACTGTGAAACATGTTAATGATTTATATATTCAAATTTAAATTAAGCCAGCCCTAAAATGAAATATAAACAGAAACAAACTAACCCAGCTAAGACAACTTTTGCACAGTGTACTCTGACTCGCCCTCCAGTAAGTTATATTCAAAGGACAAAAAGAACTGCGCTGCTAAGAAATGTATATATTTTTTAAATCATGAATTCATAATAACATCTCCGATTCCAACAGATGTTCTTCCTCTCTTCTCATTCCACATTCATTGCTTTCTCCCATTTGAGAACTATGGTTTTTTAAACACCAACACTATATGTTATAGTTACTCATGTGCTCAATACTAGAATACACACAGAGTAAGTCTGGAACTCACACCACCACCATTCCCAAACGCCCTGAACCTGTTGATGTGGGTAATTTTCCATCAAAACAAAAAAACCCACCTTTTGGGATTCTGACTAGAATTGCATTGAATCTAAAGAGCAATATTAGGAGAACTGAGGTAATTATTATACTGCATCTCCCTATTCAGCAATATGGCACATCTCTCCATTGATTTAAGTTTTCTTATATAGTTTTATAAATATCTACTTAAAAATATCTCCCATATATTTGTAGACATATCCTTATCATTGCTACAGTAAATGGTCTTTTATTTTAAATTACTTTTCCTAACAGTTTTGTGTTGGTGTGCTAAAATAGAACAGGTGTTTTGTCTTATATCCTTAACCATTCTAAACTTTCTTACTTATTCTAATAATTAGCCTGTAGATTCTCTTGGGTTTTCTATGTAGACAATAATTATCAACTGTAAATGACAATTTGTTTCTTTCTTTCCAAGCTTTCTCTCTCTTATTTTCTTTTCCTGTTTTAGTACTCTGGTTACAAATTCCATTGTAATTAAATAGAAGTAGTGATAGCATGCATCCTTATTTTGTTCCTGATTTTAAAGGGAATGCTTTTAATATTTAACCATTATGTGTGTTTGCTGTAGGATTCTTTGTAGATATTTTAGCCTGTTAAGGAAGTTCTCTTCTAGTACTAGTTTGCTAAGAATTTTTGCCATAAATGGCTATTGGATTTCACCTACTATTCTTTCCGTATCCAATAAGATGGTCCTATTTTCCCCCTTTAAGTTGTTAATGTGGTCAATTAATGTTGAACCAACCCTGCCCAAATCCAACTTGGTTCTGTTGCATTTTTTTTTTCAACTTATTGCTAGATTCAAATAGAAAAAAGATTAGTACAATCTAAATGAGCATCGACAGAGGCTAGTTAAATAAATTATGGTGTTGGTCAGGTTTCTCCACAGTTATTATTTTTCCCTTTCCATATTTTATTCTTTGGAAGTGAGTCACTACAGAAGGCAGAGAGAAACTAAGCTGTACCTCCTTGTCAGGGGAGTACCTTCATATTATTTGGAATTCCTCCGTAAGGAAGATTTGTCTCTTCTCCATTTATTTATTCAGTCACTTATATAATGAGCGTGGGCTCACAGATATTTTATCTATTGTTTGGACTATAAACCAATACGACGCTCTTTTGTTGCTCAAATTATTCTAGCTTTGGTCACTGGGTGGTCTTTCAGACTGGTTCCCATGACTCCATCCTTTTGTTTTTGTGAGTATCTCCTTGCCTTCTGGAGGAACTACAAGATGCTCCAGACTCCTCTTGCATTTTCCCTGCCCCAGCACTGGAATCAGCCATTTCTCTGAGGAAACTTTATTCCAGAACTTAGAAACCAAGACCTGGGCGCTGGGAGTGCTCGATGCTCCTGGGATATCATTAGCCCCAGGTCCTCTCAGCAGACAGAGCGAAGTACTATAGTACGTATCCTAACGCATGCATCCCCACATACGTCTGCATCTCTCCATGGTGTATATATTAAGCTACACATGAGTTTCACACGGATGTCTCCAATTCTAATGCAGTACCACAGGGTTCATTCTAGCCTTCTCTGCTTTGTTTATTTGTCATTTCTCTCTCAGAGAAATCAGAAATCCGACTCACACCATCCACTTACTTATTTGTTCCTGTCTGGTATACTACACATTAAGCAGTCTCAGGACTGTTCATTCTTACTGTCATGAGAAACAAATTACTAACTAGAGTACTTATGTACAGTTTATTTTGTGTTTATCCTTCAGAGTTTTCAGACAAAACGTTAATTTCCAAAGTTACTTAGGGCAGCTTCGCCCCATTCCCCAGTCTTCAGTGTGGTTATATCACACATTTGTACTTAAGTTACATTCGTTTGTCACAGTCTGTTTTCCACCCTGGGATCTCCCAATATCCTGGTTGATTTTTTTAAAAGTTTGCATACATTGAAGTTCATTCTTTGTGATGTATTCTATGGGTTTTGACAAGTGCATAGTTAAGAATCTACAGAATAGTTCCATCTGAATAAAAGCAAGAAGCTGGAAGATGAGCACAACACTGCAGCCTGTTTTCACCCCAAGAGCGTCTGCCACACTAGGTAACCTGTACTTCGCCCCTTCAGGGAATAAAAGCTAAAACTCAGGACCCACCTGAAGAGATAGATCCTCCCAACCTAAAAGTTGACACTTTACGTTTTTTTCTTTATTTCACACACCACTTCTGTTTAACACTGTAAATGATACCCTAACTAGTGCAGTAAGGCAAGAAAAAGAACGTATAAGAATTGGAAAGGAGAAACAAAACTATCATTTTTCATAAACGATATGATTATATATACAAAAATTCAAGAATGTAAAGCAGTTAACAAACCAGGAGAGTACAGCAATTAATATAATCTTTTAAAAAAATGCATTACTTGCAATAGTATCATAAAATATAAAGTTACCAGGAAACGTCTAATAAAAGATGTCAACACTTTATGGCAAAATTATAAAACTTGAATGAAAGATATAAAGAAGACTTAAATATACAGAGATACTATTTTCATGGATTAAAATACCTAATATTTTAAAGATGTCAGTTTTCCCTGTAATGATCTACATAATCGATACAATTCCAATCACTATCCCAAAAAGTGTTTTGTGGAACGTGATAAATTGATTCTTGACCAGTGCAAACGGCCAACGATAGCCAGGATATTTCAGTTAAGACTGAAGAAGAAAAACAAAGTGGGGCCTTGCTTTACCTAACATCTAGATTTGATTAATGAGGACTTGTAATTTATTAAGATGTTGTGGTATTAGCATATAAAGAGACAAACGGATCAATGGAACAAAAGAGAGAAGCCAGGAAAAGACGCTCCGGCCCCAACATGTAGAACCTTGATACCTGACAGGTAGTGTTTCAGATCACTGAAGAAAGAATCAAGTGGTCAATAAAATAATGCTATAGAACGAGTGAATGTCCATAGGAGAAAAAAATGCAGTTGGACTCCCATATCACACCATACACGTGTTTTTTTTTTTTCAGGTAGATTAAACAACCACGTTTAAGGCAAAGCAGTAAAACTTTTAGATGGGAGAATATCTTCCTGACTGGAAGATAGGAATAACTCTCTTAAACAAGATATAAAAAGCACAAACCAAAAAGGAAAAGACAGATAAATTAAACTGTATTTTAAAAGTACTAGAAAGACAGAGAGTAAAAATATATAGAATGAAAAAGAAATTTCCAACACTTGTGAGAAAGGACCAGAATCCAGGAAATATAAACTATAAGTATTAAGACAAACCATCCAGTAGAAAAATGGCATAGACTCTCAACATATCCTTTACAACAGAGCAAATCTGAATAACAAACAAACAAAAGAAGCTGTTCAAAACTCACTGGTAATCAGGAAAATGCAAATTTAAAGCACAATGAGATCACTGCAATAACTAACACACTGGGAAAATTTAAGTCTGAAAATATCAAAGGCTTTTCAACAGGAACGCGGAAGTGCTAGTGAGAGAATAAACCAGTATGATCACTATGGAAACCAGTTTGGAATCACCATGCTCTACAACCCAGAAATTCCACTCGTAGGTATTATACCCAAGAGATTCTTTCACACTATAGCATTAGCCATGAACAAAAATGTCCACAGCAGAACTGTTTGGAGTAGCCAGAAACTGGAAACAATACAAATGTCCCTCAATAGCAGGATGGGTATATAAATTATGGTATATTTATGCATAGAACACAAAAGGCAGTGGAAATGAATGAACTAGTTATACACACCATCTAGATAACTCTCAGGAATCTACTATAGAGTGAAAGAAGCAAGTCACAAGAGCCCACAGACAGTATGGTTTCATATTACAGCATTCAGACATAGGGATGCATGCATAGGTAATAAATCGTCAAAGAGAAGCAAGAGAATGATTCCCAAGGGTCGGAATAGTGATTCTTCAAGAGGACAGGAATGAGATGCAAACTGGGAGAACACAAAGGGAGACTCTAAAATCCTCTTGACCTAGACAATGAGTATATGTTTTTTTATTTTATTAAAATTATTAAAAACATATATATGTGCTTTCTATACTGTTTGTGTAGATGACATATTTCATAATAAAAATTAGTCTTGTTATATTTTAGACAGTCGTTTCTTGTGAAACAAACTCCATCCCCCAAATACTTTGATTTTTAAATAAATCCCTGGTTCTGTTTGTCTTTTTTTTTTTTCAGTTATAAAATATTTATTCTATTTTTCTTTTTTAAATTAGTTTCTGGTGTACAAAACAATGTACTAGTTAGAAATTTACACCCCTCACAAAGTGATAACTCCCCTCCCCGTTTGTCTTTTATAATATACCTGCTGGAGGTGGGGGGAACAGTGCAGAGGCAAAAAAAACAGTATTAAAAGTTTTGGTTAATCAAAGTTAAATTGCAAAAGCCTCTCATTTGTAACAGTTCCCATGTTATTCTATTTCTGAACTTTATTGTGACCTTGAAATGGAGGATTACAACAACAGCATCAACTCTTACCTGCCTGAGAGGGGAAATGATTTGTTAACAGACCAAATTCTTCCTAGAGACTATATTTGGATGTGTAACAGGTAAAGGATTCTTGAACTAAAATACGTACACTTCACAAAAAATAAGGCTACACAAAATGAAGACAAAGCATTCTATTTTTACATAGAGAAACCTACCATTGCTTCTCTCAAAACCTTACTTTTGTGAGAGACATCTAATATTCAATAAAAAACACTAACTCTGAAGGCTTAACGAAATACAAACAAGACTCGAAAAACAACAAAAGGAATGTACTGTTTTAAAAACAAGTGTCCAACTAAAGCCAGTAAATGGTCATAAGAAACACTGATAATTTTAATTCTTATTGAAGCATTCACAAAAGCTTAATGTTACCCAAGCATTTAAAAAGCCTGTGTTGCTGCTTTCATTTAAACTCTAAGATGCTCTGCTGGAGCATTACATACCTGAGAGTGACAGACTGAGGCCTAGAACAAAATGAAGGTGCCCCACTCACATCTCAAATATACTTCTTCAGTTAGCCCCCCATGACAGGTCCTGACCACTTCTGTCATGCTCTCTTTTCTTGTCTAACACGTTATGGTATGTGAACTACAAGTTAGTATTTGATCAAATGTAACTGTATCATATTTATGAACTCTCTTATATGTGGAAGCTAAAAAAAACCCTAAGTTCTTAGATACAGGGAACAGATTGGTAGTCAGAGAAGGGGGATGGTTGGTGGGAGAAATGGGTAAAGGGGACCAAAAGCATGTTGACTAAGTTAATATACTGTATTGCATATTTGGAAGTTGCTAAGAATAGCTTTTCAAAGTTCTCATCATAAGAAAAAAATTTTTTGTAACTATGTATGGTGACGTGTTAATTACACCTATCATGGTGATCATTTCCCAATGTACACAAATATCAGATCATTATGTTGTATACCTGAAACTAGTATATGTCAATTATATCTCAATCAAAAAGAAAAAAAAAAGCTATTCAAAATTACAAAACATATTTTTTTCCAAAAAAAACCTGTAATTGTAAAATATTAATATCACCCCCCAAAAAAACTGTAAAAGCTTCAAAGGCAGTCCGTTTTTTGTTTACCTTGGGTTGACGCCCCACCATCTCCCACAGTTTGAACAAGTTATGTGGGATATAGCTTAGATGAGTCATAAACAATGGATACTGGTAGACAGTCAATACAAAGTAAATTCTCTCTCATCCTAAAATGAACTCTTGAAAAATACTTTAGAGAACATCTCCCCTTGCCTATTCCAGGGGCATCTCAATCCAACAAGTCCTTGCTGCCCTCAGAACTTTTTCCTGAGAGCGTTACCAGTGCATGGCAGCACCATCAATCCAGAGGTACCCACCAGGCTCTCCCACTCCTACCCCCATCTGGCCAACTGCCAAATCACGTCAGTTCTCCGTCCTTTACAGTCTTGAATCCAGTCTCCTCTCTTGTTACTAAAATGTAGTTAGTTTTGGAATCATCACCTCTCATCTAGCCTAGTTCAACAACTTCTTAAATGTCCTCTCTGCTTTGAATCTTCTATTTCCAGCCCCAAACCCACTCCCTGAAATGCAGTGACGAAGGACAGGAACTAAGGCGTTACATACATGCCTGCATTTGAACCTCGACTCACTAGCTGTGTGAACTTGGGCAATTTTCGTAACCTCTCACCCCAGTTTCTTCACTACTAGAGAGAGTAACACCCACCTCTAATGGTTGATAGGAGTGAAGAAAATAATACATGTATTGTGAACAGTGTTCCACACACAGAAAGGCTGGATTATGTATGTGGGGGGGGGCGGGGGGAAGGAGGGGAGAGGACACGACGGATGTGCAAGGGCTGCAAAAATCACAGGATACACATGATGCAATGTCCTAAAGCATTGGTATAACTTGAGGACTTGAGAAAACAGTTTACACCAAAATAAGGATCTATTGTGGCCTACTTCGAAAACTTGCATAAGTATTTAAGACAAAACAAGAGATTTCAATAAAAACCTTCTCCTGGGAGGTGGGGGCTGTTCAGAATATGCCTCCTGGACTTCCTGGGAAGGAAAAATTCTCCGTTCTTCCCTACATGCTTCCAGTGGAAACGTCTGGAACTCCTATATGCACTCAATAAATTGTTATTATTCAGTTACTCCTCAGTTAAAGCCGTTTCAGTGGCTCCCCACTGCCCTCAGGATAGTCTGAACGACGCACACTGCTATAGAGCCCTGGTTTACCCTCCAACTCACTTGTCTACACTCCCGCACCAAAGGTCCAGGGCACTGCAGTCGGCCAAGCCTGCCGTTCTTTATCTCCCTCATCGCTGGACTTCTGTCGGGCATCATTTGTGCTCCCTGCATTCTATACCCCTGGCCCCTAGATCCCCCTTTCCCCTGTATCCCTGGGTCTCGGACGCGCATCATCTCTGGCATTCCTGAGTCCAACTCCTTACTCCCAGGGCTGGGCCAGGCCCGCCCGCAAGCTCCCCTTATTACACGTATCCCTGTCCCAGCTGTGAAGCACTGTGAGGAAAGGGGCTGTGTTGCCTTTTCCACTGTGCTGTTTAGCGCTCAATGAACTTCCGACTTCAGTAAGCTCACGGATCCAGGTCTCCATCACTAGAGGGATCCGAGAACAAGAATCCGTCCGCACTAACTCAATAGCGATCCCCGCCATCCCCCGGGTGGGAAGGGGCCTTAGGACGGGTCCCAGCCCAAGTTCCAGGGCCTGGCAAACGCCAGACGGGCCGGAAGGGACACCAGCTTCGAAATACAGTCCAAGGGCACGTCCCGAAGAACCACCAATACCTCGGAGTCGCGACCCACCTCGGGCAACCAATACCCGAGCGCGCCCAGCGCCCGGCCGAAGCCGAAGCGCCGAGCGCCGCGCTCCGCGCACGCGTGGTAGCGCCGCGGCCTAGAGGGCGGTGTCGGTAGGAGGGGTGGGACAGTCCTCACGGAGCAGGCGCACGGGTTGGTCCTTGTCCCAGGAGGGGGGGGGTGGCCCGCGGACGGAAACAGTCAGTGCCCGAGCCCTCGCACAAAGAACTGCAGCCTCCAGACAGGCGGGCGGTCGCCAGTGCCAGGACGGCTCCTCACCCCGCTCCGCACGCCGTCCTCAGCCGAGGCCGCGCTAACAGGAGAGTCGGCGCCGTTGCGCGGTCAGCACCGTGCTCGCAGCGGCTCCGGAACGTCCGGGCAGCTGCCAGGCTGACGCCGGAAGCTGAGCCCGGGACCGCACCGGAAGGGCCGCCTCTCCCCGTGCATCTCCGCCCCATCCGCCCAGGGTTCCTTCCCAGTCTCGGACGTACTTTAGAGGGTCAAGTATTGTCTTTTACCACGATCGAGGAGAACGAGTTCTTGAGACCTACTTCATCAAGGGGGCGGCCTGCTAGGCGCAGATGCAAGACGAAAAACAAAAACCTCTGCCTTTGCTCTGTAGCTGTGTCACATTCCACGGCACCATGGTTGAACCAATTTTTATTAACTTTCTTTGCTGCAACCCTCCCTCTCTCCACTTCTTCCCCATTCTCGAGAGGTAACTCAGAAGTCATCTCCTACTTACTTTCCTTGAAACACCCAATCTCTGAGGTCATTTCCTGCTTTGCTTCTTGAATAGCATCTGGCACTTACTATTAATAAATCACCACCTCTGGTGGCGTGCCTCTTTTCCTGCAGCAGCTATCCCAAAACCTTCCCCACCGACCCTGCCTCTCATTAGAGTGCTACCACAGGCTTTGCCTGTCATCTAAAGGGAAGCAGTAATTTGGGATACAGAGAACCCCCTCCTCACTGCTTCCCTCCCACACACGTTGGGAGTCTCGTCTTCACTTGTCTCCCAAATTAAACTACTTGAGTACAGAGATGGTCATCTTAAGCACTGCCTATGAAAATGACTGAACGAAAACACTTTTCGGAGCAATCTGACATGAGGATACACACCCTGGTTTACACATATGGAAACCTTTGACAAAACTGCTGCTCTGCCCTTGACAGGAGACTCATGCTGCTTGAACACTATCCAGTGTCCCCTCTGTCCAGTGCTGGTCAGCCATGTTGCAAGCTATAACCTGTTCCCTGGACTAAGGACCCTCTGCTTTTCCTTTCCACTGGGCCTGGAGGTTGTTTTTGTCTTATTCATATTTAAGTCTAAGTTCTCTGTGAGGGTCACTTGGCTGAAGGAAAAGGAACCTATGCCAAGTTTCCCCTTCAGAGCCAGGAGCCTGTTTTTGACCAGATTAAACCACGGAAGGGTTTTAAGCAAGTGGGTACTATTAAGACATGCATTTTTTCTAAATGTTTACTCTGGCTGCACTGTGGAGAGTGGATGGGAGAGGTGCCAAAATGTATGTGAGACAAGCAGCTACTGCAGGGTTACAAGAGAGATGATGCTTGAACAGTGTGGCAACAAAGAAAAAAAAAAATTCAAGCACTTTTAAGGTGAAATAGCCAGAACTTGGTGAGATTACATTGAGGGTAAGGAAGAGGAAGGCATCAAGATAATTACTAGGTTACAGGTTTGGGCAACTGGGTAGTATAATAGATAGTGCTGTGTCATTCACTACGGTGTGGAATAATGCAAGAGGACAGATGTCTTCCTCCTCATCAAAAGACTCAAAAGGCTTTACTTGCCAAGCAGCAAAATGAGTACATTAGGGATGGAACCTCAAAAGGGAGGGGCTGATTTGGGAAAGAAAAGAGCGCAGTATCAGAACTGAAAAAAAGCAGGATTCCAAAACTTATCTTGATCATTTAATACCCTTGGGCATTGCCCACTACGTGTCCCAGGTCCTTGCACAGAATGTTTTCACAATATCTGACATCTCGTGACCAATCAGGGGCCAAGGAAAATTTTAGCAAAAAACAATTCCATTTTGCTTGGTATCAAAATTTTATTATTGGTAATAACTTTGTAAGTCAATGAGAAAGTGATTTATCAAAAACATTTTACTTTAGAACATCTCTTTGGTTCAGGTACATATAGAATCTGGAAAAGATATATATCACCTGGAACAGACTTCTGAAAGTTACCAACCAATTTTACAGATGAAGCAACCAAAAACAACTGAGGTCTTAGGAAGTTTATTCATTTGATAAAAAGGTTCTGCTTGGCATATTAGACATATCATTCCTACTTTTTACTCAAATACATTGCTTTCTCTCATTTCACGAGTACATACATATACATGCATAAATGATAACATATACCTATAGAGCACAGATCTTGCCTTACTCTATCTAAAGCTAGGATTTTTAAGACATACCTTTTAACTGTTTTTGAAAACAGGGTTTTGTGGTAGTGTCTTAGGAAGCTGGACAAGAAGAGTAAGGTGGAGGCTGACTAGTGGGCCTTTGGGCCCCATCATTGCTTCAACCGAAAATAAATGGAACTGCTCTTACCTGTTTTAGATACTGCAGCATTATAGTGCTGTTATTACTCCTTTGAGAAATAACTATTTTATTATAACTATAACAGAGGTTCTGCTGTTAACAAAGTTTGAAAACCACTGTACTTAGGGATTAGAGTATGAGTTTGTTTAATATTTATAGACTAGAGCCAAGATCCTTCACAACAGGTCCTAGGCATATAGATGCAGGGTCAGTATACATAGGACAACTATCATGGATACTTGTTGTCCAGAAGGATCACAAATTGTTAATCCTGTGAATGGCTAACGGGAAGGATGTGTGCAGGCAACTGGGACGTAAGGTACTGTCTACTAAGATACTACAGTCACCAAACCACAACTGCTCTGGGGACACCAGGGTTAACCTGTGAGCTTGCAGACCTCCTTTCAGGCACATTAAAGCCAGAAATGTGTAAGTGGCCTCCAGAGATGAACTACTTTGATGTTCAGTGCTTCACTTTTCTCAGAATTGTTCAGCCACAAACTACTCTGATGCTGCCCTGTTGTGCTGCTCCCCAATGGACTGAGCTTGGACAGTGTCCTGACACTAAATGAGCATGAAGCTGTGCTGTAATGTCTTATAAGAAAATGGCATCAAGACAAGGTCTCTCTTTTTTTAAAAGTTCTGTATGGCTCAGAGCCTATGGAGAAATGGGAGTGCCCTCAATTAACTGCTTCTTTTGAATCTGCTCAGTGGCTGAAACTCAAGACTCATGTATCAGCGCTTTGTTAAGAGCACTGCCTCTAAGTGCCAAATATATTACCCACATGATTACCGTGTTTCCCTGAAAATAAGACCTAGCTGGACAACTAGCTCTAATGAGTCTTTTGGAGCAAAAATTAGTATTTTTAAAAATTTATTTTATTTATTAATATTTTTTAAATTATTTTACTATAAGACCGGGTCTTATATTAATTTTTGCTCCAAAAGACGCATTAGAGCTGATTGTCCGGCTAGGTCTTATTTTGGGGGAAACAGGGTAACTACAAATCCCTGGTCCATTTCTTTGGTTCAAGTTGCAAGTCGCCACCCAGAGATAATCCATTTCTAACTCAGGGATGGTCAACAGCCATTCAATACCTGCTCCAAAGTTTTAGAAGTAACTTAAGTCATAGAATAAAAGTTGCTTATGAGTTTTCTTGATGTATGTCAGCAATTCAATTCATTGAAGAAAAAATGGATTGTGAATGTTTACTTTTGTTAAATCTGTGCTCAGTGATTTTATAGCAAAGAACATATATAAGAAGTATTACACACAAAATGAGAATTTCATTAACACTGACAGGTATATACCAAGGTACAAAAACAAGTGATTTGACTTGGAAAATTAACTTTATTTACAAATGTTCTCCTATAAACAAAGATGCCATTCCACCCCCCCTTTACAATATAACTGATAATTGCCAGAAAAAACATTTACACAGTTTTAATCTTTCTGCAAAATAACTGCATTATGGGATAAGCAAATATGGGATGGTCTAAGACATAAAAACAAAACAAAAATCAACTTATCCAGCATGAATGCCCTATTGAAAGACAGAATGAGGAATTCAGAATCACACCCCTTAACGTGTTACTCCAAGAAACTGAAACATGTGATAATTTTGGGAGAGGTAAATGCTTCACAATAAAGTCGTCTTACATAGCACAGTTTAATTGTGATTGTTTAGGATTGATCTTGCAGGTCAATATTTATGCTCATTTTTAAAAATAAGTCATCATTGTAAAAAGGGCTTATCTACACAGATTTTTCTACTAATGAAAATATGTAGATACTGATCTGGACTCATCATTCAGGCCAATTACTAAAATAACAAATGCATGAAAACAAACTTAAAACAAAAACGTAATCATCATGTGATTATCTGACTTACAAATTTAGAATTCTCCCTGAAATCAGAGAGTATTACTCCTCCATAGTTACTGTAAATTTGAATTTTTCATAGCCAAGACAATATAGACAAAATATTTATCCAAAGAGTTCAAAATAAAATTATCCAAATTACCTACTTCTCATTTAATATGTAGGTACTTTTTAAAAACCCTTTAAATTTTATCTAGGAGGATAATCACTCACATCATAGTTAAGTTACAAGGAATTTCAAAACTTTGAAAAAAAAAATTCATCCCTGAGACGTGAGAGAGAAAAAGCTCTAAAAACACAGAAGTGACAGTCTTGTACCCTTTGAACAATCTTTACCATACCATGAACTTTTATTAACAGTCAGCAATCAAATGTATTCCAGTCCTGGATCGTTACTGCCTCTGATGATCTGATCTTTTTGTAATGAAACTGTAAGTTCAACATTTAAAAAAATCAGATAAATAGGGACTCTGGTTTTATTGTCAGGTCTACATTTTTGTTAAGTCCAATGACAGCCAGCTAGGATACACATATTCCAATAAAGATCGAAGTAATAACTTCTGCTGGCATCTCTTCTTCTGAGTCTCCATTTCCGCAATGATCTTTACCCAAATAGTAAAAGTAATACAATTACAATTGAGTTTACTATTATCAATGGCACTGCAAAGAAAAAAAAACAGTTTGTTACCAGAAAGAAAATATCAGGAAAAAACTAAGTCAGTCACTAGCATCCCGGAAGGATGGAAATACCCAACAATCTATCATCAAGATCATGTTGCAAATACTTGTAACAGGAGCATTCAAACATGCACTGCATCACACAGCCCAAAACTTATTTTACAGAGGGCTTGTGTGATGGGGGAAAGGATCACATTGGTACAACTAGATCAATACAAAAACATCTGTGGGTAGTGCCAGTGTTACTCTGGGAACACAGAAACACAATGGACTCAGGCAGAAGTAGATCCTAATGGCTGCCAGGGACACTTGACATTAGAAATACAGTGCAAAGATTCCGTAGCTTCATCATTAAATTAAGAATGAACTTATTCTATCCAAAGTTGTGATTAAAGCAGCTAAAGAGAGGCAGAGAGACAGAGAGAGAGAGAGAGACCCTAGCTTTAATGGTTTTAAATAAAAGGTTTGAACTCTTCTTTCTTGAGTTGCTCTAAAATATTTTCTAATACAATAGCAGATACGGGACATTTATTCTTCTCTTGAAAGACTTATAGGACTCTAACGGGCTGTACTAGTACATGGAAGCAACAGCGTTGCCAAAAGGCAAGAACGTCATTGTTTTTCAACTCTGAGGCAACATACACACAGATTATACCACCAAGCATTCCATTTGCATCAACTGGCTTAGATAGAAACAAGAGGCAAACTATGAAAAAAACCAATAACGTTTAAGCAATAAAGCCCTGTTAAAGAGAAAAAAGAAATCCCACTACAAAGATGGTATTTGATAGTACTCACATTTGAAAGCTTTGCTACTTAAATCAAACCACACAACTTACGAGTGCTCTACTAGTTTTTCTTCTTACCTCTCATCACAGTTCTTACAGATCGGATAAGGTTCATTAGCTGAGATTTAATTCCTGGCTCCTCTCCGAATCCGCCAATTCCCTGGTCTGTTCCCCAACCAACTGCATAATATAAAGATGATTAGCTGTGTTAAAATTTATTATGCATTCACCTTGCTCCCTCATTAGTCATGTCCTAAAAGATTATCTTGAGCCTTTGTTAAAGACATAAAATATAAAGTCATCTGACCTAAAAGTAGAAACAATACTAAGTTAAATACATTAGAGTATATTTTTTACTTTTGATAAGCAGCAAAAATTCATTTCATTTCCACTTTGATTTTATAAAATCAACTACAGTCTAATAAATTATGTCATGGCATTTAACTCAGTAAAGGTGACCGTTGTGACACCCTAATTGATTTTTTTCTTCTTTAAACTAACAAAACATTTTTCAAGTCCGAACTAAAAAAACAGACAACCAAGGCACAGTGTCAAGTTGAATAATGAATTGGCTCAATTCAGAATTTTAAAACCTAATGCAATTTTCAGTATAAAGACATTGTGACTGAGATTCACTATCTGTATCACACGGGGGAAATTTTTAACCTAAACCTGGTCAGCTCGGTTAGGTTTAGAACATGCTTGATCCTGCCAACAGGGGCACACCTTTTTTATCCTTGATCATTATTCTTCATTTCTCAGTTCTGAGGTGAGGATTTAGCCAACTATCCCACTTATTTTCTGTAAATGAGTCTTTTACCTCCTTCTATATCATTTTCCTGATAGTATAAATCATTATTTCTTTACCTTTAACTGTTAGTTCTTTTCTTATTACCTTACACATTCTTCTAAAGACTTACATGTCCTCATTTCTACAATTTGTCCTTCTCTTGTCCTCATTTCAGGTCCACCTGTCATATCTCATATGACTATATTATTTTTTTTTATCTCATATGACTACAGGGCTTAATTAATTCCTGACATGTTAACCCTTAAACTTGAAGACAGAGAACAAGTCTTTATTTTATACATGACAGAACCAAGTATCAGGAAACAAGATTGCACTTTGCTTACTGATATTTTGCTTTGGCAGCCTGAGCTGACTATTAATAATAATACGCTGTTTCATGTTTTTTTTGTACCACTCATAATTAGCACGGAATATAATAGTACTCTGTGTGATTTTTTCTTTAAATGTGTGGTTTTTAAAAAAGTTGTATTAAGATACAATTCACCTAATACAGAATTCACACACTTAAACGTATACAATGGTTTAACATTATGTTCACAGAGTTGTGCGACCATCACCACACTCAATTTTAGAACATTTTTATCACCCCCAAAAGAAACCCTGAACCCATTAACAACCACTTCCCATCCCCCTCAGACCCCGCTAGCACAAAGCAACTGCGAATCTGCTGTTTCTATATGATTGTCGATCCTGGACATTTCCTATGAATGGAATCATATGATATGTGGTCTTTTATGACTAGAGCTTCTTCACTTAGCATCGTGATACCCAAGTCATCTACGGTATTCATCAGTTAGTTGATGGACATTTGGGTTGTTTCCACTTTTTAGCTATTATAAATAATGCAGTTATGAATATTCATGTTCTTATATGTGGATGTTTGTTTTCATTACTCTGGCTACACCTAAGAGTGGAATCACTGGGTCACATGGTAACTTTAATATTTTTCCTCATCTACTGTGATGAGCACGTGATTTTCTTTATTTTACTAATATGATTTCTTACATTAATTGATTTTCGAGTGTTAAATCAACCGTGCATTCCCAGGGTAAATCTCACTTCGTTTAGTTTGCCAGTATTTTGTTAAGAATTTGTCTATATTCATAAGAGATACTGATCTATAGTTTCTTTTTTCATAATGTCTCTGTCTGGTTTTCGTATCAGGTTAATAGTGGTCTCATGGCGTGAGTTGGGAAGTACTCCCTCCTATTTTTGGAGAGAGTTTATAAAGAATTGGTATGAAGCAAGCCTTCTTTACATGTTTGGTAGAATCCAGCATTGAAGCCTGAGCTTTTCTTTGTTGGAAGTTCTAAAATTATTAACTCAGTTTTTTCACACGTTATAGGTCTAATCAGATTTCCTAATTCTTTGTGCAATAATCTGCATCTTCCCAGGAATCTGTCCATTTCATCTAAGTCATCTACTATGTTGGCATATAGTTGTTGATAGTATTCAAAAGAAAAATAGAATCCTCTTCATTTCTCTAAGGTCAGCAGTAATTCTTTTTTTTAACTTTTAATTATGAAAATTTTAAAACATACTCGTACCTAACACTCAGTTTTAATAATTGTTATATGTGCTTCATCTTTTTTCTGAATACTTCCTAACTATAATACCTTTATTACACTAACAAAATTTACAGTGATTCCTTAATATTAACCAGTATGCAGTCCATATTCAAATTTCATCAAATGTTCTCCATGTCTTTTCAAGTTGATATATTTGAACCAGGAGTCAATCAAGGTATACACACTGCATATGTATATCTCCCTTACATTTCCCTCTCTCCTTTTTTTGTCTTTCTTACATTTTGTATGTTTGCCTTGTGGTCACTCCCTCCCCCTTTTCCCCACAGCACTGACTTGTTGAAGAGACCTGTCTAGTTCTCATTGTCATTGCTGAGACAAGTCTCTCCTATTTACCACAAAACACATCCCAGCTTCCCCTTCCGGCTACCTTTTCTTCATTTCCTCCAATTTAGTGGTAACGCTGGATAATCCTGCTGTCTCGTTTTATCACTTTCCACTTACTTCTCAACCCATTCCAATCTGGATTTTACCCACTGCTTTGACTGCTCTTGTAACATCACCAATGACCTCTACTACCGTGAATCCTTAGGACACTTTTCAGTCCTTCTCTTACTTGGCTTCTCAGAACATTCCACCATTGTACTATCTCTTCTTTAAACACTCCTTGGCTTCTGTGAAACCCCACCGTCTACATTTTCCCATCTCTGTTTTGCTCGCTCATCAATTTCTCCTGTCAGCTCTTCCATCTCTACCTAAACATTAAATACTGGAAGAGATTCTAGGACTGTCCTGGTGACCAATTCTCTTTGTACTCTTCTTTCCCTGAGCAATTTCATCTCTTCACATGGTTTCATTTATCATCTGTGGTTGACAAACTCAAAGTTCATTCTCCACTCTGGCTCTTGCTTTGTTCTACAGATTTAAGTCCAACGGACTAGTCCACAGTTCTACTTGCCTATCTCACAGATATAATCTCAAACGCTAATGTCCAAAACTTATTTCATTATCTCTTCACCTTCTTATCCAACCACCCATCTCCCAATTTCCCTCCAGTACTCTGTAACTCAATAAAGGTACTACCGCTCACTCAGTTGTTTAAGCTAGAGAACCAATACCGTGTTTCCCTGAAAATAAGACCTAGCTGGATAATCAGCTCTAATGCGTCTTTTGGAGCAAAAATTAATATAAGACACGGTCTTATTTTACTATGAGACTGGGTCTTACATAATGTAACATAATGTAAGACTGGGTCGTATATTAATTTTTGCTCCAAAAGACTCATTAGAGCTGATTGTCCGGCTAGGTCTTATTTTCGGGAAACACGGTAGAGATCTTTGACTTTTTCCTTTCGTTCTCATTCCCAATGTCCAAACAGTAAAAATTTGCCTTTTCTACCTTTAAAATATCTTGATTTGTAACAGTTTCGTAGGCCTCGCGTAACAAAGCAGCACAAATTGGGTGGCTTAACACAATGGAAATTACTCTTCTCACAGTTCTGGAGTCCAGAACTCCGAAAGCAAGCTATTGGCAGAACTAGTTCCTTCTGGGGCCTCTAAGGGATAATCTTGTCTATGCCTGTCTCCTAGCTTCTCCTAGTTACTGGCAATCCTTGGCACTGTTTGGCTTGTAGCTGCGTCACTCCAATCTCTGCCTCTTGTCACATAGCCTTCTTCCCCATGTGTCTGTGTATCTCTTGTCACACAGCCTTCTTCCCCATGTGTCTCTGTATCTGTCTCCTTATATAGACACCTCATTGGATCTAGGGCCCATCCCTCTCCAGTGTGACCTCATCTTAATTTGCTTACATCTACAGAGACCCTATTTCAAAATAAGGTCACATTCACTGGTACCAAGGGTTAGGACCTCAATATACCTTTTTGGGAAGGACACACTTCAACCCCCATGATCTCGTCTACTTTCTGAATGTATAGTGGTGAAGACATGGACTCTTGAGGAAGAGTCTAAGTTCCAATTCTAGGTCTGCCACTTTCTAGCTGTGTGATCTTGGAAGTTACCTACTCTCTTTTGTGCTTCAGGTTCCCCATCTGTAAAATAGGGGTGAAAACAGTATCTATTTCACAGGGTTGTTGTGTCAGGGTTACACACGTTAATATACGTAAAGCACTTGATGCAGATCCTGGCACACAGTGTTAAGTATTAATTATTATTATTATTATTAATTATTATGCTCACTCAACTAATAGTATACCCACCCCACTACTTGCCCTATTTGGAATGGTGCTTCCCACATCCACTCTTGTCCCCATGCAATCTGTTCCATACTGTAGCCAGAAGGATCTTGCAAATAACACAAATCTGGTCATGTCACTGCCCTGCCACTGCCCTGCTTAAGACCTTGTTTTCACCTGCCCCAGTCTACACACCAGCTCTTATTCCTTACCCGCCCAACTTCTCCCAACCCTTCACCTTCACCTAGTTAATATTTACTCGCTTATCAGATTTCAGGTGAGACACACTTTCTCCAAGAAGCTTTCACAGATTCGCGGTTTAGTATCTCCCTGCCCTTCTCTTTCATAATCTTCTGCATGCTGTTCTTGTTACTTGTTCAGTTTTACTTAGGTTAATTTCCATTGGGAGGGCAGGGTAACTTCTGTAACCGCAGCTCTTATTTCATGGGCCTGGCACATCATTTGTGCTCAATAAATCTCTTCTGAAGGCACAAATGAATCCACCTTGCTCGTGGGGTTGAGTTTCAGTGACTCACAGATACACGGGGTATACTGTAACAAGCGATGCACATCACGCAGTGTCCTGCCTCAGTTTTGCCTCGTGTAGCAAGAAGCGGCCCGCCCAAGAGGCCATGGAAATTGCTGGATTGTGAGGTCCTGCTTGGCATAACTTGTGTCTTCATCTTTGTATCCTTCGATTCTAACACAGATCCCGGCACATCGTAGACACCCACAAACCTGTGCTGAATAAACTTTTCTTGGGACGTGGGTGGCGGAATGTCGCGAGAATCCCAACACTTTCCCCTTCCTATTAGCCCCAGAGCCCAGGAACCCCTATGGCCCTCCATCAGTTCGTTCTCCTAATTACCTGTGCTCCAAATGAGCTACGCCCCTCCCTCTTTAACTGAAAACCCAGACCCAGGTATTTTGACCATTGAAAGTGGTCACAGAGACGTGCACTACATCACTAACCTACACCGGCTGCAGACGGGCTTCGCGGGCACCTCTCCGTATCCCCCACCCACCCGTACCCACCCCAGGGCCCCTCACAGTGGGCGGCCGTTGAACAATCTTCACCCCGCTGCTGAATTCAAACCTGGTGAGACCAAAGTGGCTCGGCTTCCTCCCGCAGGGAAAGGCCCCAAGAGCCACGCCCTCGGCGGCTCGTCGGTCCCCGCCCGGGTTGTCCCCTCTCGCAGCCGGCTCGCGTCGCGGCCCAGGGGCGCTGCCGCCGCCACCTCGGCCCCGCCCCACGGCCCCACTCACTGTTCTTGAGGAAGCGCTCCTCGTGCAGCACGGCGATGGCATTGACGCACAGCAAGGCTGCCTGCAGCAGCGAGTACAAGGTAAAGGCCATCGTGGCTGGGCGTCGGCCGGAGACCCAACTGATTCTTCTGCCGCCGCCGCAAGGGACGTGGCGCCGCCACGGCCGGCGCTCTCCTACGGGAGCCGGTGAGGCCCAGAAAGCTTTCCAAGAAGCTCCGCCCCCTGTCTGGCTAAGACCCGCCTCCCGCCTACATCAGCAAGGCTTGTGTGCTGAGCTTCTCTGGACCTGTGCTGTCCAATGCAGGAGCCACGTGTGGCTATTGAACGCTTGAAATGTGGCTGGTCCGAAATGAGGTGCTTTAAGTGTAAAATACACCGGATATCAAAGACTTAGCACGAAAACAAGAACGTCAAAGATCCCAATAATTAAAAAATGTTGATTACATGTGAAAATGTTTTGAATATATTAGGTAAATAAATTAAATTAAGATTAATTTTTCCTGTTTCTACTTCTTAAAAATGTGGCTATGAGGATATTGATAATGACATGAAGCTTGCGTTATATTTCTACTGGACAGATGCTCCCAAGAGCTGTATGAGATGTTAATATTCCTATTTTACAGATAAAGAAATGCAGGCTTTGGCAAATAACTTAAAACATTAAAATAAAATAACACATCTTAAAATTAGTGAGAAACATTCTCTCCTTGATCAAACTCTAACTAGGCTCCTCTGGGCCTAGGCCTCAACCTTAGCCTATAAAAACTATAGATGCTCAACACAAATGATTTCATCACTCCCCTATACCCACATTAAAAGACTTAAACAAACACTAACAGTTTCTAACAGCTCAAAGCCACGTCCCTACAATGACCCTTTAAAGTGCCTGCCTGAGAAAGCTTAAGGCTGCGGGGAAAGAATTGACTTTGTTCTAGCCACACCTGAAAATAGGTCCTGACCTCCCTTTCTTAGAGCATTTACTAAGAAAGGCAAACAATTGTGAATCCTTCCTTTGTCCTTTTGAGATGCATATGTATCTCCTACAATTCAGGCGTGTCTTTCTTAAGGACCTGAAGGCCATAACTTTAAAATGTATTCATTGGGAAGGAGAGGAACTCTGTCTCCCAGTCTCTGCATGGGAGGCGGGTGGTAGATGAGGGTAAAAGGGGTCAAATATATGGTAATGGAAGGAGAACTGACTCTGGGTGGTGAACACACAATGTGATATATAGATGATGTATTACAGTATTGTACACCTGAAACCTACGTAACTTTACTAACAATTGTCACCCCAATAAACATTAATTTAAAATTAATTAATTAATTTAAAAAAGTAAATGCCCAGTCACCTCTCTATAAATCAAAGTTGAGTTCAGTTCACACTTGACCCTCTTCCCTATTGCAAAAGTATATAACTGATTAAAATCTGTCTTTACCAGTATAATTGGTGTACAGCTTTGTTTATCTTTGCCAGTAAAAGGCTGTATCTAATCATGTTAAATTTTAGCTATTGTTTGAGGGTAAGGACAGTATGCAAAGTAATCACCTCCTGAACTTCTCAGGGTCCCCTAAAATAGAAAATGGAAACGCAGCACATTAATCCCATAAAGAAAGGACCTTGGAAGCCCATGTGTTGCTGCTGCTGGAAGAGACACTAGACAAAATAATAATAATAATAATAATAATAATAATTAGTTAAACTCCCAAGAATAAATTAAGCTTAAATAGGCCAACTAGGGAAGAAAAATGTATCATTTCCCACAGATATACATAAACACTATCTCCAAAATTGGACACGGGAAGATTTAAGAGAGTAAACGTCGGGACAGGATGCCAACAAATCCTCCAGTTTTTCAAGGCCCACAAATCTCTAGACACTGGTGTAGAGGAAGGTTGTTCCTGTAAGTGGAAAGTGAGCATTCCAGGATTCCTGTACTGGGCTGGGTGAGGGCAGGGGCACCTTGTTTAGAAGTTTGGTTGAGCAGTTAATCTCAATTTCTACTGCTAGATTATATGTCTAATGAGGAGGGGGGGAAGGCGGATGAGTGGAGATTATGGCGATGGAGTGGACATGGGAGTAAAGCCTCCTGATGTAGGTGATGTTGGATCTGCTGGCAGTTTCTGAGTGTGGGCTGGGATCATGTCTCGTGAAGCCGAAGAATGGAAACACAGACCAGGGAGAGGCAAAACGTTTTAAAAACAGGATAGTTTATTAGAAGCAGGAGAAGAGGTTGCAGCTCCCGAGCAGGAGGGGGTCCCGAATGGGGGTGCCCCGTGACTGAGGCAAAAGCTCTCGCTTTTCTACCTTCCCTTGCCTGCTTGGGGAAGGGGAGCTGTTTGAAGAAGGGAACTGGTGCCTTCTAATGAAATTTGTCTACCAGGTTTGTTCTGCTTGCCCATCCTAAAGGAATTAGCAAAGTAACCCACTCTTATCTATCAGATCTGCTCCATTTGTCAGGCCAAAAGGAATTTTATGATTCACCTCAAGGCCTTGTTACATTATGTCCTGGAGCAAAGGAGTGATTTCAAAACCTGAAGTTTTAGGATATGGCTGTCTTTGTTTATTCCACCAGGGACCTCCCTGTCTACCTAGGGACATGCTAACTCTCCTGTATCAATCCCTCCTCTGAAGACGAAACCCTAACTACTGTTAGGGGACAGGGGCGAGGACCGCTCTGGCTACATCAGGCTCAGGAGGGACGTAGAGAGAGACCAGCAGCTAGGGCTTGCCCAGAGGTCTATCTAAGGGTCCCTGGTAGATGAGCATATCCAGATGAGGAGTTTGTTGCTTTGGAGGCCATGTAGCCAGATAGTGAGTGGTCCCCAAGCAGAGATACACTGTAGGCGGCAGCAAGAGATAATTCCTATAATGATGAATAACAGGAATATGAGAAAGGCATCATTAAGTCCTGTTAAGCTAGGAAGCCAGGAAGTAAGGAAGGATAAATCTAAACCAAAGAATCTTGTTTTTAGTTTAATATTGGAAACCTTTAATTAACTGTGAACTATCAGAGAGACTGAAACAGCATAACCCTTTAAACTTTTTATATTTTTGTTTGTGTTTGAGAAGTAGATAATCTATGGCAGCTTTGTTTGAGAACTGTTGTTCTGACCTGTCCTAACTTTTGTCTTATAGCGTGGATAGCCTGTGAGGTGGCGTTTTAGGGTTTTTGTTATTGAGTAAGCTATTTGACTATTGAGCCTTTTGTATGTTATTTTTTATAAAAGAACTCTCATCAGTGAAGAGCCTCCTACCAGGGTTGTCTAGGGGTATTTTTGGAAAACATCTGTTTTAGCAGTATAGGTTTGTATTAAAACTTATTGGCAGTTAATTTTTCCTCTGTCTCTGGGAGGAAGGTGGTAAGATTAAGGTGGAGCAGGTCCATATTTGAATTACAGGACCTTTTAAGAGGGCCTGATGCTGTAGGAGGCGGCTATCTGTGAGCCAGTGACTATTGTCAGTATGTAAAAGTCCTTGAATGTGATGGGGGGCAAAGACAGTTAAGTCTTGTCCCGTCGTGAGTTTGGTGGCTTCAGGAACCAGAAGGGCAGCCACAGTATTGCCCGGAGACAAGCTGGCCAACCACGTGCTACAAGGTCTAGTTCTTTACTTAAATATCCTACTGGTTGCTGTGAGGGTCCCCAGGGTTGTGTTAGGACTCCTAAAGCTATTCCCTTCCTTTCTGTTATATATAAATGAAAGGATTTTTGTGTAGGAAGGCTTAAGGCTGGGGAACTTAACAGTGCATGTTTTAAAAGGTTAAAAGCTTGTTCAGCCTCTGAGTTCCAAAGTAGTAGATGAGTATTTGCATTTTGAGTATCTTTAATTAGTTGATAAAGGGGGTGGGCCATTTCTGCTTCTGCATATCCTGGGATCCATAGAAGGCAGTAGCCAGTGATGCCCAGGAAGCCCCTTAATTGTTTTAGAGTCTTAAGTAGGGAGTAAGTGGAGATGGGACGAATTCTGTCCTCCCCTAGGACCCTAGTTCCTTCAGAGATAATTAGCCCAAGATATTTGACAGAAGTCTGACACATCTGGGCCTTGGCCTTGGAAACTTTGTAACCCTTAGAGGCTAGAAAATTTAAAAGGGCAATGGTGCCTTGGCTGATGAGGTCTTCAGATGGAGCACACGATAAAAGAGCATCAACATATTGTAAAAGAGTACAGCTGTTATAGGCAAAATCTGCTAAGTCCTTAGAGAGGACCTGCCCAAAGAGGTGTGGACTATCTCTAAACCCCTGAGGGAGGACGGTCCAGGCGATCTGTGAAATCTGGCTTTCAGGGTCCTCAAAGGCAAAGAGATATTGTGAGTCAGGGTGCACCGGTATACAGAAAAAGGTGTCTTTTAAATCTAATACCATGAGCCATCTGGCACTTTCAGGTATTTGGGCTAGGAGAGTGTGAGGATTTGAAACTAATGGGTATATAGAAATAACTGCCTCGTTGATGACCTTGAACTAATCTCCATTCTCCATTGGGTTTGGGAACCCCTAAGATGGGGGTGTTGCAAGGGCTGTTGCATTCTCTGAGGAGCTCTTGTCGTTTGAGACTATTAATGATAGGGATTAGTCCTTTCTGTGCCTCAGGTTTCAGAGGGTATTGTTTCTGGCAAGGAAATAAAGTGGGGTCCTTAAGATGGATGTGGACTGGAGCTGCCGTTAAGGTGTGACCAATTGTCCCTTGTGATGCCCAGACATCAGAGTTGATGTTGGTTTCTACTACTGGGAGACAGCTGGGAATACTTCCAGGGGCTAGGAGAACAATAGTTCCCATTTCTGCCATAATGTCTATTCCTAATAGAGGAGTAGGGCTTTCTGGCATGATTAGGAATGAGTAGGAGAACATTAGGTCACCCCATAAGCAGCCTAAGAGCTGGGAAAAATATTTAGTAATTGGCTTGTCCGTGACTCCACAGACGGTAACATGTCGATTGGAGAGGGTCCCTGGATTGGAGAGTAGGACAGAGAAAATGGCTCCTGTATCTAGAAGGAAATCAGTAGGCTTTCCTTCCACTTCTAGGGTTACCCGGGGACCTCCCTGTCTACCTAGGGACATGCTAACTCTCCTGTATCACTCCTACAGTTACCCCTTTGTGTTACCCCTCTGGATTACAACTCACATGATCCAATTACTTTATTGTCAAAAGAATCAGGTTAACCTCTCTGGACCTCTGTTACTTCATCTATAAAATTAGGTGATGGTAATCTCTAAGACTTCTTCAGCCCCTGAAATCTCTAGATCTAGTAAAAGCAGCTTAAAATATAAGATAGTGTACAAGTACTAGTACCGTGTTATGATTTGTTACTTTTCAAAAACCCAAACTTGCATCCTAAACTAACAGCAGATTATATCCTTAAAAAGAATTATTCCTCCAATATTCTCACTTTCAAGATACTGGAAAGCTTGGAAAAAAATTTTAAATATATTTTTAAAATAGTTTCCTCAGTTTAAACAAATATCTGCCCCCAAACAAAGAACAGGGTAAAATGCATATTCTGCATCTTAGCAGATTATTAAAAAAACAAAAACAAAAACAAAAGCCTTGGCTATGGCCTATTTAAAATTAGAACTTGCTGCTTGGTGCCAAGCTTCTGATGTCTGCATGATACATTTTCATTCATTCACGTTAGATATTCCATCAGACACTACTGTTGAGGATGAAAGTTTCTTCAATTTCAAACACAGATGTCTCCTTATCATTTGCTTCATTAAATTTTGTTTTGCTTTTTTCTTTTCAGACAGTTAGATGGTACACTTTGGCATCTTGGAGCATCTTGCTGCAGTCTTTTATTGAAACTAATTCTATAGAGTCAATGTTTTCATTCCTGTCATGCAGGGTCTCAGCTCCCGCTCCCCGCACAAGAACGCAGGACATGGTTAGGCCAAAAAGGAACACCCATGGAGTCATAAGTGGGGGAGGTCATACCGTTATATTCTCACTGGAGGCTGGGTTGGAGACACAGGAAGCAGGAGCCACACGATCCGCAACCTGTCATCCGGTTCTCTGCCTGCCAACCAACAAACCAACCAACCTAGCCACGGCAGTTATATTAGTGGCTAATGGCTAACTGGTCACAGCTGATGACCATCTACTACCTGAGCCAGCAACCCTCCACGTGAGGCTGAGAGCCTAAAAACGGCTCTCTGGGACTCTGTCTCCACAATTCCTTTGAAAGAATCAAAGTATGAGTGCCTTCAATAAAGTTCCTTTAGGCAAGGGGGAGCAGTGGTTAAGATTATGTCTGGGGTAATCTTGTGTGGTCTCTGATTAGATATCGGGCCCCTTTAAAGTTAAAATGCCCTAGGATAGACCCAGTATTTGGATGTGCGAGATTGCAGTCCGAACTCAAATTGTTACCCTTCCCTGTATCAATGCCTTTACCTCATTATTTTATTACTTTACTGATCCTTGACTTTGGGTTCAGTCATATGACTCGCTTTGTCCAATAGACTAAGGAAGAGGTGATGCTGTGCCAGCTCTGAGCCTAGACCTCAAAAGGTCTTATATGCTTCTGCTTTCTTTCCTGTGCCTCTGACAATGCCATTAAAAAAAAAAAATAAATAAATAAATAAATAAATAAATAAATAAATAAATAAATAAATAATGCCTGGGCTAGTTCTTGGGTTCTAGGAGAAGGATGAGAGGTACTTGGAGCAGAGTCAAATGACCCCAGTCAAGCCCAGCCTAGATTAGCAAATCCTCATCCAATCACAGATCTATAAGAATAAATGATTGTTGTTTTAAATCACTACATTTGGGGGTTGTTCGTTCCACAGTATTTTGAAGCAACAGATCTCTACCTACAGTCACCCTCTTGGTGATCTAATTTATTCTAATGCATTAAAAGCGTTTATATACCCTGAAGACTCCTGAATTTGTATGTCCTACCCAGAACCCACCCATGAACTCTTGGCTGATATTTCCAACAGGCAACCATTTGGGTGTCTAATAAATATCTCAAACTTACCTTGCCCCAAACGAAATTCCTAATTTCCCTCTGAAATCTACTTCTGCAGTCATCACATTTCAGTTAATGGCAACTGCATCCTTCCAGGGGTTCAAGAAAAAAATCCTTGGATTGTTCTTGTCTCTAGCTCTTTCTCTCACACCCTGTATACAATCCATCAGCAAATTCTTTTGACTTGAACTTCAATGTATACCCAAATCTGACCACTTGTCACCTTCTCTACCACTGAAGCCCTGGTCCAACCCCCCCATAATCTCTTACATAGATTAGTGCAGTAGCTCCTAACAGATCTCTATGGTTTCACCTTCGTCTCTATATAGGTTATACACCCCAGAGTAGCCCAAGTACTTCTTTCAAAGCCAAGTGAGGAAAGCAATTCATTTATTGAGAGAACTGGGTCATTTGTCCTCTAGAACTTCCTACATTCCGGATTTACTAATTGCATCTCCATGGTCCTTTCTGACTTAAATGCTATGCACAATACCTGCATCATCCATGATGAAAAGTGAAAACACTTGCTGCTTGAAGAAAATAGTCACTATTTAAACTGACTAAAACCTTTCAGTAAGTCGATGAAAAGTTATCAGGTACGTGGTAAAGAAAAACTTTTCACAAGTTAGAGCCTAGAATAATTCTTCGATAAATGTGTTGTCTGCCCTCTTTCCATTCATATTTTTAAATGTCAGCATTTTTATTCCTGTATGCATTGAACATAGTTCATTAAGGTAAGGCTTTTTCATGTTATTTATTAAATATTTAGGCTTACCCTGAAGGATGACAAAAATGGATTATTGGTTTTAAACATTTTTATCCTAATATATTTTAATAGATATATTTATCTTATTGTCTGTGTCTGAGATATGAATCAATGGTGACTGAGGTATGTTTGCTTTTAATCCTGCTATTTACAATGGCAACTTTGAGTTTAAATGGGTTTATGGCAGCAGAATTCACCCAAATGGGTTCTATTTGAGGTAGGCATTGGACTAAAATAGGAAAATCCCACAAAAAGAGCCTCATTCATGTTTATAGATTCACACAAGCTATTCCTGGTATGAAACTCAAATGAAACCATTTGCAAGCTGAAAGCTTGTGCATTATGAAGTGTTTCTGGAAATAGGGCTATTAGAAATGGAAAGTTTCTTTAAAAAATAAAAATGAGTCACTGTATCTATTTTTAAACGGGATTGATCCTGAATGTCTACATATAGCTGACTAGTTTTATTAAAAAAAAAAAAAAAAATCCGGAGTAAATTATAGCAGAATGAAAAACTAGAGAAACTACCTACCCAAATACATATCATACCTTCACTCATGCATTCATTTGTTCATTCTTTTGCTCAAGGAGAATTTATTGAACTTCTAAGATGTGCCTTACTTACACTGTGTAAGGGGTTAGGTGAGCTGCAGTGGGCTAAACACAAATAATAATCAGACATGCTCCTACTCTGATGAAAATGATCAACTATTAAGAAGCATGAGTCACAGAATGCAAGGAGTTACAAAGAAGTAAATGTCAGTGCTTAAAATAAAGGGAAAGTACGATAGTTTAGAACAGGGTCTCCCAAGCTTGCTGATCCTCAGAAGCGCGTGGGAGCTTTTAAAAATATGTGGTTTTCTTCCAGTTCCCGATGGTGCACATGTATTCCTCTTCAACACTTCCTGGGACTCCATTAAATTATAAAGGAATAAGAAAGGACAATACATCTCTAATAGTAAAGAGATAGAGGAACACAAGAAATTTCAACAATCTCTGGAAGACAACAAATGGAAGGAAGCATGTGGATGGCTAACACTCAGTGGATAAAGCTGTAACCCACAACGAACCATGAAAGGGTCCCAGGGGAGGTGGAAATCATTGTCCTGAAGAATTTCACAAAGGTTCCTGATTCAGAGTCGGAAGTACATGGGAGATCTGGAAGGAGAAGCCGGGCTGAAAACAGGCAGGTAAATTGATAATCTGTATATGAAATAGTCAGCCTTCCCAGCCCTGACTCCCAAAGTGCTTGGACCATATAGCAAAGTCTGCATTTGCCTCTGGGCAAGGCTGAAAGGACTCCCCTGTTGGGAGATTAAACTATCTGAAGAGAGCTACTGTGTGCATTGCTGCTCTTATTCTGTCATTCATTCGGGAGGCTGTTAGCTTGATGACTGATTCTCTGCTAGTTCAATCTACAGCTATGCTGCTGATGTCATACTTTTCCAAGTACACAGAGCTTCTAGTTAGACATCTCGCCCCACATCAATTGTATAAACATCCACTCAAGTTCATTATTATTAAATATAAACAGGCAACAGGGCACATGGTGAAAACCAGCAACATGAAAAGGAAAGACTAAGATAAAAAGTCAGTAAAACTGACCTCAGAAGAGGACAGAGATTAATTTGGGGGGGGGGGGGGCTAATTAGTGCTAATAAAAGTAATTTGAGAGGCATTTAAACAGAGCTTCCCCTTGCCAAATTTTTTGTACAAAAGTAACTATCAGATAAAAGAACGAATTCTTAAAATTAAAACTTTATAGCCCTCCAAGAACATTCATGGAAAGATAAAATTGAAGGACTATCCAAGAATAAAGAAAAAACCATAGAGATGGAGAATATAAGACAGAAAGTGAACAGGAAATATGGGAGTTTCATAAGGACAGAAGTGTAGGACAGGAAGAAAAATAATAAAACATAAAAATTTCCAGAGATGACAAGTGTATGAGTGTTCAACCTGAAAAGACATACGGGGTTCCGAGCAGGTTAATTGGTTAAAAAAAATTCCATTACCTGGACTGATCATCATGAAATTTCAAAACTTATTAAATCTTATATCTTAAATTTCAAATCCTATTAAAGAGAAGATTCAAAAAGCTTCAAGGGAGGGAAAATGTTATCTATAAAGAAATAAGAAACCAATTAACACTAAATGTAGAAGACAATGGTGAGCTTTTTTTCAAAGTTTTGAGAGAAAATAATTTTGGATCTAAAATTCTACAGCCAATCAAACTATTAATGGTGCGGGTAAAATTAAGATTTTTTTAAAAGAAAGGTAAAACTAACATTTTCTGAACAAAAGTTATTTTCCAAAAAAATTTTTAAATATGCAGATTCAAAGTTTGCCTAGTCAATTAACAAATATTTATTGAGTACTTATTCATTGAGTACCTGGCATTATTTTAGACACTAGAAATATAACAATTAACATGACAGAGGTCCTGCCCTCAAGAAATTTATATTCTAATAGAGATAAGCTTCATGCATTCTTTTTGAGAAACTTATTTGAAGATATACTCCAGCAATACATGGGTTTAAAAAAAAAAAAGAAGTTATAAGAAATGGCAGAATTAAACTAAGCAGTCAATGAAAAGAATCTAACATGAGGGAGGTCTGTCACAGTCCTAAAAAGCATTGGTTCAAATTAGAACAAGTCAGTGTGCTCCATAAAGAATTTCTTCTAGCAAAAAGAAATCAAAATAGATTTAACGTAATAGATAAAATGAGAATCAACTAGAAGGTAGAAGTAATATGGTATGGTAGCAATTATTAATGTTCAGCAATATCCAGTTCAACCCTTCCCGGATACATGAGATGTCTGCATTTCTCTGTGTTCCCTACAATTAGGTGGGACTGTATAATTGAGTTCTGGCCAATGAAATGTGAATTTCATTTTCAGGCCAAGACTGTTAAGAAACAGTGGATTTTCTGTTTGATCTTTTCCCTCTTTGTTAGCTGGCTGGCTGGACTGGATTCAGTGGAGAGCTCTGAAGATCTCAGGGTTGTCAGAGCCACAGCACGGAAACAAACATTCTCCTGATCCACAGTGGATGGTGATATAATCAAGAAATAAGCTTTTATAATGTTAAGCAACTGACTCAGATTTCAGGGTTTTATTTGTTACTGCATCATTTCTTAATCTACCTTAACTACAAATATGGTAAAAAAAAAAAAAAAAGAATGAAAGAAAGAAAGAAAGAAGGAAAAAGGAAGGCAGGAAGGAAGGGGAGGGGAAAAGAAGGAAAAGAAAGAAAGAAGCGCCTTTCAAAGGACTCAACAAAATAAAATGTAGAACAACAAACTAACGATCAAATATAAAGTTAAATGTGGCCATCGGTGAAGGCAGAAGCCAAGTTCCAAGGAACAAATAGATCTGTGAAGAATTAAGAAAAAGGAACTGGCAATGACAGGAAGGAGAAAAGGAGCAGCAGCTTAAGGAGAAGGCAGAGTTCAAGAACGACCTTGGCAGGTTCATTTATTCATAAATCCAGTGGCACTGTACAAACTACCACCAGAGTCATTTGCTGGTGTTAGTGGAATTAACCCACTTTGGATCTGGAGCAATGCTACACAATATGTGGAAGTTTGAAAGTCAAGAATGATCTGTGTGTACAAGCAGAGGACAGAGACTCTGAATGGAAGGAGTAGTGATAATGAATAAAGCCTGTCTCAGAAAGAAGATCAGCTTGGTTGGCCACCTTTCCCCATGTTCAGATAGTTCTTTGCAAACCTGTACACAAGTTTAGAGCATTTAAGACATCCAAGTCTTGGTCATTAGAAAACACTTATGGAGCAGCTGCATTTATCCAGTGGAGAGCACTGCAATCAATGTAAGACTGGGGCTGTGTTCCTGCCCTAAAGGAGTTTACAGTCTCATTGGGCACACATAAGGTAGAGAGAGCAATAAGAAACCCAAGACAGCATGTAACAAGAGCCAAGTGACTGGTGCAGAAAATCAAGTATCCTTACAGGATTTAGAGGAGGGAGAAAATCTGAGGGTTTGGAGAGCCAGGACCAGGGTGGACTTGAGCTGCTGATTATTGAAGGTTGGACAGAGCTTAGGCAAGAAGAGAGGAAGAAGGAGGGCCTTCCAAGTGGAGAAATGCTGTCAGCAAAGGCAAGAAGGTAGGTACTGGGGGCCAAGAAAGGAAACGAGTCCTGGTATGAGATGGCAAAGTAGGTTGGCTCCAGATTGTATAGACCTTGAACAGTATGTAAGGGTTTGGGATGCATTGTGTAGACAATAGGCAACATCAAAAATATTCAAGCTGTAAATGGTGGTACAAAACCTTGTACTATATTTACTTTTCTAGTATTAGTTTTTAAGTCTCTGGATATGTGAGAATACTATCCCAACTCAGTCCTGGAGTAGCTAGCTCCAAGGGTCAATGAGCCTTGGCTTATTGAGAGTTAAGAATAAAAAAGTTCTGTTCTAGAAGATGGAACACCCATCTGCTGTTGCCAAAAGTTTTCTTTCCTTGTTACTTGATGTTAAAAGAAGGACAGTTCTTAGGATTTCTGAGAATTAATTACTATCTCCCAAGGGAATTTCTTGTGTCTATTGTTATTTATGTAGCTTAGTAAAGAAAAGCTCTTTCTTTACAAATATTACCTTATTAATTTTTGTTGAATCAACCTCATACACTCAGGAAAGACAGCGGAGGTGGGTGGGGAGTTAAACCAAAGTGTATTAGGAAGCACCCCTATAGACATTAAAGAATTTGGGGACTGTGAGGGCTCTGAAAACCTGTTATATTATGGAACAGCGTACCTTTTTCTAAGTAACAGGGAAACTACATGGGTTTCTTGCCACATAGTTTTCCTTGATCAGGAAACTCAGAAAACTGTCTTTTCTCTTTAGACATAGACATAAGTAAAAGTGGGGCTATTATAAAGCAAGACAGATAGTAGATGAAACTTTCGTTTTTAGCTTTTGTTTCTAGAGGCCTATTCAAGTTACTTCAGGCAATAGGAGTTGACTGAAGAATATATATGGCCATAATAAAAAACAGGAACTTTGTGCAATGAGCAGTGGGGTTTTGAAGGTAAGAGCAAAGGTGTTGAAGTCACAAGAGCCGAAGGTTCAAATTCCTGGTTTTCCACTTGCGAGTTAAATGACTTAACTCCTTCAAGTTTCAAATAAATAGTTAAGTAGTTCCTGCCTCATTGGGTTGCTGAGAGGATTAAATGAAATAATGCATTAAGACACTTAGCACAATGTTTCGCCTTATTGTAACCACTCAATGAAAGTTGGCTACTAAGTAATTGGATGATAATGGCATATAAGTAGAGGAATGAGAAAGCAACTACATATAAAATCTGTTTCACCAATGATGGCTTAGTACTGAATTCAAACAGTATTTAACCATGTTTTAAAAGCACACAATTTGGGGAAAATGTGGATTCCTTAAAAAGTCAATCTCTTAGGGGCCATAAAATCTATTTTAATCACAACTAATTACAAGGAAGTATAAATCAATACACTTTGCTAAATGGTCTAAAATATAATAAAGAAAACCATCATTAACAATCATCCAGGAAGCCACTGCCCTTAATAGTGAGATGATATAAAAATTGGATGTGAAGAATGAATTTTATTATTTGGAAACTTCAAATGTTAACAATGTTTTCAGGGAAATTCTTAATTTAATACAGAGTCATGACTTTTCACAATGATTGCTTACTTTACGTAACTTGAGTTTATTACTTCTAAATTGTATGTATAATATGTTAGACCTGGTATAGAAATAAGTGGCCATTTGCAGAAAGGTATTCTGTGCTCTTAGTGTTTTTTGGATCCTTTCTTAGTTCAAAACCAGCCCTCTTTCCATTCTTCCTCTTAAAGCTGCAACACTGTTTCAGAGCCCAAATCAAGACTGGAGTCAAGCTGTCTTCTCCCTGCCATTGGTGATGGTTACTGGCCCAAGTCTGAAAGTCCCAGGGCTATCACCTGACCACCCGAGCTTACCTTGCTGCTCTCTGACTAGGACAGCCAATGCCTGTATGGGTTCCTAAGCCATATTGCTCTCACCCTGGCACATCCCTGAGTCAAGAACTGGGCTTGCTTCTTGCCACTCTATTTATTCTCAGTGCTGTGTTTTCCCAAGGTTGGAACCTGCCCATAAATGCAAAGTGTGCAGCAGGGTCCTGTTCTCATGGATGACGATGAATGACAACCTCCTGCTCCTGAGCTGGTCTCTACTGCTGAGCTCTATTTCCTTGTGGGGTCTTGGCTCCACACCTGGTTGTAGCTTTGCGAGAACCTTTGAGGCCTCTTCCAACCTAATTCCTGCCCTACCCTAGGGAGCAGATCAAGTTCAGGTCCAGTCCCATCTTCAACTGTCTATATTGCAATGGAGGATACCAGAGATATTATAGCTGGCTCAGCTGTGATGGTGAGACCAACAGATTGAGCAGGAAAAGTTTGCCATGACAGTGAGAAGAAATGAATTTGAGGCTTGACTCTGCAACTAACTAGCCTTCGTACCCACTGGTCTCCCTTAGCTAAATCAAAGGGTTAATGAGAACATAAAATGACATAAACAGAATAACTATGCATTGGAAAGTTATCACACAAATTGTTACACTGTTGGCTGATCAGAGCCCCCAAATAGAGAAAAGGGTTTTGTAATCAGTCAGAGTTAACAGAAAATCTAAAATAACAAAACAGAACCTCATTTCTCTTCAATGTAAGAATTTAGAAGTGGGCAGTCCAGAGTTGGAATGGTGGCTCAGTAGAAGTCAGGGTGTCGGGCCGGGCGGCCTGCGGGGTCTCTGCTCCCGCTCCCCACACAAGAACACAGGACATGGTGAGGCCAAAAAGGAACACCCACGGAGCCATAGGTAGGGGAGTCATACCACTACATTCTCGCTGGCGGCATCCGCCTCTCTGCAATCCGCGCTTGCTAGCTCATCCACCATCTTGCTAGCCCCCATTTGCTGCTAGCATAGCCACAGCAGTTATATTAGTGGCCAATGGCTCACTGGTTACAGCTGACGGCCAACTAGCCACAGCTGATGGCCATGCAATCACAGTTGATGGCCATTTACTACCTGAGCCAGCACCTGTCTATGTGAGGTCGAGAGCCTGGAAACTGCTTTTTGGGGTTCTGTCCCCACACAGGGACACAGGCTTCCATCATCTTTCTGTGCCATATTAGCATTTGGCTCCTATCTTCAGTTACCTCATGGCCCAAGATGGCTTCTGGGTTTCCATGCACGTTACAGACATCCAGTAAGAGGGAAGAGGCAGGGAAAAGAGAAACACTGCCCAACAAAGTCAAGCTCTTTTCATGTGACCTTCCTGAAAATTCCACATATTTCCACCCACATCTTATTAACCAGAATATAGTCACATGGCCACATGTAACTACAAGCAAGCCTAGGAAATGTAGTCTTTTATTTAGGTGTCTTGCCACCTGAGAATGGATACTGTTGGACATCAACTAGCAATTTGCCACATATGGTCATCTAAAACCAAATGACATGTCAATATTCTTGGAGAGTGTTTAAAGTGATAACAGTGAAATGATCTTCTCTTGTGATTGGCTCAAATAAAACAAATGAGTCCACTCACTCAATCAACTAAGATTGTTTTGTGTAGCTACTACATGCCAGGGACGGTGCTCAGCTCTAGGGAGATGGTAGTGAGCTGAAACAAACATCCCCTGCCCCCATAAAGTTTATAGTGTGTACCTTCCCACAAAAGGAAGAGTGTATAATTACAAACCGTGGTGTGTGTTATCAATAGGGAGCCTTGTAAGATGGTCAGACTTGAACCTAGTGTGTTCAACTCTGTAGAGAGAGACAAAGGAGCTCTCGTCATCAGGCCTGGAGTCAGCTGACAGTGCCCCATTAAACGATGCGATTATGCGATTATGCATCCTTAGCTTGCCATTGGTGTTCCTCTTCTCTGACCTTCCTCACTGCTGACCAAGGTTATCTTATCTCTTAGCCTTAAATGAAAGAGATCCTATCTGCTTGATCATATTCCCCTGTAGCTAGGAGAGAGTTCTCCCTCTGTGTTTTGCGACCTGAGGCTACACTCGTTGCTCAAACTAAGGATATTGGGATGTTTGTCCCACTCTCCTTGCCTGTGGCAAATAAATGAGCAATTACTCAAGGCATTCTGAGGATCAAAAGCATCAGTCTGAAATGTCGTTCTGTCCCTACAGGAAATGCTTTTATTGGTTAGGCTGGGATTTCTATTTTGATTTGCTATGGCCCTTTTTGATCTCATAATCTCATTTGGAATTAGATAATTTTATTTGCATCGCTCATATTCTTCATTAGCTAATATTTGGGTTGACCTTGGAATTTTGACATGATAAAATAGTCAAAGGAAAGAGCACAACGTTTTTCAGCTGTCATTTTTGTGGAGCCAAGAATTATTCGTCCTTCTGAACAGTGGCTTTATTTTTAGCCCCAATGCAGTGCTTTAGATGGATGTTCTGTCTGTTTCCACAGGGCAGCTCAGATAACCCAATCCAATCCAGCTTTAGGGACAAATTCTTTTTGTTACAACTTAGAAGCATCAAGCATTGCAATAGGCAAGAGATATTCACTCTCCTTAATGAGAAAATATATGGGTTAACGACGTTTCCATACCATATGTTGGATTTCCTTGACTCTTTTTCTCTGAAGTTTTTGAGTTTTGGTGTATCACTTCATGGGTGCATGGAGGACTGTTAAGTTCTAGTGTTTGCAAGGAATATACTCAGTCTGGAAAAAAAAACAACTCGAATTGTAGGGAAACTCTAAGACTGTCAGATTAAGGATAATAGGAGTCTTCCAGAGCTCAGGGAAAGGTGGATAGCTGGGCTCTTAAGGAGCCTGGATTTCAGGTGGAGAACCGGAAAGAACAAATGTAGTTTCAGCATCCTCAGTAATGGAGACCCGATGTCCTTCACACTGAGCTTGGCTGTTAACTCAGTTCAGAGCTATGCTATGGTTAATAACTCCAGGCTCTCAGACGTACTTGTCAAGTTATCTGGTTCTTATTTCCCTTTCGCTACAAGATCATTTCCTGATTTTAGCACTATTAATTCTGAGCCATTTAAAGTTGCAATTGGGAAGAATGACATTTCAGGCTTGTTTACACTGCCAGTTGAAGCAGCTCCAGGATAAAGACCTTAAATTCACCTGCAAATCTGTTCGTTCTCCTTCAGGAATCCCTGGCCTAACTGCTGCTCCTGCTGTTTGCACTGGGTTCTGCAGAAAATGACCTCTGCTGTCCCCTGGTGGCTGGTCACGAAGCCAGGTTTGTGTCCTTCTCCCAGATAATTTTCTTTCACCTCTGGTATTATTGGCTTAAAGTACGAAACTAAGAATGCTGGGTTTCCATCCCTATGTGAAATTTAAAGTGTACATTGGAGAAAATGCTCCATGAACTTGACTGCCCCGTTACCCCCTAAGCACAGCTGTCAGTTTCAGAAACGTATGCCATATCTGAAGGGCTATGTCAGCCCCATGCCCAGAGCCAGGTCCCTCTTGGAAGAACACTTCAAAGAGAACATCCTGCCCTCCATGGTCAGTTGCAGCCTTTTCAGATTATTTTCTGCTAGTGGCCACTGGGAGCCTGGCCGCAGACACCAGAACTTGGTTTATATCCCTTCTCTGACCCGGCTTCCCATCCTTCCTGGGCTAGGGAGGAAATCACAGTGAGTTCTTCCTTTGATTTCTTAATGTGGTGCTAAGGATAAGAAAATTTATCTCAAGGGGAAGTTGTGAGCTTTCTTGGATAGGTCATAATAATGAAGAAGGTGCAGACAAGTATCAAATATCATGGTGATACATTCAAACCTCTTAAAATCTGGCCAGGGGTGCCATTAGTGAGATGCGTCTTCGATGAGGATGGTCTTTGGCAACCTCAGAAGGAGGGCATTCACAGGAGACTGTGCAACCTAGCACTACCTTCGGAATCCTGGCCCCAAAGGGGCCACAATTTGGGCCCTTCTATCTATCTGAGCAGAGATTCTGAAAGGCAGAATTTTTGGCATAAAATGATCTCATGGCCTTTGATGCAATATTATAGTAATAGTAAGGAGGAAGGCACAATATGAACTTCATCGCCAACACCGTCAGAAGACCTAGCAGAAATTTAGAAGACTTCCTTACCCATATGAAGATCCTACCGCGATGGGAGGACACCAGCTGCTGCCAATGGCCAAAGGCTAATCTAGGCTTTAATAATCATTTTGGAAGGAATTCTGGTTTCAAAAAATAATTTATTCAAATATTTTATGCCAAAATAATTCTATAAAGTATTAGTGTCTATTAGTTGACCCCAAGCAAATATGAGTTTAACTACATGAACACAACTGTTACTTCATAGTTTTTTTATTATAGACTTTTTTTTATCCACATGAATGTTAAAGAAACTACAACAGAGTTAAATACCATTTTTGATAACATGATTATATTCTTAATTACACTCAATATTAAACTGTAAAATATTTCCAGAGGAATACAATCTTCATTCATACAGCAGGCAAAGTACAACCAGAGAGGAAGGGGCCACGTGTACGTCTGTCCAGTTTGCTATGAAAAGCAGGTATGTGTACGGCTGATGCCATCCTGGCTGTTGCAACGTGACCCCCACTCCTAGGACAGGTCTTGTGTTTGCTTTCCACCAATAATCACGTCTTCAAAAGTAAAAGGCAGTCTTTAGAGCTGCCCTCTCCAAGGGTGCAGCACTTGGGACCGTCCATAGATTTCCCATCCCGGTTGGCCAACACCACTCCCAACACGCTGGGTTTAGTTGGCCTTTAAAAACACAAAGACTCAAACTTTGGTTCCACCAAAAGATGTGACAAGTATTGGCTGCTCTGGTTGGCTCCCCCCTCCCCCCACGAAGGAATGGCCGCTACAATTTATTTTACATGGTTGTCCATGCGGCTTTGAGGTCACTTGTCCTTGGGTTCTCCTGAACCTGATTTTGTTTTTGATTCCCAAGCCCTTTCAATTGCAGTCTTTATGTGGGTCAGAAGTGCTCAGTGGCAGGCTGTATCTTACAAGAGAACAAGAGTAAGTGGTTCTGTGCACCTGGGATAAGACAAAAAAAAGCACAGAATGACAACCTCAGTGTGATGCAATCAGAGAATTTAAATACATGTAAAGTAATATTTACATAACCTTTAGAGAAGACATTTTTAGTACAGTTTGGACAAAAACTTTTAAACAGTGGCCATATCATCATGTTCCTTTTTATACACATTTGCTTACCTTAGGTTATGCATCTCCAATGACATTGAGCCAAACTAGGACTAAATCAGAGTGTGATGGTTTGTTATGCCTTCTATACAGTGAAGCCATTTTGTGGGGAGGGGTTCTAGAAACTCTGATTTGTTGTTGTACAAACATTAAGATAGCCTGTGATGGTGAAAGGTGCAGACAGAATTTCATGCTCCAGTATCCTGCTGGCTTTAGCTGGATGGCCCAAGTTACAACTATTTCTCCTATCCTGGGGTGTTAGGGCAACTGTAGCAGTAGCACTGAAAGTTCTGTGATTCAACATCAATAAAACCACTGGATTGGTCATTAACTGCATCTAGTAACTGATATTAGAAAATGTAAATTAGGCCACATTTTCAGGCTATAAATCAGAGGAAAGCTGACAAAGTGTGGGCTGCACTGCCGGGCAGTCTGGCTCAAATCCTGCCACTTACTAGCAGTGGGACCACAGACAGCTTACTCATCTCTCTGCATTTCAGTTTTCTCAGTAGTAGAATGATAAAAGTAGCAGTACTTCTCTCCAGGGGTTGTTTTGAAGATTAAATAAGATAATCGACATAAAGTGCTTAGAACAGCGGTGCACACATTGTCATTCTCAATGGAGACACTTGAAAGAACCTGATCCTCTTATGTCTGACTATAGAAGAGAGAAATGGATATGACCTTCCCCATCTTTATCTTTGATCTGTACAAAAAGAAGTCACAGAATGTTCAACTGCAATCTCTCTACATTCTTTTAAGACCTTTTCTTTGTTGTTATTTTTGTACAAATTATTCTACAAGTAAAATAAAAATAACAAGAGTTTACCAAAAAAGTAGATATTGTTAGCATAGGGGAGGAAAGTCATATTTTCAAACTCTCCAGAAGGATGCAAAGTAGCAATTAATGATGAAGAAAATTCAGACATAAGGCAAATGGAGGTGGGTTTGCCCTTGAGTGGTATATATGATCTTGAGCAGACTTGAATAAAAGCAGCCCCTTTGTGGGAAAAGAGAGGGAATATGGCAGAAGATTGGCATGCAAGAGTCAAAATTTTAAAGCTGGTAGAGATTTTGATCACGTTTGGCTACCCAGTTTTACAGATAAGCATAAGACTCAGAGATTAAATGATAACATTGGGAGGCAATATCAGATTTAGAAGCCAGACTTCCTCAAAACCAGCCAGCCTAATGATTCTAGTAGGACAGAGAAGAGGCTTTAGAGTCAAATAGACCTGTATTGAATCCTGGCCTCGGTGTTGTCTTGTATGAAACAGGGATAATAATAGGATCCACTTTGTAGAATTCTAAGGATCAAAGGAGATGATGTGGCAAAGAATTGAGTCTACTATGTGGCATAGTTAGTACTCAGTTAATGATTGTTATTATTTCCAGCTTGGTCAATGAGTTTCTGTGTGACTATGAATGAGCTATTTCCTATGATTCACTCTCCATGGATATAAAATGATTGAGTTCTCTGTGAAAGACATGGCTGTTTCTACCAGGTAAAGGGATGACATTTGCGTAATGTTAAATGGTGCTTGTTAGAAAAAGAACGTAATAATTAAAATAAAATAATAAAGTAAAAGAATGAAAAGAAAGTAATTATTAAGCCAGTGGTAACATCATGGCATTTTTATTTGGGGTGCAGATTTCACACGGATTGCACTGGGGTGTCTGCGTAGGACACAGAAACAACCAAGGTAAGGAAGTCCGTCAGGAACAATTCCGGTGTTAAAAGTGGTCCCAGATGAAAGAATAATACAAAATTTTAAACTATTTTTCAAATGATTTCTATTGTACGTGTGAGCTCACAATGAAGCAAATACACAAGAGCAGTAGAAAGTCTAATCTACTAGGACTTGTTTTAGGAGGTAGTTTGGGGATAAATAAAATAAACTACACTTTACACAGCTGGTAGCTAAACAAACAGAATTCATTGCCCCAGAGGGAACTATGCCTAGGTTGAAGAAAGGTTTAGATAAATCCATGGGTAATGGATCTTTAAGGAGTTATCAAGGGAAAGTTAAGAGTATTCAGTGTATATGCTTCAATTTTGAGGTTGGTATCGTTAACAACAACAATTTGGCTTTTCTAATGGAATTACACAGTTAGTAATCTGGTCCGAGTGGACCTTTATTTTGACTCAACATGGAATTTCTTATGTCTTAATGTAGGGCAAAAAAGATTTGTCGAGCAGTGATATGTGGCGGTACTTGCTCAGCTTATTAAGTGGATTGCCTGTGGTTTTGAAAAGCTTCCTCCTCTTAATAGTCATATTGGAATCCACTGGGTGGCAAGAACACAGCACACTACCTTAAGGGTCACTCTTGCATAAGACATTAATGCATCAGTCCCTAATTTGGAAACCTGTGGTCACTCAGCAAGACAGAATTTGTCTCTCTCCCTTGGTGTAATGATTTTTATTTTGTAATCTCTCTTGGGGTAATTCCTTGCAGGCTTGGCATGTGGAGAATCAAATACTGCCTCTAACAATATGGTCGTGATTCTCTGCTTGGCTGATTTAGCTCAGCATTTAAGTAACCACTAATCTTCTGAAAGCACCAGGGTCTACTTAGAGAAATCCCTGTTGTCTGCAAGGATGGAAACAAAATCAGCATGGAGGAAGCATTAGTTACTAAACACAAATCAATCTTTTTTTTTCCACCTCGCTGTATGCTATGTCACCACCAGAGGCGTGGTTTCTGGGCAGTGAATCTTCATTTTGTAGGTGTAAGAGCCGCTCGTGTCTGACAAGCAAGGAAGATCAGTTGGGGAAGTGGAAGGAGTGAGAAGAGAGTTTACTGAAGTTCCTAAGTGTAAATCAAACTATATTCTAATGGATGAATCTCACAAACGTGGAGTAAAAGAAGCCAGATAAAAGAGAAGATTCTATACAATGTCCTTTACTAAAGTTTAGAAGCAGGCAAAGCTCATCTTTATTGGGGGCGGGGGAGTAACTGGGCAGGGATACAAGGTGGCTATCTGGGTGCTGGAAACCTGAGTTCATCTGGTGAAAATCCACTGAGTTTTAATTTGTACACTTCATGATTTGTATGACTTATATGACTATCATTTGTAGACTTTGCTGAATTTGTTATACTTCAATAAAAGGTTATTCACAAAAACCGCCGAATATAGTCTCTTTGATTTGAAAGAAAATCAGTTTGACACTTTGGGTTTATTAGCATTAATTTGGATGTGGCTTGCTTTGATTACCTTGATTTTTCTGAGTTAAAATTTACTGGAGTGTGAATGTTCTACAATTATTCATTTCACACTGCTGGTACAAAACTCTCTACTATAATGAGAAACTACCCAAAGTCAACTTCAGACTTAAGAAAAACACTTGAATCTATAGAATGAAGCCAAACTCACAGGCCTATTTGCATATGGCTTCATGGCGATGGAAACAAAATAATTTATTATTTGACCATCTCTGCTGCAGAGACATCTGCTCACAGAAGACAGGAAGTGCATTCATTAGGAATAAGTAGGCACTGGATCTAAAGTCAGGAGTTCTAGAATCTCTTCTTGGCTTTGCAACACAGACATAAAACATTCTATCTCCCTTCTCTGTATCTCAGCTCCCTGTGCATAAAATTAAGAGACAGCATATGAGTAAGAGTCTGTCTTGGAAAGAGTTTTAAGCTCCTGATGAAATGTGACATAATTATCATGATTTAAGACAAATACTGAAAATTATCACTAATAAAGATGATGGCAAGAAATAGTCTTGTCATTTGCACATGGTAGAGGAGGCTTTTGATATACATAAGAAAGGCATGACGGAAAGAAAAGGAACTAAGAGCCTGTATTGTATGGAATTCTTTTTGCCAACAAATTCTGTGGAGTTGAAAATATGTTCCAGAGGGAAGAATCATTCTAATGGGAATGGATCCAACTGATAAATGATCACATCCTAGTTGGCTGTGAATACTTACAAATACTACCTCTGACATCTGAGTTTTTTCCTGACTTAGCAATTCCAATTGTTAGGTCATCCTAACGTATTGTTACAGAAACTACAAAGTCCTAGTATTTGCATTCCTTCAATTCTAATAATTGTATATGTCTTCTTCCAAATAATCAAAAAGTTGCGTTTGAAATGTTTCGTTATGTTCTGAATAGAGTCATTGAATTTTGACTGTCTTCTTTTCTTTAGGAGTCCAGAATACTTTTTTCTTTTCTTTTTTTTTTACCGGGGAACCTTACTTTTTTTTTTTTTTTTTTAAGTTGTGGCCATGGATGTGAACTTGAACCTGGCTTTAGCTATAGAGAAACTGTTATTGGCTTAGGGAAACAATAAATCACAATTCCTAGAGCAGAAGTTCTCAAAGGTCTGTATTGCCCCTAATTGTTCATATCTCCATCTGTCAGCAATTCACTCAAAGTCAGATTTTGGGAAGACTTTTTGGAAGCAAAAGAGAGACTGAGAAGATGAAACACAATTAGCATGACTGCTGACAGTTTCCTTCAGAGGGGCAGTAATTGGGGTGTCAGGTAGAACCAGAAAGAGCAGAAAACCTCAAAACAGAATGAAGATCACTTCTGCAGACTGAATAGAGAATTTCCTTAGTTTTCGAAATTTTCCATGGAATTTATAAGACCCACTTAGCTATTCATTTAGGAAGTCCCATGCCTAGATATAACAAAGTTCATCAAAGTGTATACTGGCTTAAACACAGAATACAACTTTACCAATCCGTCAGGCAGTTTCAAATACATCAATAAAGAACACAGCCATGCAACAGCAATGCAGAGAGTTAAGGAAAAATCTCTTTCCTCTGGTGAACTCACCTTTTAGCTTTTGCTGAGATGGGCACCAAGCTTTTCTTTCCTGATCAAGCTTGCTGCATAGGGGATCTGTAAGATAAAAAGAAGCAAAACTCTCCAGGTAAGCTAAATTTGGAAACAGATGTGTAATGGAGAGCTTTCATCATGCCTAACAATTTGATGCCAATGGATCCTCCCTGAGGAGAAAAGGTCTCCATCTGCTCAGCAGTATGGAACTTCTGCGATATACCAATTCCTAAGGCCTGTTAAAAAGCATGTCAAGGACAGAACAGGTGGTCACACCGGATTGTCGCTACAGCTAGTCTCAGAGATTATTATGCGACATTTTCCTTTAAAAACTTTTTTTATATTTGCATTTAATAATATGGTATCCTTATTTTTTATTTAGGTACAAAAACTAATTTGTGATGTTATCATGTATATCTAAGGTTACAAAACTAGAATGTGATTACAAACTAATTCAATGTAGTCTTTCTTTTAATTAGAGTGATAAAATATGCTATCATTACAAATCACAAATAAGAGTAACTAAACACAAACTATTACTCTGGGTAATTTCCCAATAACTACCAAGAAGCATCAGAAATAATTGCACTGAATGGAAAATATGACCCTGGATAAAAAGAATGCTCCCTGGATAAACTTGAAAAGTACTTTTCACTACTGGGGCGTTGAATGAAAGCCTATCACATTTGATATGTGCAAATGGTTGAAATTGGACAACATGTATTATTTAGATTTGCCTCTGCACTAACCCCAGTTAAAGTACTCTATCATTATGTTACTTATCATTATCATTACAAGGCTAAACTCAGAACTCTAAAGATTCAAATCATTTTACACTTAAGTATTCAGCCTTCTAGAATGTAACACGAAATTCAGCTGTCATGTAAAAGCAATGAGGGAAATAAAATTACTGTCATTCAACGAGCCAACATTTTTGAACACTGTTATATGCATCTCCCTTACTCCCAGAATATTTGCTTTGCTCTCCTGATCTACCAGTCCATAAATATGAACTTTTATTAATGGGAGGGAGCTACAAGCATACGATGAAGTTAGTGCTTAAGATTAGCTGGACATTTTGCCGTAATAACTGGTCAGTTAAATCAAACAGTCTTTCTAATGGAAAATAAAGGACAAGACTAAAATACCTATCTCACCATTTTGATATGCAACCACAACATAGATGCATCCAATAGGCACATGTCTGATAAAGGGCATGTACAGCAGCACTGAAATTAATGATTCATAGAGTACCATAAAAAGTTCAGTGTCCTAATCTCATATTTTAGGACATGAACTGAGATCAGCTAGATAACTATGACAAGAATAGCTACATGGGAACCTACTCTAGTTACCTCTTCTTTTCACTCTAGGTTATGCTATACCTGCTGTTCACAGAGATGCACTGAATCCTGATTTTCCATTATGGTGCATGGTGCAATGTGCCAAAATACATGGATCACCTCTCTCTTTAGATGCTTGATATAACAGAGACTTGAAAGGCACTATATTATTTAGGATAACAAGTAGAAATGATGTAAACCTTAGGATATGAGGAATTACCTAACAGAATATATTTGTGCCACTCTCACATTTAGAAAGAGTCCTCAACATAAAGATTACATGAAATAAAGATTGAGTAAGTGTCTGCTCTGTGCCAGGCACTTTTTGAGGTAAGTTACCATCACCACGGGCCATTTCATCAAAGCCACTAAACTACTCATCCTAACCCAAAGAAAACTGCCTGAAGGGTACTACTTTCAAATCTAGGTCAGAATGCCTTTTTCTTTCTTCCTTTCTTTCTTTTCCTTTTTTTTTTCCCCCAGAAAAAAACAATGTAGCATTTCATTAAGATGGGAAGCTGAGGAAAATAAAAAAGAACTCAGAAAAAAAGGACATTTCCAAATAACCACATTTGATCCAAAATCTGCAGACTGGAATTAAATTGTGTAAAGAATTATCCCCACTCAAACACTGATTGTCTCATTTCTTTCATTAAAACAAAATGAAATAAAAGCTGAACAAAAACAAAGGCAAAAAAGCAAAAGGTTGTGAACTAAAAATCATGTATTTTTTATTCTAAGTCTTAAATCATGAATGATAAAGAATATATTAGCAAATGGCTCAATTGTTAATGACAGCCACCCTATTTCATTGATTTCATTGAAGTTATTATATAACTTCTAAATTACCTAGTTGGCTCTAGTCTATCAAAAGCATTGAGGTCTCACCAAAATAAGATAACTTCTCAGTTTGTGCCAAGAGAGAGTTGGACTGAGCTCAGACATTCAAGTGGGTCAACATCTTGAAAGCAGAAAGATGAGAAGAGGCTCTATAACTAAGCAACAAGGGACTGCGTTGTCAAAATGGCAATAGATCAATAATTAGAGGAGAACCCACTGTAGCCAAAGCCTGTCTACTGCTGGGGAATCTTAAGGCAGATTCCATGGTAGTTCAGACTTGCAGGGACCTCCTTTTGTTGCACATTTAGCCACAAAACCAAAATCCTCTAGTGGCCCAGGGATGTTTTTCTAAAAATACAGTTCAAAAACGTAACCATTTTACCTACTTTAAAAAAACAACAACACGTAAAACATATTTAAAAAATTCTCTGTGTAGAGACGATAGAAATCTGGGCAAGTTCCCATCCTGATGAACACTGGAGAACCTCCAAGAAAAGACCATATCACTGAAGAGCTGTGCCTTCGTCAGAGGGAGCTCTGCTCCTCCAGCAATGGTAAGACCTAGCTCACTTTTCCATGCAAGGACGCACTGTGCTCCTGCCATCAGGAAGTTGTAAACTGCTTTTTTGCAAGTCTACAGTGACTGGAACATTAGTACTAAATCTATTGATTGAACGTCTTTTACTTGAGACTTTTTGTAATGGAGAACTTTGAGACCCTTTCCCCTTGGTTGTGTGTGACTGCAGCATTCTGGAGAAACAGCAGAGGGCACTTCAAGACTAGCACATTTGCTCCTTCTACGCACCTCTAGGAAGCGATCTAGCAAGTTCAAAGGATGTGAATCTGAGTCTAACCATTTATCATGGGCTCTGTTGCAGCACATCCTTCAAGAACTATATCTGAAAAAGAGCATGTCCTCAACTATGAGAGGTAAGGTCTGTATCTTATATTACAGTAGTACCTTATACAGAAATGCACTCGCTTAAAAAAGTTGCTGTCAAATTAGCAGTGGAAAAAAAAAGGTTATCAAGACATCAAAACAGTCTCAGCTCATGCTGTAAATTATATTCCAGTCCTTGGAAAAACCTTAATCAAAAGGTTATACAGAGTAAAATACCTTTACCTTCTTTTTTTATAAAAAAATTGAAATATGATTGACATATAAATATAACATTGTTTCTGTTTCTTCCCCTTCTTCTTAACCCTAAGGGGTGATGAATTTTGTTCTTAAAGTGGGACATTTTTTCTAGAATCACTGCTTACTCATAAATGAGAAACCTGTGACTCTTTATTACATTGAACAGTAACGTCATCAGGAACTCGCTAAATTCTGTAACTTTTTAATTTGGTTCATAGTGAAAGGAATATATTTCTTTGTTGGTATAAATAAATCCGGTTTAGTCATAAAAACATTTTAAGCACTTGAAAACCCAGGGCAGGGGTAGGGAACTTTAACACAAACTGTGTCAAGAAGTATAAAACTAAGCTATTTTATTTTTTTTAAAGTTAGCTTGTGGTCATGTGTACATGTTAAATAAACTGCCGATGCTTTAAATCTGACATTGAGATAAATGCACATTCATTTATAAATGCACAAAGAGAGTCAATCATTTGTCTCTCTAGTCATCAAAACTTTGCATTTAACAAACTGGAAAAGGAAGCAATGGTGCAGAAATTATAGTCAGCGGAGAATCTAAAAATGCAGGAGCCAAAGAAATTCATAAGTTTTCTTTCTACGTCAATGATACCCAAGATGCTTTCAATATAATCTTTTGAATAAGAACACTGTGTAACAGCATAGTATAAATGCATTGTTGGTCTATGGGACTCGTTACAAAATATGATGGTTTTAATATATTTGAATTCTCCATTATTGCAGGATAGAGTGGGTTTTTATTTCATCTAAACGGAAAAAAAAATGCCTATTCTGTAGGCAGACGACTATTCTGTAACATATGCTCTGTAAACTTTAAATATAAAATAATAAAATAATTCTAAGTGAATTGTTTGGTTCTCAGGGAGCAAAGCAAGTAACCATATTTACTGATGAATTAGATCATTCAACTAAAAATACCGAGAAAGTTGGTAACTGTGATACCAGCACCTTCTTGATACGCTTTAGACATAATTTTCTAAAGGCGTTTCCCCACAGGTGATAATTCCCATTAGCAAATAAAACAAGCTGAATAGGGACTAGGTAAATTTCTATTCAAGTAACCTTGAGTCTGCTGCCTCAATTCTAAAGCAGATAGTATAGTGTAAACACAAAAATATCTCCAGCCACCAAAGCTTAAGTGGTTCCACTATTAAAGTACTACTTTAAGAAGTACAATCAATCACTCATACTGGCATAGTATTTTATGACTTGCATGGGCATTTCATGTTTATTACACATTTACACCTTACTCTATCCTTATCAGGGCACTAGGTTAGACCTTACAAGAGGTCCCTTTGGTTGAAGAACTGACACTTAATGAACTCTATGGGATGAGTCTTGAACTCAAGTTTGCAGACGTTAAAGCGTGTGTCTTAGTCACAAGGCCAGTACCGTAATATACAAGCTCCACATAACTCAATAGTAATGCCTTCCCTTAGTATTTATGCTAGTAGTTACTCAGCATAAAAGAACACGTGAAGAAATCAGGACCAAGCTAGGGAAATTTGGAAAAATATTAAGAGGACAGCTATGTGAGGATATCAGAGTTGGGGCAGGGGCTCTCCGTGGGTGGTGATTCACTCAACAAATGTTTACTGACAGCTATCTGATGCTAGACACTGTCCTGGGTGCTGGAGGCAGCAAGAAAACTCTTGGCATGTTAGGGGGTAAGGGAAAGAAAAGAAGGAGACGAAACAGGAGGGACACATCGTGTCTATTTCACCAGTTTTTACGTTGTTAGCCTGGATGTGCCTTTGTGGATTTCAGGAATTATGCCTGCAGGGCTGGGGGGAAATTTCTAGCTTCTCCCAAAGAATTTAATTTGCAACCAGAAATAATTTACTATCTAGTGGAAAGTGAGTTAATAACATTTGTCTAGATAAATAAATACATATGACCAAATATAGCGCAATACAGAACCATAAAAATGTTTAGTAATACCAATTTGTATCGTCCATGTACCTAATATGTCAAAAGACATGAGATTCTTTTCTTCTACGTATCAGTACACTGCCTTATTACATGGATGCAATATCATTTCCTTTTTTACTAAAGAAACCAAATGTCAAAGAAAATTAAGACATTAAAATTATATAACTGGCCTTAGAGAGGGGCACTGAAATAGTTTCCTTTCCTTTTTTTTTTTTTTTTTTTAACTTTATTTAAGTGTGTTTTTCCAGGACCCATCAGCTCCAAGTCAAGGAGTTGTCTCAATCTAGTTGTGGAGGGCGCAGCTCACATAGGTCCACATGGGGATCGAACGGGCAACCTTGTTGTTAAGAGCACCGCGCTGTAACCAACTGAACTAACTGGTTGCCCCAATAGTTTCCCTTTTTAATGCCCATTTTACTAGATTCACACCACCCCGAAATCACAAATTTTTGGTGGCATATATGACAATTTTTGTTTTAAAAGTCTGAAAACAATATCCTGAGTAAACTCAGTAAGGTCTTAACATTTTGTATCACTTTACTAACAATTGTCACCCCAATACACTTTAATTACAAAAAAAAAATTTATATCCCTCTACCTCCAATTCTATATTTCAGTTCATCCTCTGGACAAAGAGAACAAGTATATTCATAGCAAGTAATTAGTAGCGCTTATTTTCTAGGTATCAAAAGTTAAAAATAGTAGATACATTTTTTTAACCTCTGTGGGGGCGGGGGAGGGTTCATTGTCCACTGATTAAGAAAATCTTTTTGCTTTCCAGTGAATTTAGGTGCAAAGAAAAAAAAACTAACAAACTAAACCAAAAGAAGAAGAAAGATCCTGTTTAAGAGGCGGCTTACGTTGAGGCGGTTTTCAGAACTGAGAATTGGGAACCAGCACTTGAGATCAAGGAAAACCTCAGGGTTAGAACGTCAAGAAACACTTTTAACAGAGACCCCAGAATGGGGAGAAACACCATGAAATACAACGTGACTTTAGAAATGACTCTTAGCAATCTCCATTCACACAAACATGATTTCTCCCATGGAGAAAGGAAACATTAATAACCATCTTTCTTAAATAGTCCTGACAGAGAGCTAGCTACCTGGCTCTTGAGACAAGACAGGTGGCTATGCAAAGATACATACTTAATGGTATAAGGATGACATGGACCGGCTCAGAAATGCCGAGCAACCCAAATTATAGCAATCAGGCTGTGAATTATACTGAGAACCAGTGTGTGTCTTTATCCAGGTGCTTGAAAGTACCCTGCAAACACTGAGCAGAAATTTCTCCATTGTAATCATGAAAATGAGGAAGCTGGGGAGACTGGTTTAAAAGCATTAGTGAATAATACCAGGTATATCTGCGTGGGGACAGAGGGCAAGGAATCCATTCAGAAGAAAACAAAAAAATAGACTATTTATTTATCAGACATCTTCCTGTTTTCCTGTTTCTGTATAAATAGATTTTGGTCAGTGTCCACTTGTAGACATGATTAGAATAGAGTGAGTAACACACTTCATTTGGAAATAGGTCCTTTCTTTTCATCTTTCAAGTGAATTGAATTGATTAATTGTGTTATACTAAGTTCTATCGCTAGTGGAGAGCCTGGGTCAGGTCTGGGCAGTGCAAGGAGGGGGAAGATGGAAGACAATTGCCCTTCACTGAGCTTCTAGCACATTCCAGCACTGCATTTGGAATTTTACACAGTGGAAGACGATGCAGGTAGCTCTGGTTTGCCCACAGAGACAATTCACACATCTGTCTATTAACACATGGTAGGTAGTTACGTTCAGAGGAAACGTACTGACACATCTGTTTATCCTGTGTCTAAGTAAATCTCTTGGTAATTAACATCTAAACCAGCTGAGAAGTCTAAGTGGACCAAAGGATTTCACAGCAAAAATCATACACATTGGGTGGTTTGAAAACAAGCCCATCCAGTTACATTTATTTTTAAGCAGAAATGCATCTTACAATTTGTAACTGTTGCACCATTTCTTCTCGGTAGGCTAGTTCCCTTTTCATCTGATCCTGAAAATTATCTAGTAGGAGAGAGACACAGAGAAAGAAATTAATTGAAGTGCAAAATCTACTTTTAGTATATTTAGAAAAAAATATTACTGACAGTCCCGTAGAAACCTCCTCCACATTTCTGGTATTTAAAAAATAAATAAATAAATAACATGGTTGCTTGAAGGAATATTTTCAAGACTATCATTTAATCAGAATAGACAGTCAACTCGGAGAGGGTAAGGTCTATATCCCATATGTCACAGTAGCTCATAAACCATCTAGTACAATCCCTTGCATATAATCATTACTCAGGAATGTCGGGTGCAAACATGTTCGCTAACTTTGCACACTTGAGCAAGTCACAGGTATTGAACGCTTTCACTGTGTTCTGAAGTCCAGATTGAGTAAGAGGGTCAATCTGAGATCACAGGAAAGGCAGACTCTTGGGCATGGAATACCTTCTGGGTGATAAGACATTGGTCCATTAGATATGCCTGCCTGGCTTCACTGCAGCCCTTCTCACTCTTAAGAGAGGGATAAACACACTCTGGCCTGAGCCTCCCAACCTGCAAACTCTCTGTCCCTGTATCAGCCATATTTTATGGCTCTCCTTGGGTCTGCTGCGGTTCTACAGAGTTCGCCTCAATCTGAGAAGGGAGGAGCTGTAAGAGATACTGTCATGCAAAATATCTCTGCTACTCGGCACAGCAATCATTTTTATTGCATTCATGGAAAGAAAAGACTGCCTGATGTGTATGGTGTTGTTGCGTCTTCTCCATGGGCTCTCTTTAAAAGTGTGGGCTTGGCTAACCAGCTTTTGGTGGAAAATCAGATCTGCAGTTTAAAGAAAGCAGACACGTTGTCATCCTCTTTTCCTCTCTTCTGCCTTTCACCTGTACATCCAATTGTGGTGTGAGTCCTATACATTCCACCTCCATCCTCTCCTCTCTTGGCCGGTGTTACCTCCCACATGCAGACACACCTTCCCTGAATACTTTCCCTGCTGACCCTCTTGCCTCCAGTCTCTCCTCTACATTCCTTTCTTTCTCCTGCTGAAAAAAATCTGCACTGGCTTCCCATCGCTTTCAAGATAATAAATCCTTTACCACGCGTGAGATGCTGAGCCCTTAGAAATTAAAAACATTTTCCCTTTTCCTTTTTCGACATCTACCTTTCCATACTGTTGGAATTCCTTCCGCAAACTCAAGCGTGTTTTATGTATGTATGCATTTATTTATTTTTAAAGACTTTATTTTCTAGAGAAGTTTTAGGTTCACAACAAAATTAAGAGGAAGCTACAGAGATTTCTCACCCCTACACATGCAGAGCGTCCCCCATTATCGACATCACTCACCAGAGAGGGACATTTGTCACCAGGGATAAACCCACAGTGACACATCATAACCATCCAAAGTCCATAGTGTACCTTAGGGTTCGCTCCTGGTGGTGAACATCCTATGGGCTTGGACAAATGTCTAATAACATATATCCATCATTCTAGTATCATACAGAGTATTTTCATTGCCCTAAAAATCCTCTGTGCTCTGCCTCGTCGTCCCTCTCCGCCCCACTCCTGGCAACCATTTATCTTTTTATTGTCTCCACAGTTTTGCCTTTTATAATACATTTTTTAAAAAGACCCAATCCCTACTTTCACCTCTGAATTTGATGTGAGAGGTACTGTTCTAGAGGGAAGTATGTGGTACAAAGTAAGGGTGGAGGGAGAGGCCCTCATTCCCTCAGGGAGTTAAGGGGGAGGAAATGCCTGAGCAGAGATGTGGAGAACAGTATTCCACACAAAGACGTGGAAGGAGGAGTGAGGAAGACTCCTCAGTTGGCTGCAGCTAAGGGTGCGGGAGGAAATTCCCTGCACCCCATCACCCACCACACCACTCTCCAGTCCGCACATGCATTGTTCTTCAGCTTCTTTCTCTTTGCCACTGCTGTGGTCTTGCTCTTACAGTAAACAGCTCCCTTTCCTTCAAAGGCCAGCCTAAATGTCATCACTTCCAGAAAATTTTCAGTGGTTCTCCTGCCTCCTCCTTCCAGAATTAGTCAACCTTCTTTGTACTCCTCAGTGCTCTATACATACCTCTATTAATACATCCATAATACCTACCAGGGTTAGTTGTTCTACCTCTGACTCCCAGCTAACCAGCGAGTTCTTGGAGGGCAGTAAGGTAAGTTTTAGACACTTAAAATTTCCAAAGCCCTCCACAGTGGTACACAGCAGGGGCTATTTAATGAAGGAAGAGTGAAAAGAACACTAAAGTATCCACCAGAAGGTCTGGATTCTGCCATGGACAGTAAATACCCCACTCTGGGGGCTCAGATCTTTATCTGAACAAACAAGGGTGTGGAATGAGATGCTCTGTAGGTCTTTTCTGGCTCTAGTGCTTTAAGATTTGGTGACAAGGTAAACTGGTTTAGCTGGGCTCCAATCACCCAGTTCTGTCTTTCCTGTGCTGGGCAAGGGGGAGTGGGTGCTTTTGACTTACACAGAAAACAATGAGGCGTGAGGTACTATGTGAGGGGCTGGCACCCACCCCGCCATCTCAGGATGCTGTGGAGCCAGGTCAAAGACCATGGGTTGGGCATCGGGTAACAGGGAACAAGCACTCCACAAACTGCCCTGGTTCCAAGGCCATTGGCCTTGTACCCAGGCTCAAAAGCTTCCAGGAAGATCGGGGTGTTTTCCAGACACCAGGGCACATGCCAAGCAGATCTCCCTCTGTGAAGGAAAGAACTGTCCTCTGAGCCTCCATAGGTTCCTCTGTCCGTCTAGGCTCCCGAGGTGCCTCTGACCAGGGTGGTGAACTGAGATGGATTAGGAATAAGGGGCCACCTGAAGCTGACCTGGCTGGGGCACCTACCTGCGACCCTAGAAGATGCTAAGGGCAATTCAGAGTGGAATGGTGATAATTAGCCCTTATTTAACGCATGTTCTTGCTTTATGATGGTACACTTAATATAATTATTTAAGTAAAAATGAAGCCAGTAAAGTGTTAGAAAAAATGGTGAATATTTTATAAGATTGGGGTGGGGAAGGGCATTAAAGACAATAGTTGTCTTTAAACCAAAAAGGGAAATATTGATAGATTTGATTAGACAAGAATTCGAAACTTTGGTGTGACAATAAACTACAAACAAATTAAACTCTGAAAACACAAAACAGCATAGTCAACATTTAAAAGTAATTGATACAAACAAAAGTATATTTGCGATATGACAAGGAATTAATATTTTAGTACATAAAGAATTCATATAAAACAATAAGAAAATGAACATATCAAAAGATATATGAGGAGGGAATATAATGAGCATTCACAAAACATACAAATGGTGGTCGACCTGAAAAGTGTTCAACATCCCTAGTAATGAAAGAAAAGGAAATATGAGGTACCATTTTTCTCCCCGTGTAATTGAGCAAAAATGAAAAGAAAAAATATGTGGTGTTCTAAGGATGGGCATATACTTAGTACAGCCTTTCTGGAAAGCAACGTGAAATGATGTACCAAAAGCTTTAAAAATTCATACTCTTTCACATACACTAAAAAGGCTGAAACTCTAAAATGTTAACATTGGTTATCTCTAGGTGACAAGATTATAGGTGATTTTTGTTTTCTTCCCTTTGTATTTCTGTTGATTTACGATTTTCCACAAGCATGTGTATAACGTTTGAGTCATAAAGATTGTTCATTGGCAAATGGAAATCAAAAACCTTAACATTTTTGCTATGTTCTAAAGAGTGATGAAGGCCCCATTTAACTAGAGATGAAAAAAATCACTAAGCCAATTTCTCTAATGCAAATCACTTAAAACCCAACTATTTTTGGAAAGCAATAGTATAAAAGGAGGGAGGAGAGAAAAGCACTGAAGCCCAGTCTGTCAGCCAGCACAGGGGCAAGGGCTGCGCTCCGTCAATGTACACAGTTTGAAAAGCCAAAGCATTTTCCAAACGACAATGAAAAGTATCCAGCCTACATTACTGGGACCAGAAGTAAGAAAACCCGTATGGTCCCTTCGGTTCACCTGGTATATCCTACTCATCAAGCAACAGGCGTTGGGGCTCATTTTGTTTACAAAGACTTCACTTTATCACTGCTTTTAAACAACTATTGTGACTTTGGATCTGTACAGTGTTTTAGAATTCTGCCATCTCTCCTCCTCCAGAGGATGCTACAAAAAGAGAGAGGAAGAATGGAAACCACTGAAGATAGAATGAATCCAGTAACAGCCACAGGTGAAAGATGGGATAAAGATGAAATGTAGTTTGGTTTTAATGTGAAGTAACCTTAACAGTAACTTGGAAGCGTAATACTTTATAAGAATCTAAAATGATGACAGGGTCAAAATCTACTACTTAAATTTTTCATAAAGCCCCAGTCATTAGGCCTTTTCTGTCATAACCAACTGGCCTTTCCGCTCAGTTCTCTCAAGTACCATGAATTTGTCATCAGATCTACAAATCCAAGGACTCAACTCATGAGCCCTCACTAATCTCCTTTATACAACAGATTTCAGTGATCCAACCCCATCTTTCATTGTCAGTTTTAATCTCTTTGAAGATGATGCCAAAATTTGTACCCATCATGTTTTGTGCCCATAATATGCCAGGTACTATGTGGGCAGCCGCCGGAGAACACGCTTTCCTGAACCTATGTACAAGGCTGCGAGGTAGAGGAGAGCAGTACATGGAAACAATCAAAGAGGAGTGAAGCTATAAGTAAACAAGTAGGACTTCAGCAAAGGGTGCCTACTGCAAAAGTGGGGAGGCTTCTGGGGGTGCTGGAACTTGATCTGTGTCCCAAAAGACGAGGACTACCTAGATGAGGGGGGGCTTCCAGGCTGGAGAAACTTGGCATGCAGAGGTGGAAAGCGCGGGGAGAGAGCAGTCTGCTAGAGAACTGGAGCTGTGCAGGGGGAGAGGTGGAAATAAGCCTGGAGAGGCAGGGTGGGTATCAAACCAAATTCCACTGCACGTTCCATCCTCTGTAACTACAGCCCAGTAAATCTCCAGAAGTTCTGGCTTCTGATATCAACTGGTTTACTAGAAAGTCCCTGCAGGACTGCAAGGGTCAAACTTTCAAACGGAATATGGTAGCAACAACACACATTACTACACATCAGTCCCTGCGCTAAACACTTTATCCGTGCCACTCACAGCAACCCTTTGAGGTAGGTAGTAGCATCGTTTTACAGGTGGAAATGAGCTGAGGTGACTTGCCTAAGGTTTCTCAGTGGGGGAGTCGGGCCACCAAATGTGGAGCCTCGCTGCTTAGCATCCTGCTTCTCTACCTCTGCCCTAATGGCAAATGCCTGCCTGTATCGCTTCTGTCCTCCTCCCGGCATTTCCCCGTTGGGGGCTTGCAGAGTATGTACGAGAGCAGCTCTGAGCCTCCATCCTAGTAAGTGGAGAGACACGCTTATTCTTCCTCCTCCTCTCAATCTCTGCCCCCCGCCCCCAAGAGACTTGCTTTCTCCTCCTTCCTCTCTCCTCTTCCTTCTCCTTCTCCACTTCCTCTGCCTCCTTCCTCGTCCTCCCTTCATCCTCATCCTCCTTCTCTTCTTTCCTCTTTCTCTTTTTCCTCTCCGTCCTCTTCCTCTTCCTTTTCCCTCCTCCTCCTCCTCCTCCTCCTCCTCCTCCTCCTCCTCCTCCTCCTCTTCCTCCCTCTAATCTTCGTCCTTACCTTTATTCATTCCTGGGGTCCTCACTAACTCTCAGAACCACGAGAAGCCCATGAGAAACTCAGAAATGTGGACCCATTTTAGGAAATGCTTTTCTAGAGCTCAATGTTAATAACCTCCTCTCGCGCCTTCTGCTTCGTTATCCCCCATCATCATCGCAGCTGACATTACGGGGCGCTTATCCCGTGCTAGGCGTGTGCGCAGCCCTTCACGTGGGTCCTCTCACTTAGTCCTCTCATCCGCCTGTGATACTGGAATGATCTGGGCCATCATACAGTTCCCAAGGTCCTACAACCAGGAAGCATCAGAGCCCCAAAGTGTACGCAGGTCTGGTCGATTTTTGAGCCTGGATTCCTAATAGTCACATGTGACAGCTTCGCCTAGCTCCCCAGTGCTCTAAGCGACCTGGATTTTACGTGTCCTGACTGCGAGTGTCTGTCCACCTCCTCATAAAAAGCTCTGCAAAACTCTGGCTGGGATTCCTCTATGCTTTCTTTTGATGCGGCTTCACCGAGTTCCGTTTTCCCCTCTCCATCTGAGTAAATCTAAATCTGTCTGCCAGCCTCACGGCCTCTCACATTCAGTTAACCAGCACGTAATGTGCACCTGCTATTTGCATTGGTGTGAAATTAACTGCCTCTTTGTGGTGTATCTAAACCACGCATTATTCAAACTTAGGCACACACACACCACTTCCTTGGTCAGTGGAACACACTGCAGATAAAAAAAGAGGACAATTTTGTTGTCGTTTAATTGAAGTGTTTCATATATGTGGTAATCACTGATTCATTTTAATTCATATAAAAAGGCTGAATGACAAGTCTGAATCATAGTTGGCCAGTTGTACTATAACATTCTAATTAAAAAAATAGACACATGTACACGTTATATAGTTAAGCAGTTAATAAGGAAAATGTACACATGATTATAAATTAATTTGTTCAAATGATTAATTAGCCTTTATTCATGGGATAAATTCTGGCTACACTGGCTTCATAGGAAGGTAGGTGGGCACTTGAGTGATTCAATGGGACTTGGACCCACTCTGCTGGGTCTAAAAGCAGGGATTTGCAAACTCAGTAACAATTAGATCAACATCAGCTTATAGAGGAAACTAATCATTTAATGTTTGCTCATGGCTGCAAGGAATGGTGCAGTCTTTCTTAAGACACATTGTTAGAAATGAGAGAACCCTGAATCCTTTGGAAGCATCTGCTTTTTAAGGTTTCAAAGATATGTTTAATATGTTTCCTTTTTTCTCGAAGCTTCAAACGTCATGATGTTTCTAACACACTATCAAAAGCTACTGGCCATTCTCCTCCCTTGGATCTTATTCTAAGCCTCAGCAGGCATTCTCTAAGTTCCAAATACTGAGTTCCAAACCTCCCTTGTGGGTACTAAGAGATCACAAGTTTGGCAGGCCCTGCTGCTCCTTGCCGTCAGAGCTCTTTTCTGTCATGCGTCTGCTTCAGTTTTACTGCACTAAGCATTCTGGTGGAACGCACTACGACATGTTACCAGGAACCTAGTATGATTCAAAAACACTGCCCCGAGAGGGCACCTCTTTCAGTTGTGCTGACGATTACATTGGAGAAACCCTGGTGAATGCAGACTTTCATGATCATCTTATTTAAATTGTCACAATTACTGGAAAATCTTCTTCCAGATGCTGGTCTATGGTGCTAGCACAGGAATCGCCAACATGTATTTTGTGATGCCCGGATTAATAAACAAGGGGCACGCTGACATTCTAAAAAATGACCCAGAAAAAATTAATAGTAAATGTATATAATTTAAAATATAAGCGTGCATACTATTTTCTTTCCCAGTTTCCTTTCTCTTGGAGAGAGGACTATGACTAAGTGAAACGCCAAAAAACTTGAAAAAATACTATTGTGCTGTATATGTCCAAATGTGACTCAGACCAGGGCTGGTAAACTTTAGAAATCTGGCCACCTACATAAAGTCTTTCTGAAATTCCAGCACTCTGGGAGTAGAACCAATAGTTTTTACCCTACAATATCTCCTGCCACCAAAGTTGGAATGGAATTTTAATATTAAATATGGATAGAGAATCCAAAACTACTAAAATTATACTAATTTCAATTAACAAAATAAATATGTGTATACACTGAATTGTTAAATTTTAAATCTTCATGTTTATACATATCTCAAACACCAACCAGCTCTCCAGCTAGCATTATCTGAGAATAAAAATTAATTGTTCATTTGTTTTTCCTACCTTAGAGAATAAAAATACGTGAGTTAGTCTTTTAAAACATATATATATAACTGAATATTTAGATACATCTATTTATTTAATGTATATTTGCATATATATTTAAAAATACACAATATATACACACAGATACACACATACCAATACAATAAATACCAAAAGTTCTTGTAAGAAATCTCATCTGTGAGCTGATTCAAAGCATAAATAACAAGCTAAAATTTCCAAATATTTAGACAGAGACCACAGGAAGACCAAATGGTGCTTTACAGTCACTTAATACTTAGAATCATATTCGTAAGCCTAATAATAGAAATGTCATAAAATATCATCATGCAATGAAATGAAAGTGATTTCTTACTGAATACTGGGAAAGATGTATTTCCTTTTAACACTTGGAATTCTTGTTCTAGTCGTCTTCGTAAATCTATTTGTTCAAATAAAACCTTCTGAAGTTCTTCTAATAAAGAAAAAAAGAAGAGTCATTTTACTAATCTTTACAAATAACTCTCCAGAGAACTGTTATATATGGCAATTTATTATTATAAGACGAAATATTTTACCAGTTTAAAGAGTGTTGCATAGACATAGGATAGATTTTGTGCAGAAATCCATGAATATAAATCAATGTAATATATTATTTTAAAGTATTATATTACAGTGTCATGTATTGATTGATATGTATGCATTAATCTCAATTATATCCACCCAATGGTCCATATATTATTCATATGTTGCTTGTCAAGCTTAAAATATGGCATAGAACAAAAATATCCTCCTATTATCTCTATGGCATTTTAAAGCTAAGAGAAGTTCTACAGAATTAAAACTTTTCTTTACCTTTCCCCATATTTTCTACATCCTTTTTGAGTGAATGAGGTGAATTTGTTTCTTGTGTGTGGTCACCTTTTAAAAAAAGGAGAAAAAAATATTAGTTTTCTGTAGGCTGTTTTCTGCAAGTTTTTCTCTTCATTTTCTTTTCATAACTACAAAAGAGCTTATTATTTAATATAACTTGAAAGTGGAAATCCTCAGAACCGAATGTCCTCATTTGCTCGTGCCCAATTCCCCTGAAGCGTAGCGGGGAGCTGGAAAAAACGAGGGTGCAGTGTACGTAGCCTGTGATGGCAGCTCCGTGAAAGCAGATTCCTGATGTTAACCTCCTTCCAGCCTCCACCATTATCCATCCTTTACAATGAAGGCAATTGCTAGAATGGGAAAGAGAGGAGGTTGAACATTCAACATTTCTGGAGGAGGTTCGATCAGAGTCCCTCTCCTTTCAGAAGTGAAGAAGCTTCTGTCTGTTGGAAGGCCCTCAACATGGTGGAAGCAGAGGCCTCTTACCATCTTGGGTCACCAAAATTTGGAGCAATGACAAAGAAAAGGGAGGATGTTTGAGTTGTTCCTGGAAGAGAATTTATAAGCCTGGAGCAATTTCCTAATAACTGACAGTTTTTCTAAATCAACATAAAACAGAGACATGAAATAGTTATCTTATGCTAGTTTGTAATAGTCACACGCTTGCTGATAGCTTCCTAACTACTTGGATTTAACCAATAAAAACTCCATTGTAGACAAAGGTTAGATTGTTTTTCTTATCTGTTTTGCTTATATGCCAACTAGAATGATGGCAAGCTAAAGAAATGTATTTATTTACACTCATAAATTGAGTCTACATAACCCAAAAAACATAAATGAATAAAAAAATCCAATCATTCAGCTAACCAGAATTTTGTTTTCAAATTTCAATCTGCTATCTGCGACTACCCACATAATGTAATAAGCTTTCCATTCCATTTGAAGAGGTATGGTAATACAGACAAAAGTGCTCTGAGGTTTCATCCATCCCTCCTTCCTCCCCCCAGGTTAGCTCCCTCCTCTGTGCTCTTAGCAATGTGTGCTTACTTGCCTTCTGCACCCATGAGGTGCCATGCTACTTGAAGGTATGGATGCTTTTTTTCCTGCATGGCCAGTGCCTAGGATGGTGTGGCACACGTAATAGGTATTCAACAAAGTGTCTTTGGTTGTCACTGAAAAGAACCCCAGGAGGTTGTAAATTCTAAATTAATAGCACAGGCCAGAATGCATCATTTCAATTCTCTCCTCACTATTTATTTATCTCCCTTCCTCAGCAAGAAATGGAATGTAATGGCCCTGGGCACTTGTAGGAATACTGGGAGATTTCACCGTCAAGGTAAAAATTCCTGCAAAGAGGGAGACAGAATTTCTCCCCTAGCAGTGGCCTACAATATTAAGGACGGACAGGAAAATCCTTAATATGATATTACGAATGGCGATTCTGCATTCCACCTGATGACTGTTGGGAGTACGTGTGTGCAGGTATTTGTGTGTGCATACATGTGTATTTAAATGCATATATGTAAATATAATATATGCAAATATCCCTGCACACATGCATAGTTATGGTGCTTCCCTGCTCCCCATCATTAGGACAATAAGATCTTTGGCATCCATTAATTCTTTCATGTCAGGCATTTTCTCTATTATCTAGATCATACTTGCACAAACTCATTCCCACTCTCATCTTGGATATGACCACTCTCTATAAGCTTTTAAACATTACTACCTTGGCATTCCTCTCCATATAATAAAATAATGAGGAAATATCTGTGAAGTAGTCTAAATATAGTCCTTAATATAATTCCTACAAAATACTACTGTCTTAAAGAACAGTAACATGCACGTTGATAACAAATCATAAATATGTAAACCGAGAAGAGTGGTATTTTGAAATGAAGATAAGTGCATATTATGTGCAGTTTTGCCTATGTTTGCTCTAGTCTCAGTTAGCAGGTTAGGTGTGCAGACCTTTCATACTCACATACAGTATTGAGTCTGAACAAGAGAAGAAACAAGTATGTATACATATCTCTGTATCCATTTACAGGCCAAAATGAGATTTTATCCCAACTACTCGAAACTTGATTTAAGTAACATATTTTGTTTCCGAATAGGCAACTTTAGAAACCATGTGCTTAGTGCATTATAGACCAGATTCTTTCCGATTCATTTATGTGTTTTGTGAACTGCCTGCCTTATATTACATTTCAATTAGATCGTTAAATTAAAAAATTAAAATATGATATGTTAAAATGCATTTCTTTTCCACTTCACAATTAGGAGGTCTACATAGGTATGAAACCATGAAATGGAGGGCCAGTAAATGGAAACTATATTAACCACAGGCAAATCTACTGATGATATTAATAATAAGCTTTTCTGGGGCCGGCCCAGTGGCTCAGGCAGTTAGAGCTCCATGCTCCTAACTCCAAAGGCTGCCAGTTCGATTCCCACATGGGCCAGTGGGCTCTCAACCACAAGGTTGCCGGTTCAATTCCTCAACTCCCGCAAGGGATGGTGGGCAGCGCCCCCTGCAACTAAGTTTGAACACGGCACCTTGAGCTGAGCTGCCGCTGAGCTCCCGGGTGGCTCAGTTGGTTGGAGTGTGTCCTCTCAACCACAGGGTTGCTGGTTTGACTCCCGCAAAGGATGGTGGGCTGCGCCCCCTGCAACTAGCAACAGCAACTGGACCTGGAGCTGAGCTGTGCCCTCCACAACTAAGACTGAAAGGACAACAACTTGAAGCTGAATGGCACCCTCCACAACTAAGATTGAAAGGACAACAACTTGACTTGGAAAAAAGGCCTGGAAGTACACACTGTTCCCCAGTAAAGTCCTGTTCCCCTTCCCCAATAAAATCTTAAAAAACAATAATAATAAAAAGATAAGCTTTTCTTTTCATCAGCATTGTGGAGGTTTTATTAATATTTTACATCAGTGTCTATTTCAAAGAGATATTTTGCTGCAACTTCTGGGTAAAATCCGCCAATTTTGAGTTTAGAATCTTTCATTTACAAAGGGTTGTTTAAAATGGTTAAATGTTAGGTAAATAAGGAGCACAGACGCTTCAGCTGCCTTTTAAATATCTGGACCGCTGCCTTTTGTATATTACTAATCTGTAAAAACCAGATTGTTAATGGTGGTTAAAAATGACCTCTGGGAGCCTGGATATGTTTGTTCACTATTACTGCTAATGTTTTCCATCTGGTTAAAAAAAAAAAAAAAAAGCAGTCTAATACTAGATTAAATAAATGAGATTTAGTTGACAATGAGCTTCCAATTTTTATAAATATTCTATTAGGTTAAATATATTTTACTTTTCCAAAAATAATGAATGGGTTTGGAGACACCCCAAAATTAAAATTGTTATTTTCCTTCTCACTATGTTCCCCCTTTTAAAAAGTTACAAAGTGTGTGGGGGGCATAGATATCTTAATTGTGTAGAATTCTAGGAGAGAAAATTATAACATGGTAGGAAACTCTTTCTTGGAGGCTTGGCCTGAAATATATCTTCGGTCAGACAATTGGGTGGCTTAAAGTCAGAGAGTAATGGATAATTAGGGCATAAAACACATCCTGTGGATTGCTGTGGCCAGAGCTGCTGCTCAGGGATCTGTCTACACTAGCACTCCACAAGTGCACATTCGTGAGGCCAGCTCATTGTCACTTGCATCCTTGCCCATAAATCCTGCTCACCTGGTAGGTAGAGGCGGCTTCGTGTCACATCAGGAAAACTGCACCTTGCTGAATGCAGTAAAGGCCAGAGAGCTTGGGGCCCCATGGTTCCTGCTTCCCTGGTCTCTCCAGGGTCCTCTAGCACCAGGTGGTCCCACATCCCAGGTGAATGTCCCCCCCCACCCTTGTTTCTGCCCTCACACAGCCATCAGAAACTGGAATTTCAAGACGGATGGATACGAGAATATGCCGTGTTTAAGCAGACATGAGCAGTAAACAGGAGAGGAGAAGGAGACTGGGTATCCAAAGGAGAAAAGAACCAAAGAACGGCCAATAGATTCATTAGCACTACCTTTCAAAGCACAGGGTAATTCTCTTAAATATCATGTCACACCTCTGCTCAAGAACCTGCAATGGCTCCCATGGTCTACACTGCAGAATCCACTCGAACTTTCTTCCCTGGAGCCTCCAGGTTCTCCCATAACCTTGTCCCATCTGGCTGAGCTGAGCTATTTTTCTCTATCACCAAACACAAACCCTTTACTCTAGGTGGGCCTTTATTTCTCACATCTGCTGGCTCTGCCTTCCGCTGTTTCTCTTGCCTAGTGCTCACGCCCCTCCTCTCCCTGTCCATCCAAAATCAGCATGCCACCCAAGTCTCTCCTCTTCCGTAAAGCCTTTCCCAACTTCTGCAAGAGCTGGTGACCTATTCCTTCCTGGTCTAAGTTCTAGGTGCTGGTTGTCTTGACTCTGCCACTTTGTACCCAATATTCTGGTGTTTTACAACAGATGCAAGTCTAGTCTTTCCTAGCTAGAAAATCTGCTTTCTGAGGGCAGGGAGACCCTGCTGTACAGGTAACCCTCATCACCTCCTACCCTACATGGTACTCATACATTCCACGAATGCTGTTTGCACTGAATTCAATTTGGTTTGTGAAAGAAATACGAACTAACGTTATTGTAAATCCTCAATGGTCACAAAGGGTTTGTAAGCACTAACTCATTCCTATGAATGAAAAAGCACATTTTGATCCATTTGCATAGTCTAAGACTTACTCTGTATTTTCAGTTTACTGGGAAAGTTTGTGATGATTCCATTTTTATTTCTATCTGACATTTTGAAATTTCTTTAGAGATAAAATCATAGCACTGAATTTTACACAAGACATGAAAAATATTAATGTATATGTCTGCTGTTGCTGCTGACAGAAAAAAATACCTGACATTTTTAGAGCTCGTTTAATTTTAGGAGCCAAAGAAGTAGGTCAGATGATCTGTTCTGTTGGTGGTCGTGGGGTAGGAGGAAAAGCTGATTAAATAGACGTTACTATTCTCAAGCTAAACTTGAGTTTAATACATAAGATAATTTAAATGTTGCGTCTCGTGTGTGTGTGTGTGTGTGTGTGTGTGGTACAATACAAAATTTGGATGAAGAATAAAAATTTGGGCATCCATGTACCCTTTCTATGGAAATACATTCTTCTTCCCTTTTCATCCCCACATGGTCTCCTACTCCGTGTCTTGGCTGTCTTCCTTTTCAATTCTCTCTTGAGTCTGCAAACAGCACTCAGAGGCACTGTCCCAGCCAGCAACCCCAGGGGCCAGCAAGCTGCGTATCACTGAAAGGTCCACTGTGTTCCCCTAGGACTGCTGTTGAAAACACTTGATGGAAAACATTCGGAGAAAATATTTCCTTTTATAGAAAGAGTGTTATTTAATTGCACACTCAAGGATAAATTTAATCAATGAAACTATTTTGGTTTGGGGCTATGTCTATGCATGAAATACACATGTACACTAACATTGGGATGAAGAATAAAACATTTTAGTTAAATATCGAGACGTTTCCATAGTTGGTGAGGGCTTCTGTGCAACTTAATGTGTTCTGGTGCAGGGGTGCTGACGCTGGAAGGGAAGGTATAATCCACTAGCCAGGTTACAGTCTCTGCCTATAGTTCCCCAAAGCAGTGTCATGCCCTCAGGGCTGGTTCCACCTCTCTCCTCCCAGCCAGCCTAGCACAGGGCCTGGCCTCTGTTGAACAATGAACCAAGATGGCATTTATAATGTTTAATTCCTTAATAAACTCTGAATTTTAACAATGAAGCTTAGTTTTACAATCGGGATTTAGTTTAGATTTTCTGGAATTTTTATTTTCTCTTTCCCTAACAACCTAGCTTACAATTTGAATGGGGTCAAAGATAATCTACAGATAGAATAACTAGGACATTTGCCAATAACCAAAATTTAGCACGACATATGCTTTAAAAAGGGTTTTAAGGACACTTTGTGTTAAAGCATTTAAAAAAAATCAATTACACAGAAAGCAAAGTTAAATTAATTTTCTCCTCTATCAATGGGACATGGACTTCTGCTAATTTCTTGGTGTTAAATTCTACATTAAACTCTTCCCCTGTGACACTTGGCACGTTAGTGAGGTCACAAAACAGAAGAGAAAAAAAATCAATACCACTGGAGAATGTATGGTACAGAATGAACTAACAAAACAGTAACTCCATTAGTGAAAAACAGGAACAAGAGCAAGATTCATACCGGTGGGGTTATAGTAAACGGAGAGTTATGGCAAACATTATAATTCATGACCAAAATTTATTGCGAGGTGCATACACATTGCTTTTGGAATCAGAATATCAAATATCTTTGATTAGTGAATCTTAAGTTCATTCAGAATTCTCTTGAGTTTTAGAACTTGTGTTGCCAATTTATGCTACTTAATTTTTTTTTTCCTGGAGAGTTTTATTTTTGGTCTTCTCTATATCTTTGTTTCCTATACATTTTTAAAAATCACAAGTAAGAAGGGACATTTTTCATAAATAAAAAGAAACTGATATCTGAAAATATAGGGATTATTTAATTTTGAATACATATACTGAAAGACCTAAAAAGTCATTGTTCATTAAAATGTCAGTATTTATTTAGAGGTGGGAGATTTTATCAAATTTTACAGGTGGATAAACTGAGGCACAAAGTAGTTAAAGGGCTTACCCAAAGTCATCTAGGAAGTGAGAGAATTAAAACTCAGATCTACTAGTCTGTACTTTTTAAAATTTTTCTTCTTTTCCTGTTTCTTAAAAAAAAACCCATAAGCATGTTCTAAAATAGAATGGAATAATAAATCAGAGTGCCTCATCTGCTATATATTCATGAGAAGTGTAACTGCTTCTTACTATTCTCAGAAATCCATCCATAGCATATTAAGTACACTAGAGAATCATACCAGTTGAAAATCAAATTGATTTTAAAACTTCTATACATATAACAAGATGCAGCCATGCTTAGAGTCCAATGGTGCTGGCTTTTCTACAATGAAGGGGATTGAAATTGGGGATGAGTCCACTTTACGTGATTTCCTTGACCTGCAATAGCTTTGAGCTGCTGTCTTACCAGCTCACCCCACTGCATTCAATTTCAAATCACTTAACTTCACTAAAGTTATTCAAAACAGATATGCAAAACCTTACTTGGAGATTGCAAGAAAATGCTGCCATTTATACTTTTGAGTAGGTAATATTTTGACCAAACAACTATCTCTGTAATCTATATTACTTGGCTTTAAGCCATGGGTCTAATTTTAAGGAGACCTATAGATAAAAGTTTTACTGGCTCCTAAGGACTTTTGGGCTGCTTAAAAACTTCATGTCTGGTCCTTCTAATTATACAGAAGTACAAATTCTGCTGTGTGGAAGGTTGATGACCATTAACAGGGAGATGTTTAAGAAATCATTTAAAAATAAAATCTCTTTGAAATTGCTGAGAAGTAACAGTTACCAATAAGGCTGAAAGGTTCAAAGGAGGCTAAATTTAATTAAAATGATGAACGGAAAAATCAACTGGAACTAAGTATTGCTGCTGATTTTGTAGTAGGGATCCATTAAAGCAAGTATCTACCATTAAAGATATGTCTATATCCTTATTGTTTAGAGAAAGGTCAGAGAAATTTCTTGACAAACTATATTTATGATTGCCAGGGGGAGGAAATTCATATAAAAAAATTAAAAATTGCTTACTGACTTATTAGGTGGTTTGAAAAGACATTTCAATTCTTTTACGTTACACTGCATATGTACTCAATTAAAATACTGATATTTTCCAATCACAATGATTGAATTAAACACTGGCTAAAGGACACATGGTTATATCAACCTGACTGGATGGTATTTTGTGTAGACCAGGATTAGAGTTATTCATGCTGCCTTACAGCTGATCTGCTCCCTTCTTTTGATCAGAAGCAACTTGAGAGCAGAGACCGGTGTTGATTCTATCTCTGAATCTCCTAGTAAAGTGCCTAGCACAGAGTAGGTATTTTGAAATATTTGGGGAGTAATTGAGTAAATAAAAAAAATGAATGCTATCATGCACACAGGGGAGTTCACACTTGTTACATGGGGAGAAATAACTCCATTCAGAGCAGAGCATTCTTGATAAAGCCTTCTACTGCTACCAGCCCAAAGCAGCTAACCACAGGTCTTCATAATCTCTTTGGGGCCTCTGGATTTTTGACACTTTGCTAAATGAATGGATTCTTGGAGTCTGACCACAGGCAAATACATTAAGACCCAAACACAGGCCAATTGGGTGCCCACTCTGGGATTTTCTCAAGTGTGCATTCCAATGTGAAGACCATTAGCTAATGTTTCCTATAAGCAAGACAGCTGCAGGTACACCAAGTCCTCCAGGAACCCAAACTCCTTAACTAACGCTTGGTGTTTAACACATCTCCGCCTTCTCAGAAAAGAAACCATGAGGATGAAGTACTTGTGACCCATGATTCCAAGATAAATTTAACAAAGTATATTCCTCACCTGAACATTTGTTCATCTCAATAATGTTTTCATCCCTTCCATAGCCCACCTGTTTCCCATTCAATACAGATAATAATGTGATACACCGTACTACCTACATACTTCCCTGAATAATGCGAGAATGAAATTGTAATATGGAAAATCAATGTGGAACAAGTTTCTCTGGGAATCTGTATCAAATTAATTATTGTGAGGAAGGAACTAGTAATACATCAATAGCATGACTAGGTGTCATTACCGACGTAACTATTGACTATACTGCCCTGAGCTCCAGGCACTGAGTAAATTTTATGTGAACACCAATCCTGACTATACTTTTACTTCCTTCC